>NW_027327537.1:1005833-1341111 GCF_047675955.1 Chlorocebus sabaeus | reverse complement strand
TGTGAGATGAATTAACAGAACACAGAGCAGTTTCTCAGAAAGCTTCTTTCCAGTTTTGAACGGAAGATATTTCCTTTTTCACCATAGCCCTCTATGGGCTTCCAAATATCCCTTTGCCAATTCCACAAGAACAGCCTTAGCGAAAGGCTTCTTGAAGGGAAAGATGTAATTCTGTGAGATGAATTAACAGAACACAGAGCAGTTTCTCAGAAAGCTTCTTTCCAGTTTTGAACGGAAGATATTTCCTTTTTCACCATAGCCCTCTATGGGCTTCCAAATATCCCTTTGCCAATTCCACAAGAACAGCCTTAGCGAAAGGCTTCTTGAAGGGAAAGATGTAACTCTGTGAGATGAATTAACAGAACACAGAGCAGTTTCTCAGAAAGCTTCTTTCCAGTTTTGAACGGAAGATATTTCCTTTTTCACCATATCCCTCTATGGGCTTCCAAATATCCCTTTGCCAATTCCACAAGAACAGCTTAGCGAAAGACTTCTTGAAGGGAAAGATGTAACTCTGTGAGATGAATTAACAGAACACAGAGTAGTTTCTCAGAAAGCTTCTTTCCAGTTTTGAACGGAAGATATTTCCTTTTTCACCATAGCCCTCTATGGGCTTCCAAATATCCCTTTGCCAATTCCACAAGAACAGACTTAGCGAAAGGCTTCTTGAAGGGAAAGATGTAACTCTGTGAGATGAATTAACAGAACACAGAGTAGTTTCGCAGAAAGCTTCTTTCCAGTTTTGAACGGAAGATATTTCCTTTTTCACCATAGCCCTCTATGGGCTTCCAAATATCCCTTTGCCAATTCCACAAGAACAGCCTTAGCGAAAGGCTTCTTGAAGGGAAAGATGTATCTCTGTGAGATGAATTAACAGAACACAGAGCAGTTTCTCAGAAAGCTTCTTTCCAGTTTTGAACGGAAGATATTTCCTTTTTCACCATAGCCCTCTATGGGCTTCCAAATATCCCTTTGCCAATTCCACAAGAACAGCCTTAGCGAAAGGCTTCTTGAAGGGAAAGATGTAATTCTGTGAGATGAATTAACAGAACACAGAGCAGTTTCTCAGAAAGCTTCTTTCCAGTTTTGAACGGAAGATATTTCCTTTTTCACCATAGCCCTCTATGGGCTTCCAAATATCCCTTTGCCAATTCCACAAGAACAGCCTTAGCGAAAGGCTTCTTGAAGGGAAAGATGTAACTCTGTGAGATGAATTAACAGAACACAGAGCAGTTTCTCAGAAAGCTTCTTTCCAGTTTTGAACGGAAGATATTTCCTTTTTCACCATATCCCTCTATGGGCTTCCAAATATCCCTTTGCCAATTCCACAAGAACAGCTTAGCGAAAGACTTCTTGAAGGGAAAGATGTAACTCTGTGAGATGAATTAACAGAACACAGAGTAGTTTCTCAGAAAGCTTCTTTCCAGTTTTGAACGGAAGATATTTCCTTTTTCACCATAGCCCTCTATGGGCTTCCAAATATCCCTTTGCCAATTCCACAAGAACAGACTTAGCGAAAGGCTTCTTGAAGGGAAAGATGTAACTCTGTGAGATGAATTAACAGAACACAGAGTAGTTTCGCAGAAAGCTTCTTTCCAGTTTTGAACGGAAGATATTTCCTTTTTCACCATAGCCCTCTATGGGCTTCCAAATATCCCTTAGCCAATTCCACAAGAACAGCCTTAGCGAAAGGCTTCTTGAAGGGAGAGATGTAACTCTGTGAGATGAATTAACAGAACACAAAGCAGTTTCTCAGAAAGCTTCTTTCCAGTTTTGAACGGAATATATTTCCTTTTTCACCATAGCCCTCTATGGGCTTCCAAATATCCCTTAGCCAATTCCACAAGAACAGCCTTAGCGAAAGGCTTCTTGAAGGGAAAGATGTAACTCTGTGAGATGAATTAACAGAACACAAAGCAGTTTCTCAGAAAGCTTCTTTCCACTTTTGAACGGAAGATATTTCCTTTTTCACCATAGCCCTCTATTTGCTTCCAAATATCCCTTTGCCAATTCCACAAGAACAGCCTTAGCGAAAGGCTTCTTGAAGGGAAAGATGTAACTCTGTGAGATGAATTAACAGAACACAGAGCAGTTTCTCAGAAAGCTTCTTTCCAGTTTTGAACGGAAGATATTTCCTTTTTCACCATAGCCCTCTATGGGCTTCCAAATATCCCTTTGCCAATTCCACAAGAACAGCCTTAGCGAAAGACTTCTTGAAGGGAAAGATGTAACTCTGTGGGATGAATTAACAGAACAGAGAGCAGTTTCTCAGAAAGCTTCTTTCCAGTTTTGAACGGAAGATATTTCCTTTTTCACCATAGCCCCCTATGGGCTTCCAAATATCCCTTTGCCAATTCCACAAGAACAGCCTTTGGGAAAGGCTTCTTGAAGGGAAAGATGTAACTCTGTGAGATGAATTAACAGAACACAGAGCAGTTTCTCAGAAAGCTTCTTTCCAGTTTTGAACGGAAGATATTTCCTTTTTCACCATAGCCCTCTATGGGCTTCCAAATATCCCTTTGCCAATTCCACAAGAACAGCCTTAGCGAAAGGCTTCTTGAAGGGAAAGATGTAACTCTGTGAGATGAATTAACAGAACACAGAGCAGATTCTCAGAAAGCTTCTTTCCAGTTTTGAACGGAAGATATTTCCTTTTTTACCATAGCCCTCAGTGGGCTTCCAAATATCCCTTTGCCAATTCCACAAGAACAGCCTTAGCGAAAGGGTTCTTGAAGGGAAAGATGTAACTCTGTGAGATGAATTAACAGAACACAGAGCAGTTTCTCAGAAAGCTTCTTTCCAGTTTTGAACGGAAGATATTTCCTTTTTCACGATAGCCCTCTATGGGCTTCCAAATATCCCTTTGCCAATTCCACAAGAACAGCCTTAGCTAAAGGCTTCTTGAAGGGAAAGATGTAACTCTGTGAGATTAATTAACAGAACTCAGAGCAGTTTCTCAGAAAGCTTCTTTCCAGTTTTGAACGGAAGATATTTCCTTTTTCACCATAGCCCTCTATGGGCTTCCAAATATCCCTTTGCCAATTCCACAAGAACAGCCTTAGCGAAAGACTTCTTGAAGAGATAGATGTAACTCTGTGAGATGAATTAACAGAACACAGAGTAGTTTCTCAGAATGCTTCTTTCCAGTTTTGAACGGAAGATATTTCCTTTTTCACCATAGCCCTCTATGGGCTTCCAAATATCCCTTTGCCAATTCCACAAGAACAGCCTTAGCGAAAGGATTCTTGAAGGGAAAGATGTAACTCTGTGAGATGAATTAACAGAACACAGAGCAGTGTCTCAGAAAGTTTGTTTCTACTTTTAAACGGAAGATATTTCCTTTTTCACCATAGCCGTCTATGGGCTTTCAAATATCCCTTTGCCAATTCCACAAGAACAGCCTTAGCGAAAGGCTTCTTGAAGGGAAAGATGTAACTCTGTGAGATGAATTAACAGAACACATAACAGTTTCTCAGAAAGCTTCTTTCCAGTTTTGAACGGAAGATATTTCCTTTTTTACCATAGCCCTCATTGGGCTTCCAAATATCCGTTTGCCAATTCCACAAGAACAGCCTTAGCGAAAGGATGCTTGAAGGGAAAGATGTAACCCTGTGAGATGAATTCACAGAACACAGAGCAGTTTCTCAGAAAGCTTCTTTCCAGTTTTGAATGGAAAATATTTCCTTTTTCACCATAGCCCTCTATGGGCTTCCAAATATCCCTTTGCCAATTCCACAAGAACAGCCTTAGCGAAAGGATTCTTGAAGGGAAAGATGTAACTCTGTGAGATGAATTAACAGAACACAGAGCTGTTTCTCAGAAAGCTTCTTTCCAGTTTTGAACGGAAGATATTTCCTTTTTCACCATAGCCCTCTATGGGCTTCCAAATATCCCTTAGCCAATTCCACAAGAACAGCCTTAGCGAAAGGCTTCTTGAAGGGAGAGATGTAACTCTGTGAGATGAATTAACAGAACACAAAGCAGTTTCTCAGAAAGCTTCTTTCCAGTTTTGAACGGAATATATTTCCTTTTTCACCATAGCCCTCTATGGGCTTCCAAATATCCCTTAGCCAATTCCACAAGAACAGCCTTAGCGAAAGGCTTCTTGAAGGGAAAGATGTAACTCTGTGAGATGAATTAACAGAACACAAAGCAGTTTCTCAGAAAGCTTCTTTCCACTTTTGAACGGAAGATATTTCCTTTTTCACCATAGCCCTCTATTTGCTTCCAAATATCCCTTTGCCAATTCCACAAGAACAGCCTTAGCGAAAGGCTTCTTGAAGGGAAAGATGTAACTCTGTGAGATGAATTAACAGAACACAGAGCAGTTTCTCAGAAAGCTTCTTTCCAGTTTTGAACGGAAGATATTTCCTTTTTCACCATAGCCCTCTATGGGCTTCCAAATATCCCTTTGCCAATTCCACAAGAACAGCCTTAGCGAAAGACTTCTTGAAGGGAAAGATGTAACTCTGTGGGATGAATTAACAGAACAGAGAGCAGTTTCTCAGAAAGCTTCTTTCCAGTTTTGAACGGAAGATATTTCCTTTTTCACCATAGCCCCCTATGGGCTTCCAAATATCCCTTTGCCAATTCCACAAGAACAGCCATTGGGAAAGGCTTCTTGAAGGGAAAGATGTAACTCTGTGAGATGAATTAACAGAACACAGAGCAGTTTCTCAGAAAGCTTCTTTCCAGTTTTGAACGGAAGATATTTCCTTTTTCACCATAGCCCTCTATGGGCTTCCAAATATCCCTTTGCCAATTCCACAAGAACAGCCTTAGCGAAAGGCTTCTTGAAGGGAAAGATGTAACTCTGTGAGATGAATTAACAGAACACAGAGCAGATTCTCAGAAAGCTTCTTTCCAGTTTTGAACGGAAGATATTTCCTTTTTTACCATAGCCCTCAGTGGGCTTCCAAATATCCCTTTGCCAATTCCACAAGAACAGCCTTAGCGAAAGGGTTCTTGAAGGGAAAGATGTAACTCTGTGAGATGAATTAACAGAACACAGAGCAGTTTCTCAGAAAGCTTCTTTCCAGTTTTGAACGGAAGATATTTCCTTTTTCACGATAGCCCTCTATGGGCTTCCAAATATCCCTTTGCCAATTCCACAAGAACAGCCTTAGCTAAAGGCTTCTTGAAGGGAAAGATGTAACTCTGTGAGATTAATTAACAGAACTCAGAGCAGTTTCTCAGAAAGCTTCTTTCCAGTTTTGAACGGAAGATATTTCCTTTTTCACCATAGCCCTCTATGGGCTTCCAAATATCCCTTTGCCAATTCCACAAGAACAGCCTTAGCGAAAGACTTCTTGAAGAGATAGATGTAACTCTGTGAGATGAATTAACAGAACACAGAGTAGTTTCTCAGAAAGCTTCTTTCCAGTTTTGAACGGAAGATATTTCCTTTTTCACCATAGCCCTCTATGGGCTTCCAAATATCCCTTTGCCAATTCCACAAGAACAGCCTTAGCGAAAGGATTCTTGAAGGGAAAGATGTAACTCTGTGAGATGAATTAACAGAACACAGAGCAGTGTCTCAGAAAGTTTGTTTCTACTTTTAAACGGAAGATATTTCCTTTTTCACCATAGCCGTCTATGGGCTTTCAAATATCCCTTTGCCAATTCCACAAGAACAGCCTTAGCGAAAGGCTTCTTGAAGGGAAAGATGTAACTCTGTGAGATGAATTAACAGAACACATAACAGTTTCTCAGAAAGCTTCTTTCCAGTTTTGAACGGAAGATATTTCCTTTTTTACCATAGCCCTCATTGGGCTTCCAAATATCCGTTTGCCAATTCCACAAGAACAGCCTTAGCGAAAGGATGCTTGAAGGGAAAGATGTAACCCTGTGAGATGAATTCACAGAACACAGAGCAGTTTCTCAGAAAGCTTCTTTCCAGTTTTGAATGGAAAATATTTCCTTTTTCACCATAGCCCTCTAGGGGCTTCCAAATATCCCTTTGCCAATTCCACAAGAACAGCCTTAGCGAAAGGATTCTTGAAGGGAAAGATGTAACTCTGTGAGATGAATTAACAGAACACAGAGCTGTTTCTCAGAAAGCTTCTTTCCAGTTTTGAACGGAAGATATTTCCTTTTTCACCATAGCCCTCTATGGGCTTCCAAATATACCTTTGCCAATTCCACAAGAACAGCCTTAGCGAAAGACTTCTTGAAGGGAAAGATGTAACTCTGTGAGATGAATTAACAGAACACAGAGCAGTTTCTCAGAAAGCTTCTTTCCAGTTTTGAACGGAAGATATTTCCTTTTTCACCATAGCCCTCTATGGGCTTCCAAATATCCCTTTGCCAATTCCACAAGAACAGCCTTTGGGAAAGGCTTCTTGAAGGGATAGATGTAACTCTGTGAGATGAATTAACAGAACACAGAGCAGTTTCTCAGAAAATTTCTTTCCAGTTTTGAACGGAAGATATTTCCTTTTTCACCATAGCCCTCTATGGGCTTCCAAATATCCCTTTGCCAATTCCACAAGAACAGCCTTAGCGAAAGGCTTCTTGAAGGGAAAGATGTAACTCTGTGAGATGAATTAACAGAACACAGAGCTGTTTCTCAGAAAGCTTCTTTCCAGTTTTGAACGGAAGATATTTCCTTTTTCACCATAGCCCTGTATGGGCTTCCAAATATCGCTTTGCCAATTCCACAAGAACAGCCTTAGCGAAAGACTTCTTGAAGGGAAAGATGTAACTCTGTGAGATGAATTAACAGAACACAGAGCAGTTTCTCAGAAAGCTTCTTTCCAGTTTTGAACGGAAGATATTTCCTTTTTCACCATAGCCCTCTATGGGCTTCCAAATATCCCTTTGCCAATTCCACAAGAACAGCCTTTGGGAAAGGCTTCTTGAAGGGAAAGATGTAACTCTGTGAGATGAATTAACAGAACACAGAGCAGTTTCTCAGAAAGCTTCTTTCCAGTTTTGAACGGAAGATATTTCCTTTTTCACCATAGCCCTCTATGGGCTTCCAAATACCCCTTTGCCAATTCCACAAGAACAGCCTTAGCGAAAGACTTCTTGAAGGGATAGATGTAACTCTGTGAGATGAATTAACAGAACACAGAGTAGTTTCTCAGAAAGCTTCTTTCCAGTTTTGAACGGAAGATATTTCCTTTTTCACCATAGCCCTCTATGGGCTTCCAAATATCCCTTTGCCAATTCCACAAGAACAGCCTTAGCGAAAGGATTCTTGAAGGGAAAGATGTAACTCTGTGAGATGAATTAACAGAACACAGAGCAGTTTCTCAGAAAGTTTGTTTCTACTTTTAAACGGAAGATATTTCCTTTTTCACCATAGCCCTCTATGGGCTTTCAAATATCCCTTTGCCAATTCCACAAGAACAGCCTTAGCGAAAGGCTTCTTGAAGGGAAAGATGTAACTCTGTGAGATGAATCAACAGAACACATAGCAGTTTCTCAGAAAGCTTCTTTCCAGTTTTGAACGGAAGATATTTCCTTTTTTACCATAGCCCTCATGGGCTTCCAAATATCCCTTTGCCAATTCCACAAGAACAGCCTTAGCGAAAAGGTTCTTGAAGGGAAAGATGTAACTCTGTGAGATGAATTAACAGAACACAGAGCAGTTTCTCAGAAAGCTTCTTTCCAGTTTTGAACGGAAGATATTTCCTTTTTCACCATAGCCCTCTATGGGCTTCCAAATATCCCTTTGCCAATTCCACAAGAACAGCCTTATCGAAAGAATTCTTGAAGGGAAAGATGTAACTCTGTGAGATGAATTAACAGAACACAGAGTAGTTTCTCAGAAAGCTTCTTTCCACTTTTGAACGGAAGATATTTCCTTTTTCACCATAGCCCTCTATGGGCTTCCAAATATCCCTTTGCCAATTCCACAAGAACAGCCTTAGCGAAAGGCTTCTTGACGGGAAAGACGTAACTCTGTGAGATGAATTAACAGAACACAGAGCAGTTTCTCAGAAAGCTTCTTTCCACTTTTGAACGGAAGATATTTCCTTTTTCACCATAGCACTCTATGGGCTTCCAAATATCCCTTTGCCAATTCCACAAGAACAGCCTTAGCGAAAGGCTTCTTGAAGGGAAAGATGTAACTCTGTGAGATGAATTAACAGAACACAGAGCAGTTTCTCAGAAAGCTTCTTTCCAGTTTTGAACGGAAGATATTTCCTTTTTCACCATAGCCCTCTATGGTCTTCCAAATATCCCTTTGCCAATTTCACAAGAACAGCCTTAGCGAAAGGCTTCTTGAAGGAAAAGATGTAACTCTGTGAGATGAATTAACAGAACACAGAGCAGTTTCTCAGAAAGCTTCTTTCCAGTTTTGAACGGAAGATATTCCCTTTTTCACCATAGCCCTCTATGGGCTTCCAAATATCCCTTTGCCAATTCCACAAGAACAGCCTTAGCGAAAGGCTTCTTGAAGGGAAAGATGTAACTCTTTGAGATGAATTAACAGAACACAGAGCAGTTTCTCAGAAAGCTTCTTTCCAGTTTTGAACGGAAGATATCTCCTTTTTCACCATAGCCCTCTATGGGCTTCCAAATATGCCTTTGCCAATTCCACAAGAACAGCCTTAGCGAAAGGCTCCTTGAAGGGAAAGATGTAACTCTGTGAGATGAATTAACAGAACACAGAGCAGTTTCTCAGAAAGCTTCTTTCCAGTTTTGAACGGAAGATATTTCCTTTTTCACCATAGCCCTCTAAGGGCTTCCAAATATCGCTTTGCCAACTCCACAAGAACAGCCTTAGCGAAAGGCTTCTTGAAGGGAAAGACGTAACTCTGTGAGATGAATTAACAGAACACAGAGCAGTTTCTCAGAAAGCTTCTTTCCACTTTTGAACGGAAGATATTTCCTTTTTCACCATAGCCCTCTATGGGCTTCCAAATATCCCTTTGCCAATTCCACAAGAACAGCCTTAGCGAAAGGCTTCTTGAACGGAAAGATGTAACTCTGTGAGATGAATTAACAGAACACAGAGCAGTTTCTCAGAAAGCTTCTTTCCTGTTTTGAACGGAAGATATTTCCTTTTTCACCATAGCCCTCTATGGTCTTCCAAATATCCCTTTGCCAATTCCACAAGAACAGCCTTAGCGAAAGGCTTCTTGAAGGGAAAGATGTAACTCTGTGAGATGAATTAACAGAACACAGAGCAGTTTCTCAGAAAGCTTCTTTCCAGTTTTGAACGGAAGATATTTCCTTTTTCACCATAGCCCTCTATGGGCTTTCAAATATCCCTTTGCCAATTCCACAAGAACAGCCTTAGCGAAAGGCTTCTTGAAGGGAAAGATGTAACTCTGTGAGATGAATTAACAGAACACAGAGCAGTTTCGCAGAAAGCTTCTTTCCAGTTTTGAACGGAAGATATTTCTTTTTTCACCATAGCCCTCTATGGGCTTCCAAATATCCCTTTGCCAATTCCAAAAGAACAGCCTTAGCGAAAGGCTTCTTGAAGGGAAAGATGTAACTCTGTGAGACGAATTAACAGAACACAGAGCAGTTTCTCAGAAAGCTTCTTTCCAGTTTTGAACGGAAGATATCTCCTTTTTCACCATAGCCCTCTATGGGCTTCCAAATATCCCTTTGCCAATTCCACAAGAACAGCCTTAGCGAAAGGCTTCTTGAAGGGAAAGATGTAACTCTGTGAGATGAATTAACAGAACACAGAGCAGTTTCTCAGAAAGCTTCTTTCCAGTTTTGAACGGAAGATATTTCCTTTTTCACCATAGCCCTCTATGGGCTTCCAAATATCCCTTTGCCAATTCCAAAAGAACAGCCTTAGCGAAAGGCTTCTTGAACGGAAAGATGTAACTCTGTGAGATGAATTAACAGAACACAGAGCAGTTTCTCAGAAAGTTAGTTTCTACTTTTGAACGGAAGATATTTCCTTTCTCACCATAGCCCTCTATGGGCTTCCAAATATCCCTTTGCCAATTCCACAAGAACAGCCTTAGCGAAAGGCTTCTTGAAGGGAAAGATGTAACTCTGTGAGATGAATTAAAAGAACACAGAGCAGTTTCTCAGAAAGCTTCTTTCCACTTTTGAACGGAAGATATTTCCTTTTTCAACATAGCCCTCTATGGGCTTCCAAATATCCGTTTGGCAATTCCACAAGAACAGCCTTAGCGAAAGACTTCTTGAAGGGAAAGATGTAACTCTGTGAGATGAATTAACAGAACACTGAGCAGTTTCTCAGAAAGCTTCTTTCCAGTTTTGAACGGAAGATATTTCCTTTTCCACCATAGCCCTCTATGGGCTTCCAAATATCCCTTTGCCAATTCCACAAGAACAGCCTTTGGGAAAGGCTTCTTGAAGGGAAAGATGTAACTCTGTGAGATGAATTAACAGAACACAGAGCAGTTTCTCAGAAAGCTTCTTTCCAGTTTTGAACGGAAGATATTTCCTTTTTCACCATAACCCTCTATGGGCTTCCAAATATCCCTTTGCCAATTCCACAAGAACAGCCTTAGCGAAAGGCTTCTTGAAGGGAAAGATGTAACTCTGTGAGATGAATTAAGGGAACACAGAGCAGTTTCTCAGAAAGCTTCTTTCCAGTTTTGAACGGAAGATATTTCCTTTTTCACCATAGCCCTCTATGGGCTTCCAAATATCCCTTTTCCAATTCCACAAGAACAGCCTTAGCGAAAGACTTCTTGAAGGGAAAGATGTAACTCTGTGAGATTAATTAACAGAACACAGAGCAGTTTCTCAGAAAGCTTCTTTCAGTTTTGAACGGAAGATATTTCCTTTTTCACCATAGCCCTCTATGGGCTTCCAAATATCCCTTTGCCAATTCGACAAGAACAGCCTTAGCGAAAGGTTTCTTGAAGGGAAAGATGTAACTCTGTGAGATGAATTAACGGAACACAGAGCAGTTTCTCAGAAAGCTTCTTTCCAGTTTTGAACGGAAGATATTTCCTTTTTCACCATACCCTCTATGGGCTTCCAAATATCCCTTTGCCAATTCCACAAGAACAGACTTAGCGAAAGGCTTCTTGAAGGGAAAGATGTAACTCTGTGAGATGAATTAACAGAACACAGAGCAGTTTCTCAGAAAGCTTCTTTCCAGTTTTGATCGGAAGATATTTCCTTTTTCCCCATAGCCCTCTATGGGCTTCCAAATATCCCTTTGCCAATTCCACAAGAACAGCCTTAGCGAAAGGCTCCTTGAAGGGAAAGATGTAACTCTATGAGATGAATTAGCAGAACACAAAGCAGTTTCTCAGAAAGCTTCTTTCCAGTTTTGAACGGAAGATATTTCCTTTTTCACCATAGCCCTCTATGGGCTTCCAAATATCCCTTTGCAAATTCCACAAGAAAAGCCTTAGCGAAAGGCTTCTTGAAGGGAAAGATGTAACTCTGTGAGATGAATTAACAGAACACAGAGCAGTTTCTCAGAAAGATTCTTTCCAGTTTTGAACGGAAGATATTTCCTTTTTCACCATAGCCCTCTATGGGCTTCCAAATATCCCTTTGCCAATTCCACAAGAACAGCCTTAGCGAAAGGCTTCTTGAAGGGAAAGATGTAACTCTGTGAGATGAATTAACAGAACACAGAGCAGTTTCTCAGAAAGCTTCTTTCCAGTTTTGAACGGAAGATATTTCCTTT
Organism: Chlorocebus sabaeus; assembly: GCF_047675955.1. Taxonomy (NCBI): domain Eukaryota; kingdom Metazoa; phylum Chordata; class Mammalia; order Primates; family Cercopithecidae; genus Chlorocebus; species Chlorocebus sabaeus. The sequence continues at coordinate 1,329,515 of NW_027327537.1, read as the reverse complement.
TTCACCATAGCCTTCTATGGGCTTCCCAATATCCCTTTGCCAATTCCACAAGAACAGCCTTAGCGAAAGGCTTCTTGAAGGGAAAGATGTAACTCTGTGAGATGAATTAACAGAACACAGAGCAGGTTCTCAGAAAGCTTCTTTCCAGTTTTGAATGGAAGATATTTCCTTTTTCACCATAGCCCTCTATGGGCTTCCAAATATCCCTTTGCCAATTCCACAAGAACAGCCTTAGCGAAAGGCTCCTTGAAGGGAAAGATGTAACTCTGTGAGATGAATTAACAGAACACAAAGCAGTTTCTCAGAAAGCTTCTTTCCAGTTTTGAACGGAAGATATTTCCTTTTTCACCATAGCCCTCTATGGGCTTCCAAATATCCCCTTGCCAATTCCACAAGAACAGCCTTAGCGAAAGACTTCTTGACGGGAAAGATGTAACTCTTTGAGATGAAGTAACAGAACACAGAGCAGTTTCTCAGAAAGCTTCTTTCCAGTTTTGAACGGAGATATTTCCTTTTTCACCATAGCCCTCTATGGGCTTCCAAATATCCCTTTGCCAATTCCCCAAGAACAGCCTTAGCGAAAGGCTTCTTGAAGGGAAAGATGTAACTCTGTGAGATGAATTAGCAGAACACAGAGCAGTATCTCAGAAAGCTTCTTTCCAGTTTTGAACGGAAGATATTTCCTTTTTCACCATAGCCCTCTATGGGCTTCCAAATATCCCTTTGCCAATTCCACAGGAACAGCCTTAGCGAAAGGCTTCTTGTAGGGAAAGATGTAACTCTGTGAGATGAATTAACAGAACACAGAGCAGTTTCTCAGAAAGCTTCTTTCCAGTTTTGAACGGAAGATATTTCCTTTTTCACCATAGCCCTCTATGGGCTTCCAAATATCCCTTTGCCAATTGCACAAGAACAGCCTTAGCGAAAGGATGCTTGAAGGGAAAGATGTAACTCTGTGAGATGAATTAACAGAACACAGAGCAGTTTCTCAGAAAGCTTCTTTCCGGTTTTGAACGGAAGATAATTCTTTTTCACCATAGCCCTCTATGGGCTTCCAAATATCCCTTTGCCAATTCCACAAGAACAGCCTTAGCGAAAGGCTTCTTGAAGGGAAAGATGTAACTCTGTGAGATGAATTAACAGAACACAGAGCAGTTTCTCAGAAAGTTTCTTTCCACTTTTGAAGGGAAGATATTTCCTTTTTCACCATAGCCCTCTATGGGCTTCCAAATATCCCTTTGCCAATTCCACAAGAACAGCCTTAGCGAAAGGCTTCTTGAAGGGAAAGATGTAACTCTGTGAGATGAATTAACAGAACACAGAGCAGTTTCTCAGAAAGCTCCTTTCCAGTTTTGAACGAAAGATATTTCCTTTTTTACCATAGCCCTCATTGGGCTTCCAAATATCCCTTTGCCAATTCCACAAGAACAGCCTTAGCGAAAGGCTTCTTAAAGGGAAAGATGTAACTCTGTGAGATGAATTAACAGAACTCAGAGCAGTTTCTCAGAAAGCTTCTTTCCAGTTTTGAACGGAAGATATTTCCTTTTTCACCATAGCCCTCTATGGGCTTCCAAATATCCCTTTGGCAATTCCACAAGAACAGCCTTAGCGAAAGGCTTCTTGAAGGGAAAGATGTAACTCTGTGAGATGAATTAACAGAACACAGAGGGGTTTCTCAGAAAGCTTCTTTCAAGTTTTGAACGGAAGATATTTCCTTTTTCACCATAGCCCTCTATGGGCTTCCAAATATCCCTTTGCCAATTCCACAAGAACAGCCTTAGCGAAAGGCTTCTTGAAGGGAAAGATGTAACTCTTTGAGATGAATTAACAGAACACAGAGCAGTTTCTCAGAAAGCTTCTTTCCAGTTTTGAACGGAAGATATTTCCTTTTTCACCATAGCCCTCTATGGGCTTCCAAATATGCCTTTGCCAATTCCACAAGAACAGCCTTAGCGAAAGGCTTCTTGAAGGGAAAGATGTAACTCTGTGAGATGAATTAACAGAACACAGAGCAGTTTCTCAGAAAGCTTCTTTCCAGTTTTGAACGGAAGATATTTCCTTTTTCACCATAGCCCTCTATGGGCTTCCAAATATCCCTTTGCCAATTCCACAAGAACAGCCTTAGCGAAAGGCTTTCTGAAGGGAAAGATGTAACTCTGTGAGATAAATTAACAGAACACAGAGCAGTTTCTCAGAAAGCTTCTTTCCACTTTTGAACGGAAGATATTTCCTTTTTCACCATAGCCCTCTATGGGCTTCCAAATATCCCTTTGCCAATTCCACAAGAACAGCCTTAGCGAAAGGCTTCTTGAAGGGAAAGATGTAATTCTGTGAGATGAATTAACAGAACACAGAGCAGTTTCTCAGAAAGCTTCTTTCCAGTTTTGAACGGAAGATATTTCCTTTTTCACCATAGCCCTCTATGGGCTTCCAAATATCCCTTTGCCAATTCCACAAGAACAGCCTTAGCGAAAGGCTTCTTGAAGGGAAAGATGTAACTCTGTGAGATGAATTAACAGAACACAGAGCAGTTTCTCAGAAAGCTTCTTTCCAGTTTTGAACGGAAGATATTTCCTTTTTCACCATATCCCTCTATGGGCTTCCAAATATCCCTTTGCCAATTCCACAAGAACAGCTTAGCGAAAGGCTTCTTGAAGGGAAAGATGTAACTCTGTGAGATGAATTAACAGAACACAGAGTAGTTTCTCAGAAAGCTTCTTTCCAGTTTTGAACGGAAGATATTTCCTTTTTCACCATAGCCCTCTATGGGCTTCCAAATATCCCTTTGCCAATTCCACAAGAACAGACTTAGCGAAAGGCTTCTTGAAGGGAAAGATGTAACTCTGTGAGATGAATTAACAGAACACAGAGCAGTTTCGCAGAAAGCTTCTTTCCAGTTTTGAATGGAAGATATTTCCTTTTTCACCATAGCCCTCTATGGGCTTCCAAATATCCCTTAGCCAATTCCACAAGAACAGCCTTAGCGAAAGGCTTCTTGAAGGGAGAGATGTAACTCTGTGAGATGAATTAACAGAACACAAAGCAGTTTCTCAGAAAGCTTCTTTCCAGTTTTGAACGGAATATATTTCCTTTTTCACCATAGCCCTCTATTGGCTTCCAAATATCCCTTAGCCAATTCCACAAGAACAGCCTTAGCGAAAGGCTTCTTGAAGGGAAAGATGTAACTCTGTGAGATGAATTAACAGAACACAAAGCAGTTTCTCAGAAAGCTTCTTTCCACTTTTGAACGGAAGATATTTCCTTTTTCACCATAGCCCTCTATTTGCTTCCAAATATCCCTTTGCCAATTCCACAAGAACAGCCTTAGCGAAAGGCTTCTTGAAGGGAAAGATGTAACTCTGTGAGATGAATTAACAGAACACAGAGCAGTTTCTCAGAAAGCTTCTTTCCAGTTTTGAACGGAAGATATTTCCTTTTTCACCATAGCCCTCTATGGGCTTCCAAATATCCCTTTGCCAATTCCACAAGAACAGCCTTAGCGAAAGACTTCTTGAAGGGAAAGATGTAACTCTGTGGGATGAATTAACAGAACAGAGAGCAGTTTCTCAGAAAGCTTCTTTCCAGTTTTGAACGGAAGATATTTCCTTTTTCACCATAGCCCCCTATGGGCTTCCAAATATCCCTTTGCCAATTCCACAAGAACAGCCTTTGGGAAAGGCTTCTTGAAGGGAAAGATGTAACTCTGTGAGATGAATTAACAGAACACAGAGCAGTTTCTCAGAAAGCTTCTTTCCAGTTTTGAACGGAAGATATTTCCTTTTTCACCATAGCCCTCTATGGGCTTCCAAATATCCCTTTGCCAATTCCACAAGAACAGCCTTAGCGAAAGGCTTCTTGAAGGGAAAGATGTAACTCTGTGAGATGAATTAACAGAACACAGAGCAGATTCTCAGAAAGCTTCTTTCCAGTTTTGAACGGAAGATATTTCCTTTTTTACCATAGCCCTCAGTGGGCTTCCAAATATCCCTTTGCCAATTCCACAAGAACAGCCTTAGCGAAAGGGTTCTTGAAGGGAAAGATGTAACTCTGTGAGATGAATTAACAGAACACAGAGCAGTTTCTCAGAAAGCTTCTTTCCAGTTTTGAACGGAAGATATTTCCTTTTTCACGATAGCCCTCTATGGGCTTCCAAATATCCCTTTGCCAATTCCACAAGAACAGCCTTAGCTAAAGGCTTCTTGAAGGGAAAGATGTAACTCTGTGAGATTAATTAACAGAACTCAGAGCAGTTTCTCAGAAAGCTTCTTTCCAGTTTTGAACGGAAGATATTTCCTTTTTCACCATAGCCCTCTATGGGCTTCCAAATATCCCTTTGCCAATTCCACAAGAACAGCCTTAGCGAAAGACTTCTTGAAGGGATAGATGTAACTCTGTGAGATGAATTAACAGAACACAGAGTAGTTTCTCAGAATGCTTCTTTCCAGTTTTGAACGGAAGATATTTCCTTTTTCACCATAGCCCTCTATGGGCTTCCAAATATCCCTTTGCCAATTCCACAAGAACAGCCTTAGCGAAAGGATTCTTGAAGGGAAAGATGTAACTCTGTGAGATGAATTAACAGAACACAGAGCAGTGTCTCAGAAAGTTTGTTTCTACTTTTAAACGGAAGATATTTCCTTTTTCACCATAGCCGTCTATGGGCTTTCAAATATCCCTTTGCCAATTCCACAAGAACTGCCTTAGCGAAAGGCTTCTTGAAGGGAAAGATGTAACTCTGTGAGATGAATTAACAGAACACATAACAGTTTCTCAGAAAGCTTCTTTCCAGTTTTGAACGGAAGATATTTCCTTTTTTACCATAGCCCTCATTGGGCTTCCAAATATCCGTTTGCCAATTCCACAAGAACAGCCTTAGCGAAAGGATGCTTGAAGGGAAAGATGTAACCCTGTGAGATGAATTCACAGAACACAGAGCAGTTTCTCAGAAAGCTTCTTTCCAGTTTTGAATGGAAGATATTTCCTTTTTCACCATAGCCCTCTATGGGCTTCCAAATATCCCTTTGCCAATTCCACAAGAACAGCCTTAGCGAAAGGCTTCTTGAAGGGAAAGATGTAACTCTGTGAGATGAATTAACAGAACACAGAGCTGTTTCTCAGAAAGCTTCTTTCCAGTTTTGAACGGAAGATATTTCCTTTTTCACCATAGCCCTCTATGGGCTTCCAAATATACCTTTGCCAATTCCACAAGAACAGCCTTAGCGAAAGACTTCTTGAAGGGAAAGATGTAACTCTGTGAGATGAATTAACAGAACACAGAGCAGTTTCTCAGAAAGCTTCTTTCCAGTTTTGAACGGAAGATATTTCCTTTTTCACCATAGCCCTCTATGGGCTTCCAAATATCCCTTTGCCAATTCCACAAGAACAGCCTTTGGGAAAGGCTTCTTGAAGGGATAGATGTAACTCTGTGAGATGAATTAACAGAACACAGAGCAGTTTCTCAGAAAACTTCTTTCCAGTTTTGAACGGAAGATATTTCCTTTTTCACCATAGCCCTCTATGGGCTTCCAAATATCCCTTTGCCAATTCCACAAGAACAGCCTTAGCGAAAGGCTTCTTGAAGGGAAAGATGTAACTCTGTGAGATGAATTAACAGAACACAGAGCTGTTTCTCAGAAAGCTTCTTTCCAGTTTTGAACGGAAGATATTTCCTTTTTCACCATAGCCCTCTATGGGCTTCCAAATATCGCTTTGCCAATTCCACAAGAACAGCCTTAGCGAAAGACTTCTTGAAGGGAAAGATGTAACTCTGTGAGATGAATTAACAGAACACAGAGCAGTTTCTCAGAAAGCTTCTTTCCAGTTTTGAACGGAAGATATTTCCTTTTTCACCATAGCCCTCTATGGGCTTCCAAATATCCCTTTGCCAATTCCACAAGAACAGCCTTTGGGAAAGGCTTCTTGAAGGGAAAGATGTAACTCTGTGAGATGAATTAACAGAACACAGAGCAGTTTCTCAGAAAGCTTCTTTCCAGTTTTGAACGGAAGATATTTCCTTTTTCACCATAGCCCTCTATGGGCTTCCAAATACCCCTTTGCCAATTCCACAAGAACAGCCTTAGCGAAAGACTTCTTGAAGGGATAGATGTAACTCTGTGAGATGAATTAACAGAACACAGAGTAGTTTCTCAGAAAGCTTCTTTCCAGTTTTGAACGGAAGATATTTCCTTTTTCACCATAGCCCTCTATGGGCTTCCAAATATCCCTTTGCCAATTCCACAAGAACAGCCTTAGCGAAAGGATTCTTGAAGGGAAAGATGTAACCCTGTGAGATGAATTAACAGAACACAGAGCAGTTTCTCAGAAAGTTTGTTTCTACTTTTAAACGGAAGATATTTCCTTTTTCACCATAGCCCTCTATGGGCTTCCAAATATCCCTTTGCCAATTCCACAAGAACAGCCTTAGCGAAAGGATTCTTGAAGGGAAAGATGTAACTCTGTGAGATGAATTAACAGAACACAGAGCAGTGTCTCAGAAAGTTTGTTTCTACTTTTAAACGGAAGATATTTCCTTTTTCACCATAGCCGTCTATGGGCTTTCAAATATCCCTTTGCCAATTCCACAAGAACAGCCTTAGCGAAAGGCTTCTTGAAGGGAAAGATGTAACTCTGTGAGATGAATTAACAGAACACATAACAGTTTCTCAGAAAGCTTCTTTCCAGTTTTGAACGGAAGATATTTCCTTTTTTACCATAGCCCTCATTGGGCTTCCAAATATCCGTTTGCCAATTCCACAAGAACAGCCTTAGCGAAAGGATGCTTGAAGGGAAAGATGTAACCCTGTGAGATGAATTCACAGAACACAGAGCAGTTTCTCAGAAAGCTTCTTTCCAGTTTTGAATGGAAGATATTTCCTTTTTCACCATAGCCCTCTATGGGCTTCCAAATATCCCTTTGCCAATTCCACAAGAACAGCCTTAGCGAAAGGCTTCTTGAAGGGAAAGATGTAACTCTGTGAGATGAATTAACAGAACACAGAGCTGTTTCTCAGAAAGCTTCTTTCCAGTTTTGAACGGAAGATATTTCCTTTTTCACCATAGCCCTCTATGGGCTTCCAAATATACCTTTGCCAATTCCACAAGAACAGCCTTAGCGAAAGACTTCTTGAAGGGAAAGATGTAACTCTGTTAGATGAATTAACAGAACACAGAGCAGTTTCTCAGAAAGCTTCTTTCCAGTTTTGAACGGAAGATATTTCCTTTTTCACCATAGCCCTCTATGGGCTTCCAAATATCCCTTTGCCAATTCCACAAGAACAGCCTTTGGGAAAGGCTTCTTGAAGGGATAGATGTAACTCTGTGAGATGAATTAACAGAACACAGAGCAGTTTCTCAGAAAACTTCTTTCCAGTTTTGAACGGAAGATATTTCCTTTTTCACCATAGCCCTCTATGGGCTTCCAAATATCCCTTTGCCAATTCCACAAGAACAGCCTTAGCGAAAGGCTTCTTGAAGGGAAAGATGTAACTCTGTGAGATGAATTAACAGAACACAGAGCTGTTTCTCAGAAAGCTTCTTTCCAGTTTTGAACGGAAGATATTTCCTTTTTCACCATAGCCCTCTATGGGCTTCCAAATATCGCTTTGCCAATTCCACAAGAACAGCCTTAGCGAAAGACTTCTTGAAGGTAAAGATGTAACTCTGTGAGATGAATTAACAGAACACAGAGCAGTTTCTCAGAAAGCTTCTTTCCAGTTTTGAACGGAAGATATTTCCTTTTTCACCATAGCCCTCTATGGGCTTCCAAATATCCCTTTGCCAATTCCACAAGAACAGCCTTTGGGAAAGGCTTCTTGAAGGGAAAGATGTAACTCTGTGAGATGAATTAACAGAACACAGAGCAGTTTCTCAGAAAGCTTCTTTCCAGTTTTGAACGGAAGATATTTCCTTTTTCACCATAGCCCTCTATGGGCTTCCAAATACCCCTTTGCCAATTCCACAAGAACAGCCTTAGCGAAAGACTTCTTGAAGGGATAGATGTAACTCTGTGAGATGAATTAACAGAACACAGAGTAGTTTCTAAGAAAGCTTCTTTCCAGTTTTGAACGGAAGATATTTCCTTTTTCACCATAGCCCTCTATGGGCTTCCAAATATCCCTTTGCCAATTCCACAAGAACAGCCTTAGCGAAAGGATTCTTGAAGGGAAAGATGTAACCCTGTGAGATGAATTAACAGAACACAGAGCAGTTTCTCAGAAAGTTTGTTTCTACTTTTAAACGGAAGATATTTCCTTTTTCACCATAGCCCTCTATGGGCTTTCAAATATCCCTTTGCCAATTCCACAAGAACAGCCTTAGCGAAAGGCTTCTTGAAGGGAAAGATGTAACTCTGTGAGATGAATCAACAGAACACATAGCAGTTTCTCAGAAAGCTTCTTTCCAGTTTTGAACGGAAGATATTTCCTTTTTTACCATAGCCCTCATGGGCTTCCAAATATCCCTTTGCCAATTCCACAAGAACAGCCTTAGCGAAAAGGTTCTTGAAGGGAAAGATGTAACTCTGTGAGATGAATTAACAGAACACAGAGCAGTTTCTCAGAAAGCTTCTTTCCAGTTTTGAACGGAAGATATTCCCTTTTTCACCATAGCCCTCTATGGGCTTCCAAATATCCCTTTGCCAATTCCACAAGAACAGCCTTATCGAAAGAATTCTTGAAGGGAAAGATGTAACTCTGTGAGATGAATTAACAGAACACAGAGTAGTTTCTCAGAAAGCTTCTTTCCACTTTTGAACGGAAGATATTTCCTTTTTCACCATAGCCCTCTATGGGCTTCCAAATATCCCTTTGCCAATTCCACAAGAACAGCCTTAGCGAAAGGCTTCTTGACGGGAAAGACGTAACTCTGTGAGATGAATTAACAGAACACAGAGCAGTTTCTCAGAAAGCTTCTTTCCACTTTTGAACGGAAGATATTTCCTTTTTCACCATAACCCTCTATGGGCTTCCAAATATCCCTTTGCCAATTCCACAAGAACAGCCTTAGCGAAAGGCTTCTTGAAGGGAAAGATGTAACTCTGTGAGATGAATTAAGGGAACACAGAGCAGTTTCTCAGAAAGCTTCTTTCCAGTTTTGAACGGAAGATATTTCCTTTTTCACCATAGCCCTCTATGGGCTTCCAAATATCCCTTTTCCAATTCCACAAGAACAGCCTTAGCGAAAGACTTCTTGAAGGGAAAGATGTAACTCTGTGAGATTAATTAACAGAACACAGAGCAGTTTCTCAGAAAGCTTCTTTCAGTTTTGAACGGAAGATATTTCCTTTTTCACCATAGCCCTCTATGGGCTTCCAAATATCCCTTTGCCAATTCGACAAGAACAGCCTTAGCGAAAGGTTTCTTGAAGGGAAAGATGTAACTCTGTGAGATGAATTAACGGAACACAGAGCAGTTTCTCAGAAAGCTTCTTTCCAGTTTTGAACGGAAGATATTTCCTTTTTCACCATACCCTCTATGGGCTTCCAAATATCCCTTTGCCAATTCCACAAGAACAGACTTAGCGAAAGGCTTCTTGAAGGGAAAGATGTAACTCTGTGAGATGAATTAACAGAACACAGAGCAGTTTCTCAGAAAGCTTCTTTCCAGTTTTGATCGGAAGATATTTCCTTTTTCCCCATAGCCCTCTATGGGCTTCCAAATATCCCTTTGCCAATTCCACAAGAACAGCCTTAGCGAAAGGCTCCTTGAAGGGAAAGATGTAACTCTATGAGATGAATTAGCAGAACACAAAGCAGTTTCTCAGAAAGCTTCTTTCCAGTTTTGAACGGAAGATATTTCCTTTTTCACCATAGCCCTCTATGGGCTTCCAAATATCCCTTTGCAAATTCCACAAGAACAGCCTTAGCGAAAGGCTTCTTGAAGGGAAAGATGTAACTCTGTGAGATGAATTAACAGAACACAGAGCAGTTTCTCAGAAAGATTCTTTCCAGTTTTGAACGGAAGATATTTCCTTTTTCACCATAGCCCTCTATGGGCTTCCAAATATCCCTTTGCCAATTCCACAAGAACAGCCTTAGCGAAAGGCTTCTTGAAGGGAAAGATGTAACTCTGTGAGATGAATTAACAGAACACAGAGCAGTTTCTCAGAAAGCTTCTTTCCAGTTTTGAACGGAAGATATTTCCTTTTTCACCATAGCCTTCTATGGGCTTCCAAATATCATTTGCCAATTCCACAAGAACAGCCTTAGCGAAAGGCTTCTTGAAGGGAAAGATGTAACTCTGTGAGATGAATTAACAGAACACAGAGCAGGTTCTCAGAAAGCTTCTTTCCAGTTTTGAACGGAAGATATTTCCTTTTTCACCATAGCCCTCTATGGGCTTCCAAATATCCCTTTGCCAATTCCCCAAGAACAGCCTTAGCGAAAGGCTCCTTGAAGGGAAAGATGTAACTCTGTGAGATGAATTAACAGAACACAAAGCAGTTTCTCAGAAAGCTTCTTTCCAGTTTTGAACGGAAGATATTTCCTTTTTCACCATAGCCCTCTATGGGCTTCCAAATATCCCCTTGCCAATTCCACAAGAACAGCCTTAGCGAAAGACTTCTTGACGGGAAAGATGTAACTCTTTGAGATGAAGTAACAGAACACAGAGCAGTTTCTCAGAAAGCTTCTTTCCAGTTTTGAACGGAGATATTTCCTTTTTCACCATAGCCCTCTATGGGCTTCCAAATATCCCTTTGCCAATTCCCCAAGAACAGCCTTAGCGAAAGGCTTCTTGAAGGGAAAGATGTAACTCTGTGAGATGAATTAGCAGAACACAGAGCAGTATCTCAGAAAGCTTCTTTCCAGTTTTGAACGGAAGATATTTCCTTTTTCATCATAGCCCTCTATGGGCTTCCAAATATCCCTTTGCCAATTCCACAAGAACAGCCTTAGCGAAAGGCTCCTTGAAGGGAAAGATGTAACTCTGTGCGATGAATTAACAGAACACAAAGCTGTTTCTCAGAAAGCTTCTTTCCAGTTTTGAACGGAAGATATTTCCTTTTTCACCATAGCCCTCTATGGGCTTCCAAATATCCCTTTGCCAATTCCACAAGAACAGCCTTAGCGAAAGACTTCTTGAAGGGATAGATGTAACTCTGTGAGATGAATTAACAGAACACAGAGTAGTTTCTCAGAAAGCTTCTTTCCAGTTTTGAACGGAAGATATTTCCTTTTTCACCATAGCCCTCTATGGGCTTCCAAATATCCCTTTGCCAATTCCACAAGAACAGCCTTAGCGAAAGGATTCTTGAAGGGAAAGATGTAACTCTGTGAGATGAATTAACAGAACACAGAGCAGTTTCTCAGAAAGTTTGTTTCTACTTTTAAACGGAAGATATTTCCTTTTTTACCATAGCCATCATTGGGCTTCCAAATATCCCTTTGCCAATTCCGCAAGAACAGCCTTAGCGAAAGGATGCTTGAAGGGAAAGATGTAACCCTGTGAGATGAATTAACAGAACACAGAGCAGTTTCTCAGAAAGCTTCTTTCCAGTTTTGAATGGAAGATATTTCCTTTTTCACCATAGCCCTCTATGGGCTTCCAAATATCCCTTTGCCAATTCCACAAGAACAGCCTTAGCGAAAGGCTTCTTGAAGGGAAAGATGTAACTCTGTGAGATGAATTAACAGAACACAGAGCAGTTTCTCAGAAAGCTTCTTTCCAGTTTTGAACGGAAGATATTTCCTTTTTCACCATAGCCCTCTATGGGCTTCCAAATATCCCTTTGCCAATTCCACAAGAACAGCCTTAGCGAAAGGCTCCTTGAAGGGAAAGATGTAACTCTGTGAGATGAATTAACAGAACACAAAGCAGTTTCTCAGAAAGCTTCTTTCCAGTTTTGAACGGAAGATATTTCCTTTTTCACCATAGCGCTCTATGGGCTTCCAAATATCCCTTTGCCAATTCCACAAGAACAGCCTTAGCGAAAGGCTTCTTGAAGGGAAAGATGTAACTCTGTGAGATGAATTAACAGAACACAGAGCAGTTTCTCAGAAAGGTTCTTTCCAGTTTTGAACGGAAGATATCTCCTTTTTCACCATAGCCCTCTATGGGCTTCCAAATATCCCTTTGCCAATTCCACAAGAACAGCCTTAGCGAAAGGCTTCTTGAAGGGAAAGATGTAACTCTGTGAGATGAATTAACAGAACACAAAGCAGTTTCTCAGAAAGCTTCTTTCCACTTTTGAACGGAAGATATTTCCTTTTTCACCATAGCCCTCTATGGGCTTCCAAATATCCCTTTGCCCATTCCACAAGAACAGCCTTAGCGAAAGGCTTCTTGAAGGGAAAGATGTAACTCTGTGGGATGAATTAACAGAACACAGAGCAGTTTCTCAGAAAGCTTCTTTCCAGTTTTGAACGGAAGATATCTCGTTTTTCACCATAGCCCTCTATGGGCTTCCAAATATCCCTTTGCCAATTCCACAAGAACAGCCTTAGCGAAAGGCTTCTTGAAGGGAAAGATGTAACTCTGTGAGATGAATTAACAGAACACAGAGCAGTTTCTCAGAAAGCTTCTTTCCAGTTTTGAACGGAAGATATTTCCTTTTTCACCATAGCCCTCAATGGGCTTCCAAATATCCCTTTGCCAATTCCACAAGAACAGCCTTAGCGAAAGGATGCTTGAAGGGAAAGATGTAACTCTGTGAGATGAATTAACAGAACACAGAGCAGTTTCTCAGAAAGCTTCTTTCCAGTTTTGAACGGAAGATATTTCCTTTTTCACCATAGCCCTCTATGGGCTTCCAAATATCCCTTTGCGAATTCCACAAGAACAGCCTTAGCGAAAGGCTCCTTGAAGCGAAAGATGTAACTCTGTGAGATGAATTAACAGAACACAAAGCAGTTTCTCAGAAAGCTTCTTTCCAGTTTTGAACGGAAGATATTTCCTTTTTCACCATAGCCCTCTAAGGGCTTCCAAATATCCCTTTGCCAATTCCACAAGAACAGCCTTAGCGAAAGGCTTCTTGAAGGGAAAGATGTAACTCTGTGAGATGAAGTAACAGAACACAGAGCAGTTTCTCAGAAAGCTTCTTTCCAGTTTTGAACGGAAGATATTTCCTTTTTCACCATAGCCCTCTATGGGCTTCCAAATATCCCTTTGCCAATTCCACAAGAACAGCCTTAGGGAAAGGCTTCTTGAAGGGAAAGATGTAACTCTGTGAGATGAATTAACAGAACACAGAGCAGTTTCTCAGAAAGCTTCTTTCCAGTTTTGATCGGAAGATATTTCCTTTTTCCCCATAGCCCTCTATGGGCTTCCAAATATCCCTTTGCCAATTCCACAAGAACAGCCTTAGCGAAAGGCTCCTTGAAGGGAAAGATGTAACTCTATGAGATGAATTAGCAGAACACAAAGCAGTTTCTCAGAAAGCTTCTTTCCAGTTTTGAACGGAAGATATTTCCTTTTTCACCATAGCCCTCTATGGGCTTCCAAATATCCCTTTGCAAATTCCACAAGAACAGCCTTAGCGAAAGGCTTCTTGAAGGGAAAGATGTAACTCTGTGAGATGAATTAACAGAACACAGAGCAGTTTCTCAGAAAGATTCTTTCCAGTTTTGAACGGAAGATATTTCCTTTTTCACCATAGCCCTCTATGGGCTTCCAAATATCCCTTTGCCAATTCCACAAGAACAGCCTTAGCGAAAGGCTTCTTGAAGGGAAAGATGTAACTCTGTGAGATGAATTAACAGAACACAGAGCAGTTTCTCAGAAAGCTTCTTTCCAGTTTTGAACGGAAGATATTTCCTTTTTCACCATAGCCTTCTATGGGCTTCCCAATATCCCTTTGCCAATTCCACAAGAACAGCCTTAGCGAAAGGCTTCTTGAAGGGAAAGATGTAACTCTGTGAGATGAATTAACAGAACACAGAGCAGGTTCTCAGAAAGCTTCTTTCCAGTTTTGAACGGAAGATATTTCCTTTTTCACCATAGCCCTCTATGGGCTTCCAAATATCCCTTTGCCAATTCCACAAGAACAGCCTTAGCGAAAGGCTCCTTGAAGGGAAAGATGTAACTCTGTGAGATGAATTAACAGAACACAAAGCAGTTTCTCAGAAAGCTTCTTTCCAGTTTTGAACGGAAGATATTTCCTTTTTCACCATAGCCCTCTATGGGCTTCCAAATATCCCCTTGCCAATTCCACAAGAACAGCCTTAGCGAAAGACTTCTTGACGGGAAAGATGTAACTCTTTGAGATGAAGTAACAGAACACAGAGCAGTTTCTCAGAAAGCTTCTTTCCAGTTTTGAACGGAGATATTTCCTTTTTCACCATAGCCCTCTATGGGCTTCCAAATATCCCTTTGCCAATTCCCCAAGAACAGCCTTAGCGAAAGGCTTCTTGAAGGGAAAGATGTAACTCTGTGAGATGAATTAGCAGAACACAGAGCAGTATCTCAGAAAGCTATTTTCCAGTTTTGAACGGAAGATATTTCCTTTTTCATCATAGCCCTCTATGGGCTTCCAAATATCCCTTTGCCAATTCCACAAGAACAGCCTTAGCGAAAGGCTCCTTGAAGGGAAAGATGTAACTCTGTGCGATGAATTAACAGAACACAAAGCTGTTTCTCAGAAAGCTTCTTTCCAGTTTTGAACGGAAGATATTTCCTTTTTCACCATAGCCCTCTATGGGCTTCCAAATATCCCTTTGCCAATTCCACAAGAACAGCCTTAGCGAAAGACTTCTTGAAGGGATAGATGTAACTCTGTGAGATGAATTAACAGAACACAGAGTAGTTTCTCAGAAAGCTTCTTTCCAGTTTTGAACGGAAGATATTTCCTTTTTCACCATAGCCCTCTATGGGCTTCCAAATATCCCTTTGCCAATTCCACAAGAACAGCCTTAGCGAAAGGATTCTTGAAGGGAAAGATGTAACTCTGTGAGATGAATTAACAGAACACAGAGCAGTTTCTCAGAAAGTTTGTTTCTACTTTTAAACGGAAGATATTTCCTTTTTTACCATAGCCCTCATTGGGCTTCCAAATATCCCTTTGCCAATTCCGCAAGAACAGCCTTAGCGAAAGGATGCTTGAAGGGAAAGATGTAACCCTGTGAGTTGAATTAACAGAACACAGAGCAGTTTCTCAGAAAGCTTCTTTCCAGTTTTGAATGGAAGATATTTCCTTTTTCACCATAGCCCTCTATGGGCTTCCAAATATCCCTTTGCCAATTCCACAAGAACAGCCTTAGCGAAAGGCTTCTTGAAGGGAAAGATGTAACTCTGTGAGATGAATTAACAGAACACAGAGCAGTTTCTCAGAAAGCTTCTTTCCAGTTTTGAACGGAAGATATTTCCTTTTTCACCATAGCCCTCTATGGGCTTCCAAATATCCCTTTGCCAATTCCACAAGAACAGCCTTAGCGAAAGGCTCCTTGAAGGGAAAGATGTAACTCTGTGAGATGAATTAACAGAACACAAAGCAGTTTCTCAGAAAGCTTCTTTCCAGTTTTGAACGGAAGATATTTCCTTTTTCACCATAGCGCTCTATGGGCTTCCAAATATCCCTTTGCCAATTCCACAAGAACAGCCTTAGCGAAAGGCTTCTTGAAGGGAAAGATGTAACTCTGTGAGATGAATTAACAGAACACAGAGCAGTTTCTCAGAAAGGTTCTTTCCAGTTTTGAACGGAAGATATCTCCTTTTTCACCATAGCCCTCTATGGGCTTCCAAATATCCCTTTGCCAATTCCACAAGAACAGCCTTAGCGAAAGGCTTCTTGAAGGGAAAGATGTAACTCTGTGAGATGAATTAACAGAACACAAAGCAGTTTCTCAGAAAGCTTCTTTCCACTTTTGAACGGAAGATATTTCCTTTTTCACCATAGCCCTCTATGGGCTTCCAAATATCCCTTTGCCCATTCCACAAGAACAGCCTTAGCGAAAGGCTTCTTGAAGGGAAAGATGTAACTCTGTGGGATGAATTAACAGAACACAGAGCAGTTTCTCAGAAAGCTTCTTTCCAGTTTTGAACGGAAGATATCTCGTTTTTCACCATAGCCCTCTATGGGCTTCCAAATATCCCTTTGCCAATTCCACAAGAACAGCCTTAGCGAAAGGCTTCTTGAAGGGAAAGATGTAACTCTGTGAGATGAATTAACAGAACACAGAGCAGTTTCTCACAAAGCTTCTTTCCAGTTTTGAACGGAAGATATTTCCTTTTTCACCATAGCCCTCAATGGGCTTCCAAATATCCCTTTGCCAATTCCACAAGAACAGCCTTAGCGAAAGGATGCTTGAAGGGAAAGATGTAACTCTGTGAGATGAATTAACAGAACACAGAGCAGTTTCTCAGAAAGCTTCTTTCCAGTTTTGAACGGAAGATATTTCCTTTTTCACCATAGCCCTCTATGGGCTTCCAAATATCCCTTTGCGAATTCCACAAGAACAGCCTTAGCGAAAGGCTCCTTGAAGCGAAAGATGTAACTCTGTGAGATGAATTAACAGAACACAAAGCAGTTTCTCAGAAAGCTTCTTTCCAGTTTTGAACGGAAGATATTTCCTTTTTCACCATAGCCCTCTATGGGCTTCCAAATATCCCTTTGCGAATTCCACAAGAACAGCCTTAGCGAAAGGCTCCTTGAAGCGAAAGATGTAACTCTGTGAGATGAATTAACAGAACACAAAGCAGTTTCTCAGAAAGCTTCTTTCCAGTTTTGAACGGAAGATATTTCCTTTTTCACCATAGCCCTCTATGGGCTTCCAAATATCCCTTTGCCAATTCCAAAAGAACAGCCTTAGCGAAAGGCTTCTTGAAGGGAAAGATGTAAATCTGTGAGATGAATTAACAGAACACAGAGCAGTTTCTCAGAAAGCTTCTTTCCAGTTTTGAACGGAAGATATCTCCTTTTTCACCATAGCCCTCTATGGGCTTCCAAATATCCCTTTGCCAATTCCACAAGAACAGCCTTAGCGAAAGGCTTCTTGAAGGGAAAGATGTAACTCTGTGAGATGAATTAACAGAACACAGAGCAGTTTCTCAGAAAGCTTCTTTCCAGTTTTGAACGGAAGATATTTCCTTTTTCACCATAGCCCTCTATGGGCTCCAAATATCCCTTTGCCAATTCCAAAAGAACAGCCTTAGCGAAAGGCTTCTTGAAGGGAAAGATGTAACTCTGTGAGATGAATTAACAGAACACAGAGCAGTTTCTCAGAAAGCTTCTTTCCAGTTTTGAACGGAAGATATTTCCTTTTTCACCATAGCCCTCTAAGGGCTTCCAAATATCTCTTTGCCAACTCCACAAGAACAGCCTTAGCGAAAGGCTTCTTGAAGGGAAAGACGTAACTCTGTGAGATGAATTAACAGAACACAGAGCAGTTTCTCAGAAAGCTTCTTTCCACTTTTGAACGGAAGATATTTCCTTTTTCACCATAGCCCTCTATGGGCTTCCAAATATCCCTTTGCCAATTCCACAAGAACAGCCTTAGCGAAAGGCTTCTTGAAGGGAAAGATGTAACTCTGTGAGATGAATTAACAGAACACAGAGCAGTTTCTCAGAAAGCTTCTTTCCAGTTTTGAACGGAAGATATTTCCTTTTTCACCATAGCCCTCTATGGTCTTCCAAATATCCCTTTGCCAATTTCACAAGAACAGCCTTAGCGAAAGTCTTCTTGAAGGAAAAGATGTAACTCTGTGAGATGAATTAACAGAACACAGAGCAGTTTCTCAGAAAGCTTCTTTCCAGTTTTGAACGGAAGATATTTCCTTTTTCACCATAGCACTCTATGGGCTTCCAAATATCCCTTTGCCAATTCCACAAGAACAGCCTTAGCGAAAGGCTTCTTGAAGGGAAAGATGTAACTCTGTGAGATGAATTAACAGAACACAGAGCAGTTTCGCAGAAAGCTTCTTTCCACTTTTGAACGGAAGATATTTCCTTTTTCACCATAGCCCTCTATGGGCTTCCAAATATCCCTTTGCCAATTCCAAAAGAACAGCCTTAGCGAAAGGCTTCTTGAAGGGAAAGATGTAACTCTGTGAGATGAATTAACAGAACACAGAGCAGTTTCTCAGAAAGCTTCTTTCCAGTTTTGAACGGAAGATATTTCCTTTTTCACCATAGCCCTCTATGGGCTTCCAAATATCCCTTTGCCAATTCCCCAAGAACAGCCTTAGCGAAAGGCTTCTTGAAGGGAAAGATGTAACTCTGTGAGATGAATTAACAGAACACAGAGCAGTTTCTCAGAAAGCTTCTTTCCAGTTTTGAACGGAAGATATTTCCTTTTTCACCATTACCCTCTATGGTCTTCCAAATATCCCTTTGCCAATTTCACAAGAACAGCCTTAGCGAAAGTCTTCTTGAAGGAAAAGATGTAACTCTGTGAGATGAATTAACAGAACACAGAGCAGTTTCTCAGAAAGCTTCTTTCCAGTTTTGAACGGAAGATATCTCCTTTTTCACCATAGCCCTCTATGGGCTCCAAATATCCCTTTGCCAATTCCAAAAGAACAGCCTTAGCGAAAGGCTTCTTGAAGGGAAAGATGTAACTCTGTGAGATGAATTAACAGAACACAGAGCAGTTTCTCAGAAAGCTTCTTTCCAGTTTTGAACGGAAGATATTTCCTTTTTCACCATAGCCCTCTAAGGGCTTCCAAATATCTC
The DNA here is from genome assembly GCF_047675955.1 of Chlorocebus sabaeus. Classification (NCBI taxonomy): domain Eukaryota; kingdom Metazoa; phylum Chordata; class Mammalia; order Primates; family Cercopithecidae; genus Chlorocebus; species Chlorocebus sabaeus. Next base: position 1,310,915 of record NW_027327537.1, on the reverse strand, counting down.
TTTGCCAACTCCACAAGAACAGCCTTAGCGAAAGGCTTCTTGAAGGGAAAGACGTAACTCTGTGAGATGAATTAACAGAACACAGAGCAGTTTCTCAGAAAGCTTCTTTCCAGTTTTGAACGGAAGATATTTCCTTTTTCACCATAGCACTCTATGGGCTTCCAAATATCCCTTTGCCAATTCCACAAGAACAGCCTTAGCGAAAGGCTTCTTGAAGGGAAAGATGTAACTCTGTGAGATGAATTAACAGAACACAGAGCAGTTTCGCAGAAAGCTTCTTTCCACTTTTGAACGGAAGATATTTCCTTTTTCACCATAGCCCTCTATGGGCTTCCAAATATCCCTTTGCCAATTCCAAAAGAACAGCCTTAGCGAAAGGCTTCTTGAAGGGAAAGATGTAACTCTGTGAGATGAATTAACAGAACACAGAGCAGTTTCTCAGAAAGCTTCTTTCCAGTTTTGAACGGAAGATATCTCCTTTTTCACCATAGCCCTCTATGGGCTTCCAAATATCCCTTTGCCAATTCCACAAGAACAGCCTTAGCGAAAGGCTTCTTGAAGGGAAAGATGTAACTCTGTGAGATGAATTAACAGAACACAAAGCAGTTTCTCAGAAAGCTTCTTTCCACTTTTGAACGGAAGATATTTCCTTTTTCACCATAGCCCTCTATGGGCTTCCAAATATCCCTTTGCCCATTCCACAAGAACAGCCTTAGCGAAAGGCTTCTTGAAGGGAAAGATGTAACTCTGTGAGATGAATTAACAGAACACAGAGCAGTTTCTCAGAAAGCTTCTTTCCAGTTTTGAACGGAAGATATCTCCTTTTTCACCATAGCCCTCTATGGGCTTCCAAATATCCCTTTGCCAATTCCACAAGAACAGCCTTAGCGAAAGGCTTCTTGAAGGGAAAGATGTAACTCTGTGAGATGAATTAACAGAACACAGAGCAGTTTCTCAGAAAGCTTCTTTCCAGTTTTGAACGGAAGATATTTCCTTTTTCACCATAGCCCTCAATGGGCTTCCAAATATCCCTTTGCCAATTCCACAAGAACAGCCTTAGCGAAAGGATGCTTGAAGGGAAAGATGTAACTCTGTGAGATGAATTAACAGAACACAGAGCAGTTTCTCAGAAAGCTTCTTTCCAGTTTTGAACGGAAGATATTTCCTTTTTCACCATAGCCCTCTATGGGCTTCCAAATATCCCTTTGCGAATTCCACAAGAACAGCCTTAGCGAAAGGCTCCTTGAAGGGAAAGATGTAACTCTGTGAGATGAATTAACAGAACACAAAGCAGTTTCTCAGAAAGCTTCTTTCCAGTTTTGAACGGAAGATATTTCCTTTTTCACCATAGCCCTCTATGGGCTTCCAAATATCCCTTTGCCAATTCCACAAGAACAGCCTTAGCGAAAGGCTTCTTGAAGGAAAAGATGTAACTCTGTGAGATGAAGTAACAGAACACAGAGCAGTTTCTCAGAAAGATTCTTTCCAGTTTTGAACGGAAGATATTTCCTTTTTCACCATAGCCCTCTATGGGCTTCCAAATATCCCTTTGCCAATTCCACAAGAACAGCCTTAGGGAAAGGCTTCTTGAAGGGAAAGATGTAACTCTGTGAGATGAATTAACAGAACACAGAGCAGTTTCTCAGAAAGCTTCTTTCCAGTTTTGAACGGAAGATATTTCCTTTTTCACCATAGCCCTCTATGGGCTTCCAAATATCCCTTTGCCAATTCCACAAGAACAGCCTTAGAGAAAGGCTTCTTGAACGGAAAGATGTAACTCTGTGAGATGAATTAACAGAACACAGAGCAGTTTCTCAGAAAGCTTATTTCCACTTTTGAACGGAAGATATTTCCTTTTTCAACATAGCCCTCTATGGGCTTCCAAATATCCGTTTGGCAATTCCACAAGAACAGCCTTAGCGAAAGACTTCTTGAAGGGAAAGATGTAACTCTGTGAGATGAATTAACAGAACACTGAGCAGTTTCTCAGAAAGCTTCTTTCCAGTTTTGAACGGAAGATATTTCCTTTTCCACCATATCCCTCTATGGGCTTCCAAATATCCCATTGCCAATTCCACAAGAACAGCCTTTGGGAAAGGCTTCTTGAAGGGAAAGATGTAACTCTGTGAGATGAATTAACAGAACACAGAGCAGTTTCTCAGAAAGCTTCTTTCCAGTTTTGAACGGAAGATATTTCCTTTTTCACCATAACCCTCTATGGGCTTCCAAATATCCCTTTGACAATTCCACAAGAACAGCCTTAGCGAAAGGCTTCTTGAAGGGAAAGATGTAACTCTGTGAGATGAATTAACGGAACACAGAGCAGTTTCTCAGAAAGCTTCTTTCCAGTTTTGAACGGAAGATATTTCCTTTTTCACCATAGCCCTCTATGGGCTTCCAAATATCCCTTTTCCAATTCCACAAGAACAGCCTTAGCGAAAGACTTCTTGAAGGGAAAGATGTAACTCTGTGAGATTAATTAACAGAACACAGAGCAGTTTCTCAGAAAGCTTCTTTCAGTTTTGAACGGAAGATATTTCCTTTTTCACCATAGCCCTCTATGGGCTTCCAAATATCCCTTTGCCAATTCGACAAGAACAGCCTTAGCGAAAGGTTTCTTGAAGGGAAAGATGTAACTCTGTGAGATGAATTAACGGAACACAGAGCAGTTTCTCAGAAAGCTTCTTTCCAGTTTTGAACGGAAGATATTTCCTTTTTCACCATAGCCCTCTATGGGCTTCCAAATATCCCTTTGCCAATTCCACAAGAACAGACTTAGCGAAAGGCTTCTTGAAGGGAAAGATGTAACTCTGTGAGATGAATTAACAGAACACAGAGCAGTTTCTCAGAAAGCTTCTTTCCAGTTTTGATAGGAAGATATTTCCTTTTTCCCCATAGCCCTCTATGGGCTTCCAAATATCCCTTTGCCAATTCCACAAGAACAGCCTTAGCGAAAGGCTCCTTGAAGGGAAAGATGTAACTCTATGAGATGAATTAGCAGAACACAAAGCAGTTTCTCAGAAAGCTTCTTTCCAGTTTTGAACGGAAGATATTTCCTTTTTCACCATAGCCCTCTATGGGCTTCCAAATATCCCTTTGCAAATTCCACAAGAACAGCCTTAGCGAAAGGCTTCTTGAAGGGAAAGATGTAACTCTGTGAGATGAATTAACAGAACACAGAGCAGTTTCTCAGAAAGATTCTTTCCAGTTTTGAACGGAAGATATTTCCTTTTTCACCATAGCCCTCTATGGGCTTCCAAATATCCCTTTGCCAATTCCACAAGAACAGCCTTAGCGAAAGGCTTCTTGAAGGGAAAGATGTAACTCTGTGAGATGAATTAACAGAACACAGAGCAGTTTCTCAGAAAGCTTCTTTCCAGTTTTGAACGGAAGATATTTCCTTTTTCACCATAGCCTTCTATGGGCTTCCCAATATCCCTTTGCCAATTCCACAAGAACAGCCTTAGCGAAAGGCTTCTTGAAGGGAAAGATGTAACTCTGTGAGATGAATTAACAGAACACAGAGCAGTTTCGCAGAAAGCTTCTTTCCAGTTTTGAACGGAAGATATTTCCTTTTTCACCATAGCCCTCTATGGGCTTCCAAATATCCCTTTGCCAATTCCACAAGAACAGCCTTAGCGAAAGGCTTCTTGAAGGGAAAGATGTAACTCTGTGAGATGAATTAACAGAACACAGAGCAGTTTCTCAGAAAGCTTCTTTCCAGTTTTGAACGGAAGATATTTCCTTTTTCACCATAGCCCTCTATGGGCTTCCAAATATCCCTTTGCCAATTCCACAAGAACAGCCTTAGCGTAAGGATGCTTGAAGGGAAAGATGTAACTCTGTGAGATGAATTAACAGAACACAGAGCAGGTTCTCAGAAAGCTTCTTTCCAGTTTTGAACGGAAGATATTTCCTTTTTCACCATAGCCCTCTATGGGCTTCCAAATATCCCTTTGCCAATTCCACAAGAACAGCCTTAGCGAAAGGCTCCTTGAAGGGAAAGATGTAACTCTGTGAGATGAATTAACAGAACACAAAGCAGTTTCTCAGAAAGCTTCTTTCCAGTTTTGAACGGAAGATATTTCCTTTTTCACCATAGCCCTCTATGGGCTTCCAAATATCCCCTTGCCAATTCCACAAGAACAGCCTTAGCGAAAGACTTCTTGACGGGAAAGATGTAACTCTTTGAGATGAAGTAACAGAACACAGAGCAGTTTCTCAGAAAGCTTCTTTCCAGTTTTGAACGGAGATATTTCCTTTTTCACCATAGCCCTCTATGGGCTTCCAAATATCCCTTTGCCAATTCCCCAAGAACAGCCTTAGCGAAAGGCTTCTTGAAGGGAAAGATGTAACTCTGTGAGATGAATTAGCAGAACACAGAGCAGTATCTCAGAAAGCTTCTTTCCAGTTTTGAACGGAAGATATTTCCTTTTTCATCATAGCCCTCTATGGGCTTCCAAATATCCCTTTGCCAATTCCACAAGAACAGCCTTAGCGAAAGGCTCCTTGAAGGGAAAGATGTAACTCTGTGCGATGAATTAACAGAACACAAAGCTGTTTCTCAGAAAGCTTCTTTCCAGTTTTGAACGGAAGATAATTCCTTTTTCACCATAGCCCTCTATGGGCTTCCAAATATCCCTTTGCCAATTCCACAAGAACAGGCTTAGCGAAAGACTTCTTGAAGGGATAGATGTAACTCTGTGAGATGAATTAACAGAACACAGAGTAGTTTCTCAGAAAGCTTCTTTCCAGTTTTGAACGGAAGATATTTCCTTTTTCACCATAGCCCTCTATGGGCTTCCAAATATCCCTTTGCCAATTCCACAAGAACAGCCTTAGCGAAAGGATTCTTGAAGTGAAAGATGTAACTCTGTGAGATGAATTAACAGAACACAGAGCAGTTTCTCAGAAAGTTTGTTTCTACTTTTAAACGGAAGATATTTCCTTTTTTACCATAGCCCTCATTGGGCTTCCAAATATCGCTTTGCCAATTCCACAAGAACAGCCTTAGCGAAAGGATGCTTGAAGGGAAAGATGTAACCCTGTGAGATGAATTAACAGAACACAGAGCAGTTTCTCAGAAAGCTTCTTTCCAGTTTTGAATGGAAGATATTTCCTTTTTCACCATAGCCCTCTATGGGCTTCCAAATATCCCTTTGCCAATTCCAAAAGAACAGCCTTAGCGAAAGGCTTCTTGAAGGGAAAGATGTAAATCTGTGAGATGAATTAACAGAACACAGAGCAGTTTCTCAGAAAGCTTCTTTCCAGTTTTGAACGGAAGATATCTCCTTTTTCACCATAGCCCTCTATGGGCTTCCAAATATCCCTTTGCCAATTCCACAAGAACAGCCTTAGCGAAAGGCTTCTTGAAGGGAAAGATGTAACTCTGTGAGATGAATTAACAGAACACAGAGCAGTTTCTCAGAAAGCTTCTTTCCAGTTTTGAACGGAAGATATTTCCTTTTTCACCATAGCCCTCTATGGGCTCCAAATATCCCTTTGCCAATTCCAAAAGAACAGCCTTAGCGAAAGGCTTCTTGAAGGGAAAGATGTAACTCTGTGAGATGAATTAACAGAACACAGAGCAGTTTCTCAGAAAGCTTCTTTCCAGTTTTGAACGGAAGATATTTCCTTTTTCACCATAGCCCTCTAAGGGCTTCCAAATATCTCTTTGCCAACTCCACAAGAACAGCCTTAGCGAAAGGCTTCTTGAAGGGAAAGACGTAACTCTGTGAGATGAATTAACAGAACACAGAGCAGTTTCTCAGAAAGCTTCTTTCCACTTTTGAACGGAAGATATTTCCTTTTTCACCATAGCCCTCTATGGGCTTCCAAATATCCCTTTGCCAATTCCACAAGAACAGCCTTAGCGAAAGGCTTCTTGAAGGGAAAGATGTAACTCTGTGAGATGAATTAACAGAACACAGAGCAGTTTCTCAGAAAGTTTGTTTCTACTTTTAAACGGAAGATATTTCCTTTTTTACCATAGCCCTCATTGGGCTTCCAAATATCCCTTTGCCAATTCCACAAGAACAGCCTTAGCGAAAGGATGCTTGAAGGGAAAGATGTAACCCTGTGAGATGAATTAACAGAACACAGAGCAGTTTCTCAGAAAGCTTCTTTCCAGTTTTGAATGGAAGATATTTCCTTTTTCACCATAGCCCTCTATGGGCTTCCAAATATCCCTTTGCCAATTCCACAAGAACAGCCTTAGCGAAAGGCTTCTTGAAGGGAAAGATGTAACTCTGTGAGATGAATTAACAGAACACAGAGCAGTTTCTCAGAAAGCATCTTTCCAGTTTTGAACGGAAGATATTTCCTTTTTCACCATAGCCCTCTATGGGCTTCCAAATATCCCTTTGCCAATTCCACAAGAACAGCCTTAGCGAAAGGCTCCTTGAAGGGAAAGATGTAACTCTGTGAGATGAATTAACAGAACACAGAGCAGTTTCTCAGAAAGCTTCTTTCCAGTTTTGAACGGAAGATATTTCCTTTTTCACCATAGCGCTCTATGGGCTTCCAAATATCCCTTTGCCAATTCCACAAGAACAGCCTTAGCGAAAGGCTTCTTGAAGGGAAAGATGTAACTCTGTGAGATGAATTAACAGAACACAGAGCAGTTTCTCAGAAAGGTTCTTTCCAGTTTTGAACGGAAGATATCTCCTTTTTCACCATAGCCCTCTATGGGCTTCCAAATATCCCTTTGCCAATTCCACAAGAACAGCCTTAGCGAAAGGCTTCTTGAAGGGAAAGATGTAACTCTGTGAGATGAATTAACAGAACACAAAGCAGTTTCTCAGAAAGCTTCTTTCCACTTTTGAACGGAAGATATTTCCTTTTTCACCATAGCCCTCTATGGGCTTCCAAATATCCCTTTGCCCATTCCACAAGAACAGCCTTAGCGAAAGGCTTCTTGAAGGGAAAGATGTAACTCTGTGAGATGAATTAACAGAACACAGAGCAGTTTCTCAGAAAGCTTCTTTCCAGTTTTGAACGGAAGATATCTCCTTTTTCACCATAGCCCTCTATGGGCTTCCAAATATCCCTTTGCCAATTCCACAAGAACAGCCTTAGCGAAAGGCTTCTTGAAGGGAAAGATGTAACTCTGTGAGATGAATTAACAGAACACAGAGCAGTTTCTCAGAAAGCTTCTTTCCAGTTTTGAACGGAAGATATTTCCTTTTTCACCATATCCCTCTATGGGCTTCCAAATATCCCTTTGCCAATTCCACAAGAACAGCTTAGCGAAAGACTTCTTGAAGGGAAAGATGTAACTCTGTGAGATGAATTAACAGAACACAGAGTAGTTTCTCAGAAAGCTTCTTTCCAGTTTTGAACGGAAGATATTTCCTTTTTCACCATAGCCCTCTATGGGCTTCCAAATATCCCTTTGCCAATTCCACAAGAACAGACTTAGCGAAAGGCTTCTTGAAGGGAAAGATGTAACTCTGTGAGATGAATTAACAGAACACAGAGCAGTTTCGCAGAAAGCTTCTTTCCAGTTTTGAATGGAAGATATTTCCTTTTTCACCATAGCCCTCTATGGGCTTCCAAATATCCCTTAGCCAATTCCACAAGAACAGCCTTAGCGAAAGGCTTCTTGAAGGGAGAGATGTAACTCTGTGAGATGAATTAACAGAACACAAAGCAGTTTCTCAGAAAGCTTCTTTCCAGTTTTGAACGGAATATATTTCCTTTTTCACCATAGCCCTCTATTGGCTTCCAAATATCCCTTAGCCAATTCCACAAGAACAGCCTTAGCGAAAGGCTTCTTGAAGGGAAAGATGTAACTCTGTGAGATGAATTAACAGAACACAAAGCAGTTTCTCAGAAAGCTTCTTTCCACTTTTGAACGGAAGATATTTCCTTTTTCACCATAGCCCTCTATTTGCTTCCAAATATCCCTTTGCCAATTCCACAAGAACAGCCTTAGCGAAAGGCTTCTTGAAGGGAAAGATGTAACTCTGTGAGATGAATTAACAGAACACAGAGCAGTTTCTCAGAAAGCTTCTTTCCAGTTTTGAACGGAAGATATTTCCTTTTTCACCATAGCCCTCTATGGGCTTCCAAATATCCCTTTGCCAATTCCACAAGAACAGCCTTAGCGAAAGACTTCTTGAAGGGATAGATGTAACTCTGTGAGATGAATTAACAGAACACAGAGTAGTTTCTCAGAATGCTTCTTTCCAGTTTTGAACGGAAGATATTTCCTTTTTCACCATAGCCCTCTATGGGCTTCCAAATATCCCTTTGCCAATTCCACAAGAACAGCCTTAGCGAAAGGATTCTTGAAGGGAAAGATGTAACTCTGTGAGATGAATTAACAGAACACAGAGCAGTGTCTCAGAAAGTTTGTTTCTACTTTTAAACGGAAGATATTTCCTTTTTCACCATAGCCGTCTATGGGCTTTCAAATATCCCTTTGCCAATTCCACAAGAACAGCCTTAGCGAAAGGCTTCTTGAAGGGAAAGATGTAACTCTGTGAGATGAATTAACAGAACACATAACAGTTTCTCAGAAAGCTTCTTTCCAGTTTTGAACGGAAGATATTTCCTTTTTTACCATAGCCCTCATTGGGCTTCCAAATATCCCTTTGCCAATTCCACAAGAACAGCCTTAGCGAAAAGGTTCTTGAAGGGAAAGATGTAACTCTGTGAGATGAATTAACAGAACACAGAGCAGTTTCTCAGAAAGCTTCTTTCCAGTTTTGAACGGAAGATATTTCCTTTTTCACCATAGCCCTCTAAGGGCTTCCAAATATCCCTTTGCCAATTCCACAAGAACAGCCTTAGCGAAAGGCTTCTTGAAGGGAAAGATGTAACTCTGTGAGATGAATTAACAGAACACAGAGCTGTTTCTCAGAAAGCTTCTTTCCAGTTTTGAACGGAAGATATTTCCTTTTTCACCATAGCCCTCTATGGGCTTCCAAATATTCCTTTGCCAATTCCACAAGAACAGCCTTAGCGAAAGACTTCTTGAAGGGAAAGATGTAACTCTGTGAGATGAATTAACAGAACACAGAGCAGTTTCTCAGAAAGCTTCTTTCCAGTTTTGAACGGAAGATATTTCCTTTTTCACCATAGCCCTCTATGGGCTTCCAAATATCCCTTTGCCAATTCCTCAAGAACAGCCTTTGGGAAAGGCTTCTTGAAGGGATAGATGTAACTCTGTGAGATGAATTAACAGAACACAGAGCAGTTTCTCAGAAAACTTCTTTCCAGTTTTGAACGGAAGATATTTCCTTTTTCACCATAGCCCTCTATGGGCTTCCAAATATCCCTTTGCCAATTCCACAAGAACAGCCTTAGCGAAAGGCTTCTTGAAGGGATAGATGTAACTCTGTGAGATGAATTAACAGAACACAGAGTAGTTTCTCAGAAAGCTTCTTTCCAGTTTTGAACGGAAGATATTTCCTTTTTCACCATAGCCCTCTATGGGCTTCCAAATATCCCTTTGCCAATTCCACAAGAACAGCCTTAGCGAAAGGATTCTTGAAGGGAAAGATGTAACCCTGTGAGATGAATTAACAGAACACAGAGCAGTTTCTCAGAAAGTTTGTTTCTACTTTTAAACGGAAGATATTTCCTTTTTCACCATAGCCCTCTATGGGCTTTCAAATATCCCTTTGCCAATTCCACAAGAACAGCCTTAGCGAAAGGCTTCTTGAAGGGAAAGATGTAACTCTGTGAGATGAATCAACAGAACACATAGCAGTTTCTCAGAAAGCTTCTTTCCAGTTTTGAACGGAAGATATTTCCTTTTTTACCATAGCCCTCATGGGCTTCCAAATATCCCTTTGCCAATTCCACAAGAACAGCCTTAGCGAAAAGGTTCTTGAAGGGAAAGATGTAACTCTGTGAGATGAATTAACAGAACACAGAGCAGTTTCTCAGAAAGCTTCTTTCCAGTTTTGAACGGAAGATATTCCCTTTTTCACCATAGCCCTCTATGGGCTTCCAAATATCCCTTTGCCAATTCCACAAGAACAGCCTTATCGAAAGAATTCTTGAAGGGAAAGATGTAACTCTGTGAGATGAATTAACAGAACACAGAGTAGTTTCTCAGAAAGCTTCTTTCCACTTTTGAACGGAAGATATTTCCTTTTTCACCATAGCCCTCTATGGGCTTCCAAATATCCCTTTGCCAATTCCACAAGAACAGCCTTAGCGAAAGGCTTCTTGACGGGAAAGACGTAACTCTGTGAGATGAATTAACAGAACACAGAGCAGTTTCTCAGAAAGCTTCTTTCCACTTTTGAACGGAAGATATTTCCTTTTTCACCATAACCCTCTATGGGCTTCCAAATATCCCTTTGCCAATTCCACAAGAACAGCCTTAGCGAAAGGCTTCTTGAAGGGAAAGATGTAACTCTGTGAGATGAATTAAGGGAACACAGAGCAGTTTCTCAGAAAGCTTCTTTCCAGTTTTGAACGGAAGATATTTCCTTTTTCACCATAGCCCTCTATGGGCTTCCAAATATCCCTTTTCCAATTCCACAAGAACAGCCTTAGCGAAAGACTTCTTGAAGGGAAAGATGTAACTCTGTGAGATTAATTAACAGAACACAGAGCAGTTTCTCAGAAAGCTTCTTTCAGTTTTGAACGGAAGATATTTCCTTTTTCACCATAGCCCTCTATGGGCTTCCAAATATCCCTTTGCCAATTCGACAAGAACAGCCTTAGCGAAAGGTTTCTTGAAGGGAAAGATGTAACTCTGTGAGATGAATTAACGGAACACAGAGCAGTTTCTCAGAAAGCTTCTTTCCAGTTTTGAACGGAAGATATTTCCTTTTTCACCATACCCTCTATGGGCTTCCAAATATCCCTTTGCCAATTCCACAAGAACAGACTTAGCGAAAGGCTTCTTGAAGGGAAAGATGTAACTCTGTGAGATGAATTAACAGAACACAGAGCAGTTTCTCAGAAAGCTTCTTTCCAGTTTTGATCGGAAGATATTTCCTTTTTCCCCATAGCCCTCTATGGGCTTCCAAATATCCCTTTGCCAATTCCACAAGAACAGCCTTAGCGAAAGGCTCCTTGAAGGGAAAGATGTAACTCTATGAGATGAATTAGCAGAACACAAAGCAGTTTCTCAGAAAGCTTCTTTCCAGTTTTGAACGGAAGATATTTCCTTTTTCACCATAGTCCTCTATGGGCTTCCAAATATCCCTTTGCAAATTCCACAAGAACAGCCTTAGCGAAAGGCTTCTTGAAGGGAAAGATGTAACTCTGTGAGATGAATTAACAGAATACAGAGCAGTTTCTCAGAAAGATTCTTTCCAGTTTTGAACGGAAGATATTTCCTTTTTCACCATAGCCCTCTATGGGCTTCCAAATATCCCTTTGCCAATTCCACAAGAACAGCCTTAGCGAAAGGCTTCTTGAAGGGAAAGATGTAACTCTGTGAGATGAATTAACAGAACACAGAGCAGTTTCTCAGAAAGCTTCTTTCCAGTTTTGAACGGAAGATATTTCCTTTTTCACCATAGCCTTCTATGGGCTTCCCAATATCCCTTTGCCAATTCCACAAGAACAGCCTTAGCGAAAGGCTTCTTGAAGGGAAAGATGTAACTCTGTGAGATGAATTAACAGAACACAGAGCAGGTTCTCAGAAAGCTTCTTTCCAGTTTTGAACGGAAGATATTTCCTTTTTCACCATAGCCCTCTATGGGCTTCCAAATATCCCTTTGCCAATTCCACAAGAACAGCCTTAGCGAAAGGCTCCTTGAAGGGAAAGATGTAACTCTGTGAGATGAATTAACAGAACACAAAGCAGTTTCTCAGAAAGCTTCTTTCCAGTTTTGAACGGAAGATATTTCCTTTTTCACCATAGCCCTCTATGGGCTTCCAAATATCCCCTTGCCAATTCCACAAGAACAGCCTTAGCGAAAGACTTCTTGACGGGAAAGATGTAACTCTTTGAGATGAAGTAACAGAACACAGAGCAGTTTCTCAGAAAGCTTCTTTCCAGTTTTGAACGGAGATATTTCCTTTTTCACCATAGCCCTCTATGGGCTTCCAAATATCCCTTTGCCAATTCCCCAAGAACAGCCTTAGCGAAAGGCTTCTTGAAGGGAAAGATGTAACTCTGTGAGATGAATTAGCAGAACACAGAGCAGTATCTCAGAAAGCTTCTTTCCAGTTTTGAACGGAAGATATTTCCTTTTTCATCATAGCCCTCTATGGGCTTCCAAATATCCCTTTGCCAATTCCACAAGAACAGCCTTAGCGAAAGGCTCCTTGAAGGGAAAGATGTAACTCTGTGAGATGAATTAACAGAACACAAAGCTGTTTCTCAGAAAGCTTCTTTCCAGTTTTGAACGGAAGATATTTCCTTTTTCACCATAGCCCTCTAAGGGCTTCCAAATATCCCTTTGCCAATTCCACAAGAACAGCCTTAGCGAAAGACTTCTTGAAGGGATAGATGTAACTCTGTGAGATGAATTAACAGAACACAGAGTAGTTTCTCAGAAAGCTTCTTTCCAGTTTTGAACGGAAGATATTTCCTTTTTCACCATAGCCCTCTATGGGCTTCCAAATATCCCTTTGCCAATTCCACAAGAACAGCCTTAGCGAAAGGATTCTTGAAGGGAAAGATGTAACTCTGTGAGATGAATTAACAGAACACAGAGCAGTTTCTCAGAAAGTTTGTTTCTACTTTTAAACGGAAGATATTTCCTTTTTTACCATAGCCCTCATTGGGCTTCCAAATATCCCTTTGCCAATTCCGCAAGAACAGCCTTAGCGAAAGGATGCTTGAAGGGAAAGATGTAACCCTGTGAGATGAATTAACAGAACACAGAGCAGTTTCTCAGAAAGCTTCTTTCCAGTTTTGAATGGAAGATATTTCCTTTTTCACCATAGCCCTCTATGGGCTTCCAAATATCCCTTTGCCAATTCCACAAGAACAGCCTTAGCGAAAGGCTTCTTGAAGGGAAAGATGTAACTCTGTGAGATGAATTAACAGAACACAGAGCAGTTTCTCAGAAAGCTTCTTTCCAGTTTTGAACGGAAGATATTTCCTTTTTCACCATAGCCCTCTATGGGCTTCCAAATATCCCTTTGCCAATTCCACAAGAACAGCCTTAGCGAAAGGCTCCTTGAAGGGAAAGATGTAACTCTGTGAGATGAATTAACAGAACACAAAGCAGTTTCTCAGAAAGCTTCTTTCCAGTTTTGAACGGAAGATATTTCCTTTTTCACCATAGCGCTCTATGGGCTTCCAAATATCCCTTTGCCAATTCCACAAGAACAGCCTTAGCGAAAGGCTTCTTGAAGGGAAAGATGTAACTCTGTGAGATGAATTAACAGAACACAGAGCAGTTTCTCAGAAAGGTTCTTTCCAGTTTTGAACGGAAGATATCTCCTTTTTCACCATAGCCCTCTATGGGCTTCCAAATATCCCTTTGCCAATTCCACAAGAACAGCCTTAGCGAAAGGCTTCTTGAAGGGAAAGATGTAACTCTGTGAGATGAATTAACAGAACACAAAGCAGTTTCTCAGAAAGCTTCTTTCCACTTTTGAACGGAAGATATTTCCTTTTTCACCATAGCCCTCTATGGGCTTCCAAATATCCCTTTGCCCATTCCACAAGAACAGCCTTAGCGAAAGGCTTCTTGAAGGGAAAGATGTAACTCTGTGGGATGAATTAACAGAACACAGAGCAGTTTCTCAGAAAGCTTCTTTCCAGTTTTGAACGGAAGATATCTCGTTTTTCACCATAGCCCTCTATGGGCTTCCAAATATCCCTTTGCCAATTCCACAAGAACAGCCTTAGCGAAAGGCTTCTTGAAGGGAAAGATGTAACTCTGTGAGATGAATTAACAGAACACAGAGCAGTTTCTCAGAAAGCTTCTTTCCAGTTTTGAACGGAAGATATTTCCTTTTTCACCATAGCCCTCAATGGGCTTCCAAATATCCCTTTGCCAATTCCACAAGAACAGCCTTAGCGAAAGGATGCTTGAAGGGAAAGATGTAACTCTGTGAGATGAATTAACAGAACACAGAGCAGTTTCTCAGAAAGCTTCTTTCCAGTTTTGAACGGAAGATATTTCCTTTTTCACCATAGCCCTCTATGGGCTTCCAAATATCCCTTTGCGAATTCCACAAGAACAGCCTTAGCGAAAGGCTCCTTGAAGCGAAAGATGTAACTCTGTGAGATGAATTAACAGAACACAAAGCAGTTTCTCAGAAAGCTTCTTTCCAGTTTTGAACTGAAGATATTTCCTTTTTCACCATAGCCCTCTAAGGGCTTCCAAATATCCCTTTGCCAATTCCACAAGAACAGCCTTAGCGAAAGGCTTCTTGAAGGGAAAGATGTAACTCTGTGAGATGAAGTAACAGAACACAGAGCAGTTTCTCAGAAAGCTTCTTTCCAGTTTTGAACGGAAGATATTTCCTTTTTCACCATAGCCCTCTATGGGCTTCCAAATATCCCTTTGCCAATTCCACAAGAACAGCCTTAGGGAAAGGCTTCTTGAAGGGAAAGATGTAACTCTGTGAGATGAATTAACAGAACACAGAGCAGTTTCTCAGAAAGCTTCTTTCCAGTTTTGAACGGAAGATATTTCCTTTTTCACCATAGCACTCTATGGGCTTCCAAATATCCCTTTGCCAATTCCACAAGAACAGCCTTAGCGAAAGGCTTCTTGAAGGGAAAGATGTAACTCTGTGAGATGAATTAACAGAACACAGAGCAGTTTCGCAGAAAGCTTCTTTCCACTTTTGAACGGAAGATATTTCCTTTTTCACCATAGCCCTCTATGGGCTTCCAAATATCCCTTTGCCAATTCCAAAAGAACAGCCTTAGCGAAAGGCTTCTTGAAGGGAAAGATGTAACTCTGTGAGATGAATTAACAGAACACAGAGCAGTTTCTCAGAAAGCTTCTTTCCAGTTTTGAACGGAAGATATCTCCTTTTTCACCATAGCCCTCTAAGGGCTTCCAAATATCCCTTTGCCAATTCCACAAGAACAGCCTTAGCGAAAGGCTTCTTGAAGGGAAAGATGTAACTCTGTGAGATGAATTAACAGAACACAGAGCAGTTTCTCAGAAAGCTTCTTTCCAGTTTTGAACGGAAGATATCTCCTTTTTCACCATAGCCCTCTATGGGCTTCCAAATATCCCTTTGCCAATTCCACAAGAACAGCCTTAGCGAAAGGCTTCTTGAAGGGAAAGATGTAACTCTGTGAGATGAATTAACAGAACACAGAGCAGTTTCTCAGAAAGCTTCTTTCCAGTTTTGAACGGAAGATATCTCCTTTTTCACCATAGCCCTCTATGGGCTTCCAAATATCCCTTTGCCAATTCCACAAGAACAGCCTTAGCGAAAGGCTTCTTGAAGGGAAAGATGTAACTCTGTGAGATGAATTAACAGAACACAGAGCAGTTTCTCAGAAAGCTTCTTTCCAGTTTTGAACGGAAGATATTTCCTTTTTCACCATAGCCCTCAATGGGCTTCCAAATATCCCTTTGCCAATTCCACAAGAACAGCCTTAGCGAAAGGATGCTTGAAGGGAAAGATGTAACTCTGTGAGATGAATTAACAGAACACAGAGCAGTTTCTCAGAAAGCTTCTTTCCAGTTTTGAACGGAAGATATTTCCTTTTTCACCATAGCCCTCTATGGGCTTCCAAATATCCCTTTGCGAATTCCACAAGAACAGCCTTAGCGAAAGGCTCCTTGAAGGGAAAGATGTAACTCTGTGAGATGAATTAACAGAACACAAAGCAGTTTCTCAGAAAGCTTCTTTCCAGTTTTGAACGGAAGATATTTCCTTTTTCACCATAGCCCTCTATGGGCTTCCAAATATCCCTTTGCCAATTCCACAAGAACAGCCTTAGCGAAAGGCTTCTTGAAGGAAAAGATGTAACTCTGTGAGATGAAGTAACAGAACACAGAGCAGTTTCTCAGAAAGCTTCTTTCCAGTTTTGAACGGAAGATATTTCCTTTTTCACCATAGCCCTCTATGGGCTTCCAAATATCCCTTTGCCAATTCCACAAGAACAGCCTTAGGGAAAGGCTTCTTGAAGGGAAAGATGTAACTCTGTGAGATGAATTAACAGAACACAGAGCAGTTTCTCAGAAAGCTTCTTTCCAGTTTTGAACGGAAGATATTTCCTTTTTCACCATAGCCCTCTCTGGGATTCCAAATATCCCTTTGCCAATTCCACAAGAACAGCCTTAGAGAAAGGCTTCTTGAACGGAAAGATGTAACTCTGTGAGATGAATTAACAGAACACAGAGCAGTTTCTCAGAAAGCTTCTTTCCACTTTTGAACGGAAGATATTTCCTTTTTCAACATAGCCCTCTATGGGCTTCCAAATATCCGTTTGGCAATTCCACAAGAACAGCCTTAGCGAAAGACTTCTTGAAGGGAAAGATGTAACTCTGTGAGATGAATTAACAGAACACTGAGCAGTTTCTCAGAAAGCTTCTTTCCAGTTTTGAACGGAAGATATTTCCTTTTCCACCATATCCCTCTATGGGCTTCCAAATATCCCATTGCCAATTCCACAAGAACAGCCTTTGGGAAAGGCTTCTTGAAGGGAAAGATGTAACTCTGTGAGATGAATTAACAGAACACAGAGCAGTTTCTCAGAAAGCTTCTTTCCAGTTTTGAACGGAAGATATTTCCTTTTTCACCATAACCCTCTATGGGCTTCCAAATATCCCTTTGCCAATTCCACAAGAACAGCCTTAGCGAAAGGCTTCTTGAAGGGAAAGATGTAACTCTGTGAGATGAATTAACGGAACACAGAGCAGTTTCTCAGAAAGCTTCTTTCCAGTTTTGAACGGAAGATATTTCCTTTTTCACCATAGCCCTCTATGGGCTTCCAAATATCCCTTTTCCAATTCCACAAGAACAGCCTTAGCGAAAGACTTCTTGAAGGGAAAGATGTAACTCTGTGAGATTAATTAACAGAACACAGAGCAGTTTCTCAGAAAGCTTCTTTCAGTTTTGAACGGAAGATATTTCCTTTTTCACCATAGCCCTCTATGGGCTTCCAAATATCCCTTTGCCAATTCGACAAGAACAGCCTTAGCGAAAGGTTTCTTGAAGGGAAAGATGTAACTCTGTGAGATGAATTAACGGAACACAGAGCAGTTTCTCAGAAAGCTTCTTTCCAGTTTTGAACGGAAGATATTTCCTTTTTCACCATAGCCCTCTATGGGCTTCCAAATATCCCTTTGCCAATTCCACAAGAACAGACTTAGCGAAAGGCTTCTTGAAGGGAAAGATGTAACTCTGTGAGATGAATTAACAGAACACAGAGCAGTTTCTCAGAAAGCTTCTTTCCAGTTTTGAACGGAAGATATTTCCTTTTTCACCATAGCCCTCTATGGTCTTCCAAATATCCCTTTGCCAATTTCACAAGAACAGCCTTAGCGAAAGGCTTCTTGAAGGAAAAGATGTAACTCTGTGAGATGAATTAACAGAACACAGAGCAGTTTCTCAGAAAGCTTCTTTCCAGTTTTGAACGGAAGATATTTCCTTTTTCACGATAGCCCTCTATGGGCTTCCAAATATCCCTTTGCCAATTCCACAAGAACAGCCTTAGCTAATGGCTTCTTGAAGCGAAAGATGTAACTCTGTGAGATGAATTAACAGAACACAGAGCAGTTTCTCAGAAAGCTTCTTTCCAGTTTTGATAGGAAGATATTTCCTTTTTCCCCATAGCCCTCTATGGGCTTCCAAATATCCCTTTGCCAATTCCACAAGAACAGCCTTAGCGAAAGGCTCCTTGAAGGGAAAGATGTAACTCTATGAGATGAATTAGCAGAACACAAAGCAGTTTCTCAGAAAGCTTCTTTCCAGTTTTGAACGGAAGATATTTCCTTTTTCACCATAGCCCTCTATGGGCTTCCAAATATCCCTTTGCAAATTCCACAAGAACAGCCTTAGCGAAAGGCTTCTTGAAGGGAAAGATGTAACTCTGTGAGATGAATTAACAGAACACAGAGCAGTTTCTCAGAAAGATTCTTTCCAGTTTTGAACGGAAGATATTTCCTTTTTCACCATAGCCCTCTATGGGCTTCCAAATATCCCTTTGCCAATTCCACAAGAACAGCCTTAGCGAAAGGCTTCTTGAAGGGAAAGATGTAACTCTGTGAGATGAATTAACAGAACACAGAGCAGTTTCTCAGAAAGCTTCTTTCCAGTTTTGAACGGAAGATATTTCCTTTTTCACCATAGCCTTCTATGGGCTTCCCAATATCCCTTTGCCAATTCCACAAGAACAGCCTTAGCGAAAGGCTTCTTGAAGGGAAAGATGTAACTCTGTGAGATGAATTAACAGAACACAGAGCAGTTTCGCAGAAAGCTTCTTTCCAGTTTTGAACGGAAGATATTTCCTTTTTCACCATAGCCCTCTATGGGCTTCCAAATATCCCTTTGCCAATTCCACAAGAACAGCCTTAGCGAAAGGCTTCTTGAAGGGAAAGATGTAACTCTGTGAGATGAATTGACAGAACACAGAGCAGTTTCTCAGAAAGCTTCTTTCCAGTTTTGAACGGAAGATATTTCCTTTTTCACCATAGCCCTCTATGGGCTTCCAAATATCCCTTTGCCAATTCCACAAGAACAGCCTTAGCGTAAGGATGCTTGAAGGGAAAGATGTAACTCTGTGAGATGAATTAACAGAACACAGAGCAGGTTCTCAGAAAGCTTCTTTCCAGTTTTGAACGGAAGATATTTCCTTTTTCACCATAGCCCTCTATGGGCTTCCAAATATCCCTTTGCCAATTCCACAAGAACAGCCTTAGCGAAAGGCTCCTTGAAGGGAAAGATGTAACTCTGTGAGATGAATTAACAGAACACAAAGCAGTTTCTCAGAAAGCTTCTTTCCAGTTTTGAACGGAAGATATTTCCTTTTTCACCATAGCCCTCTATGGGCTTCCAAATATCCCCTTGCCAATTCCACAAGAACAGCCTTAGCGAAAGACTTCTTGACGGGAAAGATGTAACTCTTTGAGATGAAGTAACAGAACACAGAGCAGTTTCTCAGAAAGCTTCTTTCCAGTTTTGAACGGAGATATTTCCTTTTTCACCATAGCCCTCTATGGGCTTCCAAATATCCCTTTGCCAATTCCCCAAGAACAGCCTTAGCGAAAGGCTTCTTGAAGGGAAAGATGTAACTCTGTGAGATGAATTAGCAGAACACAGAGCAGTATCTCAGAAAGCTTCTTTCCAGTTTTGAACGGAAGATATTTCCTTTTTCATCATAGCCCTCTATGGGCTTCCAAATATCCCTTTGCCAATTCCACAAGAACAGCCTTAGCGAAAGGCTCCTTGAAGGGAAAGATGTAACTCTGTGCGATGAATTAACAGAACACAAAGCTGTTTCTCAGAAAGCTTCTTTCCAGTTTTGAACGGAAGATATTTCCTTTTTCACCATAGCCCTCTATGGGCTTCCAAATATCCCTTTGCCAATTCCACAAGAACAGGCTTAGCGAAAGACTTCTTGAAGGGATAGATGTAACTCTGTGAGATGAATTAACAGAACACAGAGTAGTTTCTCAGAAAGCTTCTTTCCAGTTTTGAACGGAAGATATTTCCTTTTTCACCATAGCCCTCTATGGGCTTCCAAATATCCCTTTGCCAATTCCACAAGAACAGCCTTAGCGAAAGGATTCTTGAAGGGAAAGATGTAACTCTGTGAGATGAATTAACAGAACACAGAGCAGTTTCTCAGAAAGTTTGTTTCTACTTTTAAACGGAAGATATTTCCTTTTTTACCATAGCCCTCATTGGGCTTCCAAATATCCCTTTGCCAATTCCACAAGAACAGCCTTAGCGAAAGGATGCTTGAAGGGAAAGATGTAACCCTGTGAGATGAATTAACAGAACACAGAGCAGTTTCTCAGAAAGCTTCTTTCCAGTTTTGAATGGAAGATATTTCCTTTTTCACCATAGCCCTCTATGGGCTTCAAAATATCCCTTTGCCAATTCCACAAGAACAGCCTTAGCGAAAGGCTTCTTGAAGGGAAAGATGTAACTCTGTGAGATGAATTAACAGAACACAGAGTAGTTTCTCAGAAAGCTTCTTTCCAGTTTTGAACGGAAGATATTTCCTTTTTCACCATAGCCCTCTATGGGCTTCCAAATATCCCTTTGCCAATTCCACAAGAACAGCCTTAGCGAAAGGCTCCTTGAAGGGAAAGATGTAACTCTGTGAGATGAATTAACAGAACACAGAGCAGTTTCTCAGAAAGCTTCTTTCCAGTTTTGAACGGAAGATATTTCCTTTTTCACCATAGCGCTCTATGGGCTTCCAAATATCCCTTTGCCAATTCCACAAGAACAGCCTTAGCGAAAGGCTTCTTGAAGGGAAAGATGTAACTCTGTGAGATGAATTAACAGAACACAGAGCAGTTTCTCAGAAAGGTTCTTTCCAGTTTTGAACGGAAGATATCTCCTTTTTCACCATAGCCCTCTATGGGCTTCCAAATATCCCTTTGCCAATTCCACAAGAACAGCCTTAGCGAAAGGCTTCTTGAAGGGAAAGATGTAACTCTGTGAGATGAATTAACAGAACACAAAGCAGTTTCTCAGAAAGCTTCTTTCCACTTTTGAACGGAAGATATTTCCTTTTTCACCATAGCCCTCTATGGGCTTCCAAATATCCCTTTGCCCATTCCACAAGAACAGCCTTAGCGAAAGGCTTCTTGAAGGGAAAGATGTAACTCTGTGAGATGAATTAACAGAACACAGAGCAGTTTCTCAGAAAGCTTCTTTCCAGTTTTGAACGGAAGATATCTCCTTTTTCACCATAGCCCTCTATGGGCTTCCAAATATCCCTTTGCCAATTCCACAAGAACAGCCTTAGCGAAAGGCATCTTGAAGGGAAAGATGTAACTCTGTGAGATGAATTAACAGAACACAGAGCAGTTTCTCAGAAAGCTTCTTTCCAGTTTTGAACGGAAGATATTTCCTTTTTCACCATAGACCTCAATGGGCTTCCAAATATCCCTTTGCCAATTCCACAAGAACAGCCTTAGCGAAAGGATGCTTGAAGGGAAAGATGTAACTCTGTGAGATGAATTAACAGAACACAGAGCAGTTTCTCAGAAAGCTTCTTTCCAGTTTTGAACGGAAGATATTTCCTTTTTCACCATAGCCCTCTATGGGCTTCCAAATATCCCTTTGCGAATTCCACAAGAACAGCCTTAGCGAAAGGCTCCTTGAAGGGAAAAATGTAACTCTGTGAGATGAATTAACAGAACACATAGCAGTTTCTCAGAAAGCTTCTTTCCAGTTTTGAACGGAAGATATTTCCTTTTTCACCATAGCCCTCTAAGGGCTTCCAAATATCCCTTTGCCAATTCCACAAGAACAGCCTTAGCGAAAGGCTTCTTGAAGGGAAAGATGTAACTCTGTGAGATGAAGTAACAGAACACAGAGCAGTTTCTCAGAAAGCTTCTTTCCAGTTTTGAACGGAAGATATTTCCTTTTTCACCATAACCCTCTATGGGCTTCCAAATATCCCTTTGCCAATTCCACAAGAACAGCCTTAGGGAAAGGCTTCTTGAAGGGAAAGATGTAACTCTGTGAGATGAATTAACAGAACACAGAGCAGTTTCTCAGAAAGCTTCTTTCCAGTTTTGAACGGAAGATATTTCCTTTTTCACCATAGCCCTCTATGGGCTTCCAAATATCCCTTTGCCAATTCCACAAGAACAGCCTTAGAGAAAGGCTTCTTGAACGGAAAGATGTAACTCTGTGAGATGAATTAACAGAACACAGAGCAGTTTCTCAGAAAGTTTGTTTCTACTTTTGAACGGAAGATATTTCCTTTTTCACCATACCCCTCTATGGGCTTTCAAATATCCCTTTGCCAATTCCACAAGAACAGCCTTAGCGAAAGGCTTCTTGAAGGGAAAGATGTAACTCTGTGAGGTGAATTAACAGAACACAGAGCAGTTTCGCAGAAAGCTTCTTTCCAGTTTTGAACGGAAGATATTTCCTTTTTCACCATAGCCCTCTATGGGCTTCCAAATATCCCTTTGCCAATTCCAAAAGAACAGCCTTAGCGAAAGGCTTCTTGAAGGGAAAGATGTAAATCTGTGAGATGAATTAACAGAACACAGAGCAGTTTCTCAGAAAGCTTCTTTCCAGTTTTGAACGGAAGATATCTCCTTTTTCAGCATAGCCCTCTAAGGGCTTCCAAATATCCCTTTGCCAATTCCACAAGAACAGCCTTAGCGAAAGGCTTCTTGAAGGGAAAGATGTAACTCTGTGAGATGAATTAACAGAACACAGAGCAGTTTCTCAGAAAGCTTCTTTCCAGTTTTGAACGGAAGATATTTCCTTTTTCACCATAGCCCTCTATGGGCTCCAAATATCCCTTTGCCAATTCCAAAAGAACAGCCTTAGCGAAAGGCTTCTTGAAGGGAAAGATGTAACTCTGTGAGATGAATTAACAGAACACAGAGCAGTTTCTCAGAAAGCTTCTTTCCAGTTTTGAACGGAAGATATTTCCTTTTTCACCATAGCCCTCTAAGGGCTTCCAAATATCTCTTTGCCAACTCCACAAGAACAGCCTTAGCGAAAGGCTTCTTGAAGGGAAAGATGTAACTCTGTGAGATTAATTAACAGAACACAGAGCAGTTTCTCAGAAAGCTTCTTTCCACTTTTGAACGGAAGATATTTCCTTTTTCACCTTAGCCCTCTATGGGCTTCCAAATATCCCTTTGCCAATTCCACAAGAACAGCCTTAGCGAAAGGCTTCTTGAAGGGAAAGATGTAACTCTGTGAGATGAATTAACAGAACACAGAGCAGTTTCTCAGAAAGCTTCTTTCCAGTTTTGAACGGAAGATATCTCCTTTTTCACCATAGCCCTCTATGGGCTTCCAAATATCCCTTTGCCAATTCCACAAGAACAGCCTTAGCGAAAGGCTTCTTGAAGGGAAAGATGTAACTCTGTGAGATGAATTAACAGAACACAGAGCAGTTTCTCAGAAAGCTTCTTTCCAGTTTTGAACGGAAGATATTTCCTTTTTCACCATAGCCCTCTATGGGCTTCCAAATATCCCTTTGCGAATTCCACAAGAACAGCCTTAGCGAAAGGCTCCTTGAAGGGAAAAATGTAACTCTGTGAGATGAATTAACAGAACACAAAGCAGTTTCTCAGAAAGCTTCTTTCCAGTTTTGAACGGAAGATATTTCCTTTTTCACCATAGCCCTCTAAGGGCTTCCAAATATCCCTTTGCCAATTCCACAAGAACAGCCTTAGCGAAAGGCTTCTTGAAGGGAAAGATGTAACTCTGTGAGATGAAGTAACAGAACACAGAGCAGTTTCTCAGAAAGCTTCTTTCCAGTTTTGAACGGAAGATATTTCCTTTTTCACCATAACCCTCTATGGGCTTCCAAATATCCCTTTGCCAATTCCACAAGAACAGCCTTAGGGAAAGGCTTCTTGAAGGGAAAGATGTAACTCTGTGAGATGAATTAACAGAACACAGAGCAGTTTCTCAGAAAGCTTCTTTCCAGTTTTGAACGGAAGATATTTCCTTTTTCACCATAGCCCTCTATGGGCTTCCAAATATCCCTTTGCCAATTCCACAAGAACAGCCTTAGAGAAAGGCTTCTTGAACGGAAAGATGTAACTCTGTGAGATGAATTAACAGAACACAGAGCAGTTTCTCAGAAAGTTTGTTTCTACTTTTGAACGGAAGATATTTCCTTTTTCACCATACCCCTCTATGGGCTTTCAAATATCCCTTTGCCAATTCCACAAGAACAGCCTTAGCGAAAGGCTTCTTGAAGGGAAAGATGTAACTCTGTGAGATGAATTAACAGAACACAGAGCAGTTTCGCAGAAAGCTTCTTTCCAGTTTTGAACGGAAGATATTTCCTTTTTCACCATAGCCCTCTATGGGCTTCCAAATATCCCTTTGCCAATTCCAAAAGAACAGCCTTAGCGAAAGGCTTCTTGAAGGGAAAGATGTAACTCTGTGAGATGAATTAACAGAACACAGAGCAGTTTCTCAGAAAGCTTCTTTCCAGTTTTGAACGGAAGATATCTCCTTTTTCACCATAGCCCTCTATGGGCTTCCAAATATCCCTTTGCCAATTCCACAAGAACAGCCTTAGCGAAAGGCTTCTTGAAGGGAAAGATGTAACTCTGTGAGATGAATTAACAGAACACAGAGCAGTTTCTCAGAAAGCTTCTTTCCAGTTTTGAACGGAAGATATTTCCTTTTTCACCATAGCCCTCTATGGGCTCCAAATATCCCTTTGCCAATTCCAAAAGAACAGCCTTAGCGAAAGGCTTCTTGAAGGGAAAGATGTAACTCTGTGAGATGAATTAACACAACACAGAGCAGTTTCTCAGAAAGCTTCTTTCCAGTTTTGAACGGAAGATATTTCCTTTTTCACCATAGCCCTCTAAGGGCTTCCAAATATCTCTTTGCCAACTCCACAAGAACAGCCTTAGCGAAAGGCTTCTTGAAGGGAAAGACGTAACTCTGTGAGATGAATTAACAGAACACAGAGCAGTTTCTCAGAAAGCTTCTTTCCACTTTTGAACGGAAGATATTTCCTTTTTCACCATAGCCCTCTATGGGCTTCCAAATATCCCTTTGCCAATTCCACAAGAACAGCCTTAGCGAAAGGCTTCTTGAAGGGAAAGATGTAACTCTGTGAGATGAATTAACAGAACACAGAGCAGTTTCTCAGAAAGCTTCTTTCCAGTTTTGAACGGAAGATATTTCCTTTTTCACCATAGCCCTCTATGGTCTTCCAAATATCCCTTTGCCAATTTCACAAGAACAGCCTTAGCGAAAGGCTTCTTGAAGGAAAAGATGTAACTCTGTGAGATGAATTAACAGAACACAGAGCAGTTTCTCAGAAAGCTTCTTTCCAGTTTTGAACGGAAGATATTTCCTTTTTCACCATAGCACTCTATGGGCTTCCAAATATCCCTTTGCCAATTCCACAAGAACAGCCTTAGCGAAAGGCTTCTTGAAGGGAAAGATGTAACTCTGTGAGATGAATTAACAGAACACAGAGCAGTTTCGCAGAAAGCTTCTTTCCACTTTTGAACGGAAGATATTTCCTTTTTCACCATAGCCCTCTATGGGCTTCCAAATATCCCTTTGCCAATTCCAAAAGAACAGCCTTAGCGAAAGGCTTCTTGAAGGGAAAGATGTAACTCTGTGAGATGAATTAACAGAACACAGAGCAGTTTCTCAGAAAGCTTCTTTCCAGTTTTGAACGGAAGATATCTCCTTTTTCACCATAGCCCTCTAAGGGCTTCCAAATATCCCTTTGCCAATTCCACAAGAACAGCCTTAGCGAAAGGCTTCTTGAAGGGAAAGATGTAACTCTGTGAGATGAATTAACAGAACACAGAGCAGTTTCTCAGAAAGCTTCTTTCCAGTTTTGAACGGAAGATATCTCCTTTTTCACCATAGCCCTCTATGGGCTTCCAAATATCCCTTTGCCAATTCCACAAGAACAGCCTTAGCGAAAGGCTTCTTGAAGGGAAAGATGTAACTCTGTGAGATGAATTAACAGAACACAAAGCAGTTTCTCAGAAAGCTTCTTTCCACTTTTGAACGGAAGATATTTCCTTTTTCACCATAGCCCTCTATGGGCTTCCAAATATCCCTTTGCCCATTCCACAAGAACAGCCTTAGCGAAAGGCTACTTGAAGGGAAAGATGTAACTCTGTGAGATGAATTAACAGAACACAGAGCAGTTTCTCAGAAAGCTTCTTTCCAGTTTTGAACGGAAGATATCTCCTTTTTCACCATAGCCCTCTATGGGCTTCGAAATATCCCTTTGCCAATTCCACAAGAACAGCCTTAGCGAAAGGCTTCTTGAAGGGAAAGATGTAACTCTGTGAGATGAATTAACAGAACACAGAGCAGTTTCTCAGAAAGCTTCTTTCCAGTTTTGAACGGAAGATATTTCCTTTTTCACCATAGCCCTCAATGGGCTTCCAAATATCCCTTTGCCAATTCCACAAGAACAGCCTTAGCGAAAGGATGCTTGAAGGGAAAGATGTAACTCTGTGAGATGAATTAACAGAACACAGAGCAGTTTCTCAGAAAGCTTCTTTCCAGTTTTGAACGGAAGATATTTCCTTTTTCACCATAGCCCTCTATGGGCTTCCTAATATCCCTTTGCGAATTCCACAAGAACAGCCTTAGCGAAAGGCTCCTTGAAGGGAAAGATGTAACTCTGTGAGATGAATTAACAGAACACAAAGCAGTTTCTCAGAAAGCTTCTTTCCAGTTTTGAACGGAAGATATTTCCTTTTTCACCATAGCCCTCTATGGGCTTCCAAATATCCCTTTGCCAATTCCACAAGAACAGCCTTAGCGAAAGGCTTCTTGAAGGAAAAGATGTAACTCTGTGAGATGAAGTAACAGAACACAGAGCAGTTTCTCAGAAAGCTTCTTTCCAGTTTTGAACGGAAGATATTTCCTTTTTCACCATAGCCCTGTATGGGCTTCCAAATATCCCTTTGCCAATTCCACAAGAACAGCCTTAGGGAAAGGCTTCTTGAAGGGAAAGATGTAACTCTGTGAGATGAATTAACAGAACACAGAGCAGTTTCTCAGAAAGCTTCTTTCCAGTTTTGAACGGAAGATATTTCCTTTTTCACCATAGCCCTCTATGGGCTTCCAAATATCCCTTTGCCAATTCCACAAGAACAGCCTTAGAGAAAGGCTTCTTGAACGGAAAGATGTAACTCTGTGAGATGAATTAACAGAACACAGAGCAGTTTCTCAGAAAGTTTGTTTCTACTTTTGAACGGAAGATATTTCCTTTCTCACCATAGCCCTCTATGGGCTTCCAAATATCCCTTTGCCAATTCCACAAGAACAGCCTTAGCGAAAGGCTTCTTGAAGGGTAAGATGTAACTCTGTGAGATGAATTAAAAGAACACAGAGCAGTTTCTCAGAAAGCTTCTTTCCACTTTTGAACGGAAGATATTTCCTTTTTCAACATAGCCCTCTATGGGCTTCCAAATATCCGTTTGGCAATTCCACAAGAACAGCCTTAGCGAAAGACTTCTTGAAGGGAAAGATGTAACTCTGTGAGATGAATTAACAGAACACTGAGCAGTTTCTCAGAAAGCTTCTTTCCAGTTTTGAACGGAAGATATTTCCTTTTCCACCATAGCCCTCTATGGGCTTCCAAATATCCCTTTGCCAATTCCACAAGAACAGCCTTTGGGAAAGGCTTCTTGAAGGGAAAGATGTAACTCTGTGAGATGAATTAACAGAACACAGAGCAGTTTCTCAGAAAGCTTCTTTCCAGTTTTGAACGGAAGATATTTCCTTTTTCACCATAACCCTCTATGGGCTTCCAAATATCCCTTTGCCAATTCCACAAGAACAGCCTTAGCGAAAGGCTTCTTGAAGGGAAAGATGTAACTCTGTGAGATGAATTAACGGAACACTGAGCAGTTTCTCAGAAAGCTTCTTTCCAGTTTTGAACGGAAGATATTTCCTTTTTCACCAAAGCCCTCTATGGGCTTCCAAATATCCCTTTTCCAATTCCACAAGAACAGCCTTAGCGAAAGACTTCTTGAAGGGAAAGATGTAACTCTGTGAGATTAATTAACAGAACACAGAGCAGTTTCTCAGAAAGCTTCTTTCAGTTTTGAACGGAAGATATTTCCTTTTTCACCATAGCCCTCTATGGGCTTCCAAATATCCCTTTGCCAATTCGACAAGAACAGCCTTAGCGAAAGGTTTCTTGAAGGGAAAGATGTAACTCTGTGAGATGAATTAACGGAACACAGAGCAGTTTCTCAGAAAGCTTCTTTCCAGTTTTGAACGGAAGATATTTCCTTTTTCACCATAGCCCTCTATGGGCTTCCAAATATCCCTTTGCCAATTCCACAAGAACAGACTTAGCGAAAGGCTTCTTGAAGGGAAAGATGTAACTCTGTGAGATGAATTAACAGAACACAGAGCAGTTTCTCAGAAAGCTTCTTTCCAGTTTTGATCGGAAGATATTTCCTTTTTCCCCATAGCCCTCTATGGGCTTCCAAATATCCCTTTGCCAATTCCTCAAGAACAGCCTTAGCGAAAGGCTTCTTGAAGGGAAAGATGTAACTCTGTGAGATGAATTAACAGAACACAGAGCAGTTTCTCAGAAAGCTTCTTTCCAGTTTTGAACGGAAGATATTTCCTTTTTCAACATAGCCCTCTATGGGCTTCCAAATATCCCTTTGCCAATTCCACAAGAACAACCTTAGAGAAAGGCTTCTTGAACGGAAAGATGTAACTCTGTGAGATGAATTAACAGAACACAGAGCAGTTTCTCAGAAAGTTTGTTTCTACTTTTGAACGGAAGATATTTCCTTTTTCACCATACCCCTCTATGGGCTTTCAAATATCCCTTTGCCAATTCCACAAGAACAGCCTTAGCGAAAGGCTTCTTGAAGGGAAAGATGTAACTCTGTGAGATGAATTAACAGAACACAGAGCAGTTTCGCAGAAAGCTTCTTTCCAGTTTTGAACGGAAGATATTTCCTTTTTCACCATAGCCCTCTATGGGCTTCCAAATATCCCTTTGCCAATTCCAAAAGAACAGCCTTAGCGAAAGGCTTCTTGAAGGGAAAGATGTAAATCTGTGAGATGAATTAACAGAACACAGAGCAGTTTCTCAGAAAGCTTCTTTCCAGTTTTGAACGGAAGATATCTCCTTTTTCACCATAGCCCTCTATGGGCTTCCAAATATCCCTTTGCCAATTCCACAAGAACAGCCTTAGCGAAAGGCTTCTTGAAGGGAAAGATGTAACTCTGTGAGATGAAGTAACAGAACACAGAGCAGTTTCTCAGAAAGCTTCTTTCCAGTTTTGAACGGAAGATATTTCCTTTTTCACCATAGCCCTGTATGGGCTTCCAAATATCCCTTTGCCAATTCCACAAGAACAGCCTTAGGGAAAGGCTTCTTGAAGGGAAAGATGTAACTCTGTGAGATGAATTAACAGAACACAGAGCAGTTTCTCAGAAAGCTTCTTTCCAGTTTTGAACGGAAGATATTTCCTTTTTCACCATAGCCCTCTATGGGCTTCCAAATATCCCTTTGCCAATTCCACAAGAACAGCCTTAGAGAAAGGCTTCTTGAACGGAAAGATGTAACTCTGTGAGATGAATTAACAGAACACAGAGCAGTTTCTCAGAAAGTTTGTTTCTACTTTTGAACGGAAGATATTTCCTTTCTCACCATAGCCCTCTATGGGCTTCCAAATATCCCTTTGCCAATTCCACAAGAACAGCCTTAGCGAAAGGCTTCTTGAAGGGAAAGATGTAACTCTGTGAGATGAATTAAAAGAACACAGAGCAGTTTCTCAGAAAGCTTCTTTCCACTTTTGAACGGAAGATATTTCCTTTTTCAACATAGCCCTCTATGGGCTTCCAAATATCCGTTTGGCAATTCCACAAGAACAGCCTTAGCGAAAGACTTCTTGAAGGGAAAGATGTAACTCTGTGAGATGAATTAACAGAACACTGAGCAGTTTCTCAGAAAGCTTCTTTCCAGTTTTGAACGGAAGATATTTCCTTTTCCACCATAGCCCTCTATGGGCTTCCAAATATCCCTTTGCCAATTCCACAAGAACAGCCTTTGGGAAAGGCTTCTTGAAGGGAAAGATGTAACTCTGTGAGATGAATTAACAGAACACAGAGCAGTTTCTCAGAAAGCTTCTTTCCAGTTTTGAACGGAAGATATTTCCTTTTTCACCATAACCCTCTATGGGCTTCCAAATATCCCTTTGCCAATTCCACAAGAACAGCCTTAGCGAAAGGCTTCTTGAAGGGAAAGATGTAACTCTGTGAGATGAATTAACGGAACACTGAGCAGTTTCTCAGAAAGCTTCTTTCCAGTTTTGAACGGAAGATATTTCCTTTTTCACCATAGCCCTCTATGGGCTTCCAAATATCCCTTTTCCAATTCCACAAGAACAGCCTTAGCGAAAGACTTCTTGAAGGGAAAGATGTAACTCTGTGAGATTAATTAACAGAACACAGAGCAGTTTCTCAGAAAGCTTCTTTCAGTTTTGAACGGAAGATATTTCCTTTTTCACCATAGCCCTCTATGGGCTTCCAAATATCCCTTTGCCAATTCGACAAGAACAGCCTTAGCGAAAGGTTTCTTGAAGGGAAAGATGTAACTCTGTGAGATGAATTAACGGAACACAGAGCAGTTTCTCAGAAAGCTTCTTTCCAGTTTTGAACGGAAGATATTTCCTTTTTCACCATAGCCCTCTATGGGCTTCCAAATATCCCTTTGCCAATTCCACAAGAACAGACTTAGCGAAAGGCTTCTTGAAGGGAAAGATGTAACTCTGTGAGATGAATTAACAGAACACAGAGCAGTTTCTCAGAAAGCTTCTTTCCAGTTTTGATCGGAAGATATTTCCTTTTTCCCCATAGCCCTCTATGGGCTTCCAAATATCCCTTTGCCCATTCCACAAGAACAGCCTTAGCGAAAGGCTTCTTGAAGGGAAAGATGTAACTCTGTGAGATGAATTAACAGAACACAGAGCAGTTTCTCAGAAAGCTTCTTTCCAGTTTTGAACGGAAGATATTTCCTTTTTCACCATAGCCCTCTATGGGCTTCCAAATATCCCTTTGCCAATTCCACAAGAACAGCCTTAGCGAAAGGCTTCTTGAAGGGAAAGATGTAACTCTGTGAGATGAATTAACAGAACACAGAGCTGTTTCGCAGAAAGCTTCTTTCCAGTTTTGAACGGAAGATACTTCCTTTTTCACCATAGCCCTCTATGGGCTTCCAAATATCCCTTTGCCAATTCCACAAGAACAGCCTTAGCGAAAGGCTTCTTGAAGGGAAAGATGTAACTCTGTGAGATGAATTAACAGAACACAGAGCAGTTTCTCAGAAAGCTTCTTTCCAGTTTTGAACGGAAGATATCTCCTTTTGCACCATAGCCCTCTATGGGCTTCCAAATATCCCTTTGCCAATTCCACAAGAACAGCCTTAGCGAAAGGCTTCTTGAAGGGAAAGATGTAACTCTGTGAGATGAATTAACAGAACACAGAGCAGTTTCTCAGAAAGCTTCTTTCCAGTTTTGACCGGAAGATATTTCCTTTTTCACCATAGCCCTCTAAGGGCTTCCAAATATCCCTTTGCCAACTCCACAAGAACAGCCTTAGCGAAAGGCTTCTTGAAGGGAAAGACGTAACTCTGTGAGATGAATTAACAGAACACAAAGCAGTTTCTCAGAAAGCTTCTTTCCACTTTTGAACGGAAGATATTTCCTTTTTCACCATAGCCCTCTATGGGCTTCCAAATATCCCTTTGCCCATTCCACAAGAACAGCCTTAGCGAAAGGCTTCTTGAAGGGAAAGATGTAACTCTGTGAGATGAATTAACAGAACACAGAGCAGTTTCTCAGAAAGCTTCTTTCCAGTTTTGAACGGAAGATATCTGCTTTTTCACCATAGCCCTCTATGGGCTTCCAAATATCCCTTTGCCAATTCCACAAGAACAGCCTTAGCGAAAGGCTTCTTGAAGGGAAAGATGTAACTCTGTGAGATGAATTAACAGAACACAGAGCAGTTTCTCAGAAAGCTTCTTTCCAGTTTTGAACGGAAGATATTTCCTTTTTCACCATAGCCCTCTAAGGGCTTCCAAATATCCCTTTGAAAATTCCACAAGAACAGCCTTAGCGAAAGGATGCTTGAAGGGAAAGATGTAACTCTGTGAGATGAATTAACAGAACACAGAGCAGTTTCTAAGAAAGCTTCTTTCCAATTTTGAACGGAAGATATTTCCTTTTTCACCATAGCCCTCTATGGGCTTCCAAATATCCCTTTGCCAATTCCACAAAAACAGCCTTAGCGAAAGGCTCCTTGAAGGGAAAGATGTAACTCTGTGAGATGAATTAACAGAACACAGAGCAGTTTCTCAGAAAGCTTCTTTCCAGTTTTGACCGGAAGATATTTCCTTTTTCACCATAGCCCTCTAAGGGCTTCCAAATATCCCTTTGCCAACTCCACAAGAACAGCCTTAGCGAAAGGCTTCTTGAAGGGAAAGACGTAACTCTGTGAGATGAATTAACAGAACACAAAGCAGTTTCTCAGAAAGCTTCTTTCCACTTTTGAACGGAAGATATTTCCTTTTTCACCATAGCCCTCTATGGGCTTCCAAATATCCCTTTGCCCATTCCACAAGAACAGCCTTAGCGAAAGGCTTCTTGAAGGGAAAGATGTAACTCTGTGAGATGAATTAACAGAACACAGAGCAGTTTCTCAGAAAGCTTCTTTCCAGTTTTGAACGGAAGATATCTGCTTTTTCACCATAGCCCTCTATGGGCTTCCAAATATCCCTTTGCCAATTCCACAAGAACAGCCTTAGCGAAAGGCTTCTTGAAGGGAAAGATGTAACTCTGTGAGATGAATTAACAGAACACAGAGCAGTTTCTCAGAAAGCTTCTTTCCAGTTTTGAACGGAAGATATTTCCTTTTTCACCATAGCCCTCTAAGGGCTTCCAAATATCCCTTTGAAAATTCCACAAGAACAGCCTTAGCGAAAGGATGCTTGAAGGGAAAGATGTAACTCTGTGAGATGAATTAACAGAACACAGAGCAGTTTCTAAGAAAGCTTCTTTCCAATTTTGAACGGAAGATATTTCCTTTTTCACCATAGCCCTCTATGGGCTTCCAAATATCCCTTTGCCAATTCCACAAAAACAGCCTTAGCGAAAGGCTCCTTGAAGGGAAAGATGTAACTCTGTGAGATGAATTAACAGAACACAAAGCAGTTTCTCAGAAAGCTTCTTTCCAGTTTTGAACGGAAGATATTTCCTTTTTCACCATAGCCCTCTATGGGCTTCCAAATATCCCTTTGCCAATTCCACAAGAACAGCCTTAGCGAAAGGCTTCTTGAAGGGAAAGATGTAACTCTGTGAGATGAAGTAACAGAACACAGAGCAGTTTCTCAGAAAGCTTCTTTCAAGTTTTGAACGGAAGATATTTCCTTTTTCACCATAGCCCTCTATGGGCTTCCAAATATCCCTTTGCCAATTCCACAAGAACAGCCTTAGGGAAAGGCTTCTTGAAGGGAAAGATGTAACTCTGTGAGATGAATTAACAGAACACAGAGCAGTTTCTCAGAAAGCTTCTTTCCAGTTTTGAACGGAAGATATTTCCTTTTTCACCATAGCCCTCTATGGGCTTCCAAATATCCCTTTGCCAATTCCACAAGAACAGCCTTAGCGAAAGGCTTCTTGAACGGAAAGATGTAACTCTGTGAGATGAATTAACAGAACACAGAGCAGTTTCCCAGAAAGTTTGTTTCTACTTTTGAACGGAAGATATTTCCTTTTTCACCATAGCCCTCTATGGGCTTCCAAATATCCCTTTGCCAATTCCACAAGAACAGCCTTAGCGAAAGGCTTCTTGAAGGGAAAGATGTAACTCTGTGAGATGAATTAAAAGAACACAGAGCAGTTTCTCAGAAAGCTTCTTTCCAGTTTTGAACGGAAGATATTTCCTTTTTCACCATAGCCCTCTATGGGCTTCCAAATATCCGTTTGGCAATTCCACAAGAACAGCCTTAGCGAAAGACTTCTTGAAGGGAAAGATGTAACTCTGTGAGATGAATTAACAGGACACAGAGCAGTTTCTCAGAAAGCTTCTTTCCAGTTTTGAACGGAAGATATTTCCTTTTCCACCATAGCCCTCTATGGGCTTCCAAATATCCCTTTGCCAATTCCACAAGAACAGCCTTTGGGAAAGGCTTCTTGAAGGGAAAGATGTAACTCTGTGAGATGAATTAACAGAACACATAGCAGTTTCCCAGAAAGCTTCTTTCCAGTTTTGAAAGGAAGATATTTCCTTTTTCACCATAGCCCTCTATGGGCTTCCAAATATCCCTTTGCCAATTCCAAAAGAACAGCCTTAGCGAAAGGCTTCTTGAAGGGAAAGATGTAACTCTGTGAGATGAATTAACAGAACACAGAGCTGTTTCTCAGAAAGCTTCTTTCCAGTTTTGAACGGAAGATATTTCCTTTTTCACCATAGCCCTCTATGGGCTTCCAAATATCCCTTTGCCAATTCCACAAGAACAGCCTTAGCGAAAGACTTCTTGAAGGGAAAGATGTAACTCTGTGAGATGAATTAACAGAACACAGAGCAGTTTCTCAGAGAGCTTCTTTCCAGTTTTGAACGGAAGATATTTCCTTTTTCACCATAGCCCTCTATGGGCTTCCAAATATCCCTTTGCCAATTCCACAAGAACAGCCTTTGGGAAAGGCTTCTTGAAGGGAAAGATGTAACTCTGTGAGATGAATTAACAGAACACAGAGCAGTTTCTCAGAAAGCTTCTTTCCAGTTTTGAACGGAAGATATTTCCTTTTTCACCATAGCCCTCTATGGGCTTCCAAATATCCCTTTGCCAATTCCACAAGAACAGCCTTAGCGAAAGGCTTCTTGAAGGGAAAGATGTAACTCTGTGAGATGAATTAACAGAACACAGAGCAGTTTCTCAGAAAGCTTCTTTCCAGTTTTGAACGGAAGATATTTCCTTTTTCACCATAGTCCTCTATGGGCTTCCAAATATCCCTTTGCCAATTCCACAAGAACAGCCTTAGCGAAAGACTTCTTGAAGGGATAGATGTAACTCTGTGAGATGAATTAACAGAACACAGAGTAGTTTCTCAGAAAGCTTCTTTCCAGTTTTGAACGGAAGATATTTCCTTTTTCACCATAGCCCTCTATGGGCTTCCAAATATCCCTTTGCCAATTCCACAAGAACAGCCTTAGCGAAAGGATTCTTGAAGGGAAAGATGTAACTCTGTGAGATGAATTAACAGAACACAGAGCAGTTTCTCAGGAAGTTTGTTTCTACTTTAAAACGGAAGATATTTCCTTTTTCACCATAGCCCTCTATGGGCTTTCAAATATCCCTTTGCCAATTCCACAAGAACAGCCTTAGCGAAAGGCTTCTTGAAGGGAAAGATGTAACTCTGTGAGATGAATTAACAGAACACATAGCAGTTTCTCAGAAAGCTTCTTTCCAGTTTTGAACGGAAGATATTTCCTTTTTTACCATAGCCCTCATGGGCTTCCAAATATCCCTTTGCCAATTCCACAAGAACAGCCTTAGCGAAAAGGTTCTTGAAGGGAAAGATGTAACTCTGTGAGATGAATTAACAGAACACAGAGCAGTTTCTCAGAAAGCTTCTTTCCAGTTTTGAACGGAAGATATTTCCTTTTTCACGGTAGCCCTCTATGGGCTTCCAAATATCCCTTTGCCAATTCCACAAGAACAGCCTTAGCTAAAGGCTTCTTGAAGGGAAAGATGTAACTCTGTGAGATGAATTAACAGAACACAGAGCAGTTTCGCAGAAAGCTTCTTTCCAGTTTTGAACGGAAGATATTTCCTTTTTCACCATAGCCCTCTATGGGCTTCCAAATATCCCTTTGCCAATTCCACAAGAACAGCCTTAGCGAAAGACTTCTTGAAGGGAAAGATGTAACTCTGTGAGATGAATTAACAGAACACAGAGTAGTTTCTCAGAAAGCTTCTTCCCAGTTTTGAACGGAAGATATTTCCTCTTTCACCATAGCCCTCTATGGGCTTCCAAATATCCCTTTGCCAATTCCACAAGAACAGCCTTAGCGAAAGGCTTCTTGAAGGGAAAGACGTAACTCTGTGAGATGAATTAACAGAACACAGAGCAGTTTCGCAGAAAGCTTCTTTCCAGTTTTGAACGGAAGATATTTCCTTTTTCACCATAGCCTTCTAAGGGCTTCCAAATATCCCTTTGCCAACTCCACAAGAACAGCCTTAGCGAAAGGCTTCTTGAAGGGAAATACGTAACTCTGTGAGATGAATTAACAGAACACAGAGCAGTTTCTCAGAAAGCTTCTTTCCACTTTTGAACGGAAGATATTTCCTTTCTCACCATAGCACTCTATGGGCTTCCAAATATCCCTTTGCCAATTCCACAAGAACAGCCTTAGCGAAAGGCTTCTTGAAGGGAAAGATGTAACTCTGTGAGATGAATTAACAGAACACAGAGCAGTTTCTCAGAAAGCTTCTTTCCAGTTTTGAACGGAAGATATTTCCTTTTTCACCATAGCCCTCTATGGTCTTCCAAATATCCCTTTGCCAATTTCACAAGAACAGCCTTAGCGAAAGGCTTCTTGAAGGAAAAGATGTAACTCTGTGAGATGAATTAACAGAACACAGAGCAGTTTCTCAGAAAGCTTCTTTCCAGTTTTGAACGGAAGATATTTCCTTTTTCACGATAGCCCTCTATGGGCTTCCAAATATCCCTTTGCCAATTCCACAAGAACAGCCTTAGCTAATGGCTTCTTGAAGCGAAAGATGTAACTCTGTGAGATGAATTAACAGAACACAGAGCAGTTTCGCAGAAAGCTTCTTTCCAGTTTTGAACGGAAGATATTTCCTTTTTCACCATAGCCCTCTATGGGCTTCCAAATATCCCTTTGCCAATTCCACAAAAACAGCCTTAGCGAAAGACTTCTTGAAGGGAAAGATGTAACTCTGTGAGATGAATTAACAGAACCCAGAGTAGTTTCTCAGAAAGCTTCTTTCCAGTTTTGAACGGAAGATATTTCCTTTTTCACCATAGCCCTCTATGGGCTTCCAAATATCCCTTTGCCAATTCCAAAAGAACAGCCTTAGCGAAAGGCTTCTTGAAGGGAAAGATGTAACTCTGTGAGATGAATTAAGAGAACACAGAGCAGTTTCTCAGAAAGCTTCTTTCCAGTTTTGAACGGAAGATATCTCCTTTTGCACCATAGCCCTCTATGGGCTTCCAAATATCCCTTTGCCAATTCCACAAGAAGCCTTAGCGAAAGGCTTCTTGAAGGGAAAGATGTAACTCTGTGAGATGAATTAACAGAACACAGAGCAGTTTCTCAGAAAGCTTCTTTCCAGTTTTGACCGGAAGATATTTCCTTTTTCACCATAGCCCTCTAAGGGCTTCCAAATATCCCTTTGCCAACTCCACAAGAACAGCCTTAGCGAAAGGCTTCTTGAAGGGAAAGACGTAACTCTGTGAGATGAATTAACAGAACACAAAGCAGTTTCTCAGAAAGCTTCTTTCCACTTTTGAACGGAAGATATTTCCTTTTTCACCATAGCCCTCTATGGGCTTCCAAATATCCCTTTGCCCATTCCACAAGAACAGCCTTAGCGAAAGGCTTCTTGAAGGGAAAGATATAACTCTGTGAGATGAATTAA
Source organism: Chlorocebus sabaeus (assembly GCF_047675955.1). Taxonomy (NCBI): domain Eukaryota; kingdom Metazoa; phylum Chordata; class Mammalia; order Primates; family Cercopithecidae; genus Chlorocebus; species Chlorocebus sabaeus. Next base: position 1,273,705 of record NW_027327537.1, on the reverse strand, counting down.
CAGAACACAGAGCAGTTTCTCAGAAAGCTTCTTTCCAGTTTTGAACGGAAGATATCTCCTTTTTCACCATAGCCCTCTATGGGCTTCCAAATATCCCTTTGCCAATTCCAAAAGAACAGCCTTAGAGAAAGGCTTCTTGAAGGGAAAGATGTAACTCTGTGAGATGAATTAACAGAACACAGAGCAGTTTCTCAGAAAGCTTCTTTCCAGTTTTGAACGGAAGATATTTCCTTTTTCACCATAGCCCTCTAAGGGCTTCCAAATATCCCTTTGCCAATTCCACAAGAACAGCCTTAGCGAAAGGATGCTTGAAGGGAAAGATGTAACTCTGTGAGATGAATTAACAGAACACAGAGCAGTTTCTCAGAAAGCTTCTTTCCAGTTTTGAACGGAAGATATTTACTTTTTCACCATAGCCCTCTATGGGCTTCCAAATATCCCTTTGCCAATTCCACAAAAACAGCCTTAGCGAAAGGCTCCTTGAAGGGAAAGATGTAACTCTGTGAGATGAATTAACAGAACACAAAGCAGTTTCTCAGAAAGCTTCTTTCCAGTTTTGAACGGAAGATATTTCCTTTTTCACCATAGCCCTCTATGGGCTTCCAAATATCCCTTTGCCAATTCCACAAGAACAGCCTTAGCGAAAGGCTTCTTGAAGGGAAAGATGTAACTCTGTGAGATGAATTAACAGAACACAGAGCAGTTTCTCAGAAAGTTTGTTTCTACTTTTGAACGGAAGATATTTCCTTTTTCACCATAGCCCTCTATGGGCTTCCAAATATCCCTTTGCCAATTCCAAAAGAACAGCCTTAGCGAAAGGCTTCTTGAAGGGAAAGATGTAACTCTGTGAGATGAATTAACAGAACACAGAGCTGTCTCTCAGAAAGCTTCTTTCCAGTTTTGAACGGAAGATATTTCCTTTTTCACCATAGCCCTCTATGGGCTTCCAAATATCCCTTTGCCAATTCCACAAGAACAGCCTTAGCGAAAGACTTCTTGAAGGGAAAGATGTAACTCTGTGAGATGAATTAACAGAACACAGAGCAGTTTCTCAGAAAGCTTCTTTCCAGTTTTGAACGGAAGATATTTCCTTTTTCACCATAGCCCTCAGGGGGCTTCCAAATATCCCTTTGCCAATTCCACAAGAACAGCCTTAGCGAAAGGGTTCTTGAAGGGAAAGATGTAACTCTGTGAGATGAATTAACAGAACACAGAGCAGTTTCTCAGAAAGCTTCTTTCCAGTTTTGAACGGAAGATATTTTCTTTTTCACCATAGCCCTCTATGGGCTTCCAAATATCCCTTTGCCAATTCCACAAGAACAGCCTTAGCGAAAGACTTCTTGAAGGGATAGATGTAACTCTGTGAGATGAATTAACAGAACACAGAGTAGTTTCTCAGAAAGCTTCTTTCCAGTTTTGAACGGAAGATATTTCCTTTTTCACCATAGCCCTCTATGGGCTTCCAAATATCCCTTTGCCAATTCCTCAAGAACAGCCTTAGCGAAAGGATTCTTGAAGGGAAAGATGTAACTCTGTGAGATGAATTAACAGAACACAGAGGAGTTTCTCAGAAAGTTTGTTTCTACTTTTAAACGGAAGATATTTCCTTTTTCACCATAGCCCTCTATGGGCTTTCAAATATCCCTTTGCCAATTCCACAAGAACAGCCTTAGCGAAAGGCTTCTTGAAGGGAAAGATGTAACTCTGTGAGATGAATTAACAGAACACATAGCAGTTTCCCAGAAAGCTTCTTTCCAGTTTTGAAAGGAAGATATTTCCTTTTTTACCATAGCCCTCATTGGGCTTCCAAATATCCCTTTGCCAATTCCACAAGAACAGCCTTAGCGAAAGGATGCTTGAAGGGAAAGATGTAACCCTGTGAGATGAATTAACAGAACGCAGAGCAGTTTCTCAGAAAGCTTCTTTCCAGTTTTGAATGGAAGATATTTCCTTTTTCACCATAGCCCTCTATGGGCTTCCAAATATCCCTTTGCCAATTCCACAAGAACAGCCTTAGCGAAAGGCTTCTTGAAGGGAAAGATGTAACTCTGTGAGATGAATTAACACAACACAGAGCAGTTTCTCAGAAAGTTTCTTTCTACTTTTGAACGGAAGATATTTCCTTTTTCACCATAGCCCTCTATGGGCTTCCAAATATCCCTTTGCCAATTCCAAAAGAACAGCCTTAGCGAAAGGCTTCTTGAAGGGAAAGATGTAACTCTGTGAGATGAATTAACAGAACACAGAGCTGTTTCTCAGAAAGCTTCTTTCCAGTTTTGAACGGAAGATATTTCCTTTTTCACCATAGCCCTCTATGGGCTTCCAAATATCCCTTTGCCAATTCCACAAGAACAGCCTTAGCGAAAGACTTCTTGAAGGGAAAGATGTAACTCTGTGAGATGAATTAACAGAACACAGAGCAGTTTCTCAGAGAGCTTCTTTCCAGTTTTGAACGGAAGATATTTCCTTTTTCACCATAGCCCTCTATGGGCTTCCAAATATCCCTTTGCCAATTCCACAAGAACAGCCTTTGGGAAAGGCTTCTTGAAGGGAAAGATGTAACTCTGTGAGATGAATTAACAGAACACAGAGCAGTTTCTCAGAATGCTTCTTTCCAGTTTTGAACGGAAGATATTTCCTTTTTCACCATAGCCCTCTATGGGCTTCCAAATATCCCTTTGCCAATTCCACAAGAACAGCCTTAGCGAAAGGCTTCTTGAAGGGAAAGATGTAACTCTGTGAGATGAATTAACAGAACACAGAGCAGTTTCTCAGAAAGCTTCTTTCCAGTTTTGAACGGAAGATATTTCCTTTTTCACCATAGTCCTCTATGGGCTTCCAAATATCCCTTTGCCAATTCCACAAGAACAGCCTTAGCGAAAGACTTCTTGAAGGGATAGATGTAACTCTGTGAGATGAATTAACAGAACACAGAGTAGTTTCTCAGAAAGCTTCTTTCCAGTTTTGAACGGAAGATATTTCCTTTTTCACCATAGCCCTCTATGGGCTTCCAAATATCCCTTTGCCAATTCCACAAGAACAGCCTTAGCGAAAGGATTCTTGAAGGGAAAGATGTAACTCTGTGAGATGAATTAACAGAACACAGAGCAGTTTCTCAGAAAGTTTGTTTCTACTTTAAAACGGAAGATATTTCCTTTTTCACCATAGCCCTCTATGGGCTTTCAAATATCCCTTTGCCAATTCCACAAGAACAGCCTTAGCGAAAGGCTTCTTGAAGGGAAAGATGTAACTCTGTGAAATGAATTAACAGAACACATAGCAGTTTCTCAGAAAGCTTCTTTCCAGTTTTGAACGGAAGATATTTCCTTTTTTACCATAGCCCTCATGGGCTTCCAAATATCCCTTTGCCAATTCCACAAGAACAGCCTTAGCGAAAAGGTTCTTGAAGGGAAAGATGTAACTCTGTGAGATGAATTAACAGAACACAGAGTAGTTTCTCAGAAAGCTTCTTTCCAGTTTTGAACGGAAGATATTTCCTTTTTCACCATAGCCTTCTAAGGGCTTCCAAATATCCCTTTGCCAACTCCACAAGCACAGCCTTAGCGAAAGGCTTCTTGAAGGGAAATACGTAACTCTGTGAGATGAATTAACAGAACACAGAGCAGTTTCTCAGAAAGCTTCTTTCCACTTTTGAACGGAAGATATTTCCTTTCTCACCATAGCACTCTATGGGCTTCCAAATATCCCTTTGCCAATTCCACAAGAACAGCCTTAGCGAAAGGCTTCTTGAAGGGAAAGATGTAACTCTGTGAGATGAATTAACAGAACACAGAGCAGTTTCTCAGAAAGCTTCTTTCCAGTTTTGAACGGAAGATATTTCCTTTTTCACCATAGCCCTCTATGGTCTTCCAAATATCCCTTTGCCAATTTCACAAGAACAGCCTTAGCGAAAGGCTTCTTGAAGGAAAAGATGTAACTCTGTGAGATGAATTAACAGAACACAGAGCAGTTTCTCAGAAAGCTTCTTTCCAGTTTTGAACGGAAGATATTTCCTTTTTCACGATAGCCCTCTATGGGCTTCCAAATATCCCTTTGCCAATTCCACAAGAACAGCCTTAGCTAATGGCTTCTTGAAGGGAAAGATGTAACTCTGTGAGATGAATTAACAGAACACAGAGCAGTTTCGCAGAAAGCTTCTTTCCAGTTTTGAACGGAAGATATTTCCTTTTTCACCATAGCCCTCTATGGGCTTCCAAATATCCCTTTGCCAATTCCACAAGAACAGCCTTAGCGAAAGACTTCTTGAAGGGAAAGATGTAACTCTGTGAGATGAATTAACAGAACCCAGAGTAGTTTCTCAGAAAGCTTCTTTCCAGTTTTGAACGGAAGATATTTCCTTTTTCACCATAGCCCTCAATGGGCTTCCAAATATCCCTTTGCCAATTCCAAAAGAACAGCCTTAGCGAAAGGCTTCTTGAAGGGAAAGATGTAACTCTGTGAGATGAATTAAGAGAACACAGAGCAGTTTCTCAGAAAGCTTCTTTCCAGTTTTGAACGGAAGATATCTCCTTTTGCACCATAGCCCTCTATGGGCTTCCAAATATCCCTTTGCCAATTCCACAAGAAGCCTTAGCGAAAGGCTTCTTGAAGGGAAAGATGTAACTCTGTGAGATGAATTAACAGAACACAGAGCAGTTTCTCAGAAAGCTTCTTTCCAGTTTTGACCGGAAGATATTTCCATTTTCACCATAGCCCTCTAAGGGTTTCCAAATATCCCTTTGCCAACTCCACAAGAACAGCCTTAGCGAAAGGCTTCTTGAAGGGAAAGACGTAACTCTGTGAGATGAATTAACAGAACACAAAGCAGTTTCTCAGAAAGCTTCTTTCCACTTTTGAACGGAAGATATTTCCTTTTTCACCATAGCCCTCTATGGGCTTCCAAATATCCCTTTGCCAATTCCACAAGAACAGCCTTAGCGAAAGGCTTCTTGAAGGGAAAGATGTAACTCTGTGAGATGAATTAACAGAACACAGAGCAGTTTCTCAGAAAGCTTCTTTCCAGTTTTGAACGGAAGATATCTCCTTTTTCACCATAGCCCTCTATGGGCTTCCAAATATCCCTTTGCCAATTCCACAAGAACAGCCTTAGCGAAAGGCTTCTTGAAGGGAAAGATGTAACTCTGTGAGATGAATTAACAGAACACAGAGCAGTTTCTCAGAAAGCTTCTTTCCAGTTTTGAACGGAAGATATTTCCTTTTTCACCATAGCCCTCTAAGGGCTTCCAAATATCCCTTTGCCAATTCCACAAGAACAGCCTTAGCGAAAGGATGCTTGAAGGGAAAGATGTAACTCTGTGAGATGAATTAACAGAACACAGAGCAGTTTCTCAGAAAGCTTCTTTCCAGTTTTGAACGGAAGATATTTCCTTTTTCACCATAGCCCTCTATGGGCTTCCAGATATCCCTTTGCCAATTCCACAAAAACAGCCTTAGCGAAAGGCTCCTTGAAGGGAAAGATGTAACTCTGTGAGATGAATTAACAGAACACAAAGCAGTTTCTCAGAAAGCTTCTTTCCAGTTTTGAACGGAAGATATTTCCTTTTTCACCATAGCCCTCTATGGGCTTCCAAATATCCCTTTGCCAATTCCACAAGAACAGCCTTAGCGAAAGGCTTCTTGAAGGGAAAGATGTAACTCTGTGAGATGAAGTAACAGAACACAGAGCAGTTTCTCAGAAAGCTTCTTTCCAGTTTTGAACGGAAGATATTTCCTTTTTCACCATAGCCCTCTATGGGCTTCCAAATATCCCTTTGCCAATTCCACAAGAACAGCCTTAGGGAAAGGCTTCTTGAAGGGAAACATGTAACTCTGTGAGATGAATTAACAGAACACAGAGCAGTTTCTCAGAAAGCTTCTTTCCAGTTTTGAACGGAAGATATTTCCTTTTTCACCATAGCCCTCTATGGGCTTCCAAATATCCCTTTGCCAATTCCACAAGAACAGCCTTAGCGAAAGGCTTCTTGAACGGAAAGATGTAACTCTGTGAGATGAATTAACAGAACACAGAGCAGTTTCGCAGAAAGTTTGTTTCTACTTTTGAACGGAAGATATTTCCTTTTTCACCATAGCCCTCTATGGGCTTCCAAATATCCCTTTGCCAATTCCACAAGAACAGCCTTAGCGAAAGGCTTCTTGAAGGGAAAGATGTAACTCTGTGAGATGAATTAAAAGAACACAGAGCAGTTTCTCAGAAAGCTTCTTTCCACTTTTGAACGGAAGATATTTCCTTTTTCACCATAGCCCTCTATGGGCTTCCAAATATCCGTTTGGCAATTCCACAAGAACAGCCTTAGCGAAAGACTTCTTGAAGGGAAAGATGTAACTCTGTGAGATGAATTAACAGAACACACAGCAGTTTCTCAGAAAGCTTCTTTCCAGTTTTGAACGGAAGATATTTCCTTTTCCACCATAGCCCTCTATGGGCTTCCAAATATCCCTTTGCCAATTCCACAAGAACAGCCTTTGGGAAAGGCTTCTTGAAGGGAAAGATGTAACTCTGTGAGATGAATTAACAGAACACAGAGCAGTTCCTCAGAAAGTTTGTTTCTACTTTTGAACGGAAGATATTTCCTTTTTCACCATAGCCCTCTATGGGCTTCCAAATATCCCTTTGCCAATTCCAAAAGAACAGCCTTAGCGAAAGGCTTCTTGAAGGGAAAGATGTAACTCTGTGAGATGAATTAACAGAACACAGAGCTGTTTCTCAGAAAGCTTCTTTCCAGTTTTGAACGGAAGATATTTCCTTTTTCACCATAGCCCTCTATGGGCTTCCAAATATCCCTTTGCCAATTCCACAAGAACAGCCTTAGCGAAAGACTTCTTGAAGGGAAAGATGTAACTCTGTGAGATGAATTAACAGAACACAGAGCAGTTTCTCAGAAAGCTTCTTTCCAGTTTTGAACGGAAGATATTTCCTTTTTCACCATAGCCCTCTATGGGCTTCCAAATATCCCTTTGCCAATTCCACAAGAACAGCCTTTGGGAAAGGCTTCTTGAAGGGAAAGATGTAACTCTGTGAGATGAATTAACAGAACACAGAGCAGTTTCTCAGAAAGCTTCTTTCCAGTTTTGAACGGAAGATATTTCCTTTTTCACCATAGCCCTCTATGGGCTTCCAAATATCCCTTTGCCAATTCCACAAGAACAGCCTTAGCGAAAGGCTTCTTGAAGGGAAAGATGTAACTCTGTGAGATGAATTAACAGAACACAGAGCAGTTTCTCAGAAAGCTTCTTTCCAGTTTTGAACGGAAGATATTTCCTTTTTCACCATAGTCCTCTATGGGCTTCCAAATATCCCTTTGCCAATTCCACAAGAACAGCCTTAGCGAAAGACTTCTTGAAGGGATAGATGTAGCTCTGTGAGATGAATTAACAGAACACAGAGTAGTTTCTCAGAAAGCTTCTTTCCAGTTTTGAACGGAAGATATTTCCTTTTTCACCATAGCCCTCGATGGGCTTCCAAATATCCCTTTGCCAATTCCACAAGAACAGCCTTAGCGAAAGGATTCTTGAAGGGAAAGATGTAACTCTGTGAGATGAATTAACAGAACACAGAGCAGTTTCTCAGAAAGTTTGTTTCTACTTTTAAACGGAAGATATTTCCTTTTTCACCATAGCCCTCTATGGGCTTCCAAATATCCCTTTGCCAATTCGACAAGAACAGCCTTAGCGAAAGGTTTCTTGAAGGGAAAGATGTAATTCTGTGAGATGAATTAACGGAACACAGAGCAGTTTCTCAGAAAGCTTCTTTCCAGTTTTGAACGGAAGATATTTCCTTTTTCACCATAGCCCTCTATGGGCTTCCAAATATCCCTTTGCCAATTCCACAAGAACAGCCTTAGCGAAAGGCTTCTTGAAGGGAAAGATGTAACTCTGTGAGATGAATTAACAGAACACAGAGCAGTTTCTCAGAAAGCTTCTTTCCAGTTTTGATCGGAAGATATTTCCTTTTTCACCATAGCCCTCTATGGGCTTCCAAATATCCCTTTGCCAATTCCACAAGAACAGCCTTTGGGAAAGGCTTCTTGAAGGGAAAGATGTAACTCTGTGAGATGAATTAACAGAACACAGAGCAGTTTCTCAGAAAGCTTCTTTCCAGTTTTGAACGGAAGATATTTCCTTTTTCACCATAGCCCTCTATGGGCTTCCAAATATCCCTTTGCCAATTCCACAAGAACAGCCTTAGCGAAAGGCTTCTTGAAGGGAAAGATGTAACTCTGTGAGATGAATTAACAGAACACATAGCAGTTTCTCAGAAAGCTTCTTTCCAGTTTTGAACGGAAGATATTTTCTTTTTTACCATAGCCCTCAGGGGGCTTCCAAATATCCCTTTGCCAATTCCACAAGAACAGCCTTAGCGAAAGGGTTCTTGAAGGGAAAGATGTAACTCTGTGAGATGAATTAACAGAACACAGAGCAGTTTCTCAGAAAGCTTCTTTCCAGTTTTGAACGGAAGATATTTCCTTTTTCACGATAGCCCTCTATGGGCTTCCAAATATCCCTTTGCCAATTCCACAAGAACAGCCTTAGCTAAAGGCTTCTTGAAGGGAAAGATGTAACTCTGTGAGATGAATTAACAGAACACAGAGCAGTTTCTCAGAAAGCTTCTTTCCAGTTTTGAACGGAAGATATTTTCTTTTTCACCATAGTCCTCTATGGGCTTCCAAATATCCCTTTGCCAATTCCACAAGAACAGCCTTAGCGAAAGACTTCTTGAAGGAATAGATATAACTCTGTGAGATGAATTAACAGAACACAGAGTAGTTTCTCAGAAAGCTTCTTTCCAGTTTTGAAAGGAAGATATTTCCTTTTTTACCATAGCCCTCATTGGGCTTCCAAATATCCCTTTGCCAATTCCACAAGAACAGCCTTAGCGAAAGGATGCTTGAAGGGAAAGATGTAACCCTGTGAGATGAATTAACAGAACACAGAGCAGTTTCTCAGAAAGCTTCTTTCCAGTTTTGAATGGAAGATATTTCCTTTTTCACCATAGCCCTCTATGGGCTTCCAAATATCCCTTTGCCAATTCCAAAAGAACAGCCTTAGCGAAAGGCTTCTTGAAGGGAAAGATGTAACTCTGTGAGATGAATTAACAGAACACAGAGCAGTTCCTCAGAAAGTTTGTTTCTACTTTTGAACGGAAGATATTTCCTTTTTCACCATAGCCCTCTATGGGCTTCCAAATATCCCTTTGCCAATTCCAAAAGAACAGCCTTAGCGAAAGGCTTCTTGAAGGGAAAGATGTAACTCTGTGAGATGAATTAACAGAACACAGAGCTGTTTCTCAGAAAGCTTCTTTCCAGTTTTGAACGGAAGATATTTCCTTTTTCACCATAGCCCTCTATGGGCTTCCAAATATCCCTTTGCCAATTCCACAAGAACAGCCTTAGCGAAAGACTTCTTGAAGGGAAAGATGTAACTCTGTGAGATGAATTAACAGAACACAGAGCAGTTTCTCAGAAAGCTTCTTTCCAGTTTTGAACGGAAGATATTTCCTTTTTCACCATAGCCCTCTATGGGCTTCCAAATATCCCTTTGCCAATTCCACAAGAACAGCCTTTGGGAAAGGCTTCTTGAAGGGAAAGATGTAACTCTGTGAGATGAATTAACAGAACACAGAGCAGTTTCTCAGAAAGCTTCTTTCCAGTTTTGAACGGAAGATATTTCCTTTTTCACCATAGTCCTCTATGGGCTTCCAAATATCCCTTTGCCAATTCCACAAGAACAGCCTTAGCGAAAGACTTCTTGAAGGGATAGATGTAACTCTGTGAGATGAATTAACAGAACACAGAGTAGTTTCTCAGAAAGCTTCTTTCCAGTTTTGAACGGAAGATATTTCCTTTTTCACCATAGCCCTCGATGGGCTTCCAAATATCCCTTTGCCAATTCCACAAGAACAGCCTTAGCGAAAGGATTCTTGAAGGGAAAGATGTAACTCTGTGAGATGAATTAACAGAACACAGAGCAGTTTCTCAGAAAGTTTGTTTCTACTTTTAAACGGAAGATATTTCCTTTTTCACCATAGCCCTCTATGGGCTTTCAAATATCCCTTTGCCAATTCCACAAGAACAGCCTTAGCGAAAGGCTTCTTGAAGGGAAAGATGTAACTCTGTGAGATGAATTAACAGAACACAGAGCAGTTTCTCAGAAAGCTTCTTTCCAGTTTTGAACGGAAGATATTTCCATTTTCACCATAGCCCTCTATGGGCTTCCAAATATCCCTTTGCCAATTCCACAAGAACAGACTTAGCGAAAGGCTTCTTGAACGGAAAGATGTAACTCTGTGAGATGAATTAAGAGGACACAGAGCAGTTTCTCAGAAAGTTTGTTTCTACTTTTGAACGGAAGATATTTCCTTTTTCACCATAGCCCTCTATGGGCTTCCAAATATCCCTTTGCCAATTCCACAAGAACAGCCTTAGCGAAAGGCTTCTTGAAGGGAAAGATGTAACTCTGTGAGATGAATTAAAAGAACACAGAGCAGTTTCTCAGAAAGCTTCTTTCCACTTTTGAACGGAAGATATTTCCTTTTTCACCATAGCCCTCTAAGGGCTTCTAAATATCCGTTTGGCAATTCCACAAGAACAGCCTTAGCGAAAGACTTCTTGAAGGGAAAGATGTAACTCTGTGAGATGAATTAACAGAACACAGAGCAGTTTCTCAGAAAGCTTCTTTCCAGTTTTGAACAGAAGATATTTCCTTTTCCACCATAGCCCTCTAAGGGCTTCTAAATATCCCTTTGCCAATTCCGCAAGAACAGCCTTTGGGAAAGGCTTCTTGAAGGGAAAGATGTAACTCTGTGAGATGAATTAACAGAACACAGAGAAGTTTCTCAGAAAGCTTCTTTCCAGTTTTGAACGGAAGATATTTCCTTTTTTACCATAGCCCTCATTGGGCTTCCAAATATCCCTTTGCCAATTCCACAAGAACAGCCTTAGCGAAAGGATGCTTGAAGGGAAAGATGTAACCATGTGAGATGATTTAACAGAACACAGAGCAGTTTCTCAGAAAGCTTCTTTCCAGTTTTGAATGGAAGATATTTCCTTTTTCACCATAGCCCTCTATGGGCTTCCAAATATCCCTTTGCCAATTCCACAAGAACAGCCTTAGCGAAAGGCTTCTTGAAGGGAAAGATGTAACTCTGTGAGATAAATTAACAGAACACAAAGCAGTTTCTCAGAAAGCTTCTTTCCACTTTTGAACGTAAGATATTTCCTTTTTCACCATAGCCCTCTATGGGCTTCCCAATATCCCTTTGCCAATTCCACAAGAACAGCCTTAGCGAAAGGATTCTTGAAGGGAAAGATGTAACTCTGTGAGATGAATTAACAGAACACAGAGAAGTTTCTCAGAAAGTTTGTTTCTACTTTTAAACGGAAGATATTTCCTTTTTCACCATAGCCCTCTATGGGCTTTCAAATATCCCTTTGCCAATTCCACAAGAACAGCCTTAGAGAAAGGCTTCTTGAAGGGAAAGATGTAACTCTGTGAGGTGAATTAACAGAACACATAGCAGTTTCTCAGAAAGCTTCTTTCCAGTTTTGAACGGAAGATATTTCCTTTTTTACCATAGCCCTCATGGCCTTCCAAATATCCCTTTGCCAATTCCACAAGAACAGCCTTAGCGAAAAGGTTCTTGAAGGGAAAGATGTAACTCTGTGACATGAATTAACAGAACACAGAGCAGTTTCTCAGAAAGCTTCTTTCCAGTTTTGAACGGAAGATATTTCCTTTCTCACGATAGCCCTCTATGGGCTTCCAAATATCCCTTTGCCAATTCCACAAGAACAGCCTTAGCTAAAGGCTTCTTGAAGGGAAAGATGTAACTCTGTGAGATGAATTAACAGAACACAGAGCAGTTTCGCAGAAAGCTTCTTTCCAGTTTTGAACGGAAGATATTTCCTTTTTCACCATAGCCCTCTATGGGCTTCCAAATATCCCTTTGCCAATTCCACAAGAACAGCCTTAGCGAAAGACTTCTTGAAGGGAAAGATGTAACTCTGTGAGATGAATTAACAGAACACAGAGCAGTTTCTCAGAAAGTTTGTTTCTACTTTTAAACGGAAGATATTTCCTTTTTCACCATAGCCCTCTATGGGCTTCCAAATATCCCTTTGCCAATTCGACAAGAACAGCCTTAGCGAAAGGTTTCTTGAAGGGAAAGATGTAATTCTGTGAGATGAATTAACGGAACACAGAGCAGTTTCTCAGAAAGCTTCTTTCCAGTTTTGAACGGAAGATATTTCCTTTTTCACCATAGCCCTCTATGGGCTTCCAAATATCCCTTTGCCAATTCCACAAGAACAGCCTTAGCGAAAGGCTTCTTGAAGGGAAAGATGTAACTCTGTGAGATGAATTAACAGAACACAGAGCAGTTTCTCAGAAAGCTTCTTTCCAGTTTTGATCGGAAGATATTTCCTTTTTCACCATAGCCCTCTATGGGCTTCCAAATATCCCTTTGCCAATTCCACAAGAACAGCCTTTGGGAAAGGCTTCTTGAAGGGAAAGATGTAACTCTGTGAGATGAATTAACAGAACACAGAGCAGTTTCTCAGAAAGCTTCTTTCCAGTTTTGAACGGAAGATATTTCCTTTTTCACCATAGCCCTCTATGGGCTTCCAAATATCCCTTTGCCAATTCCACAAGAACAGCCTTAGCGAAAGGCTTCTTGAAGGGAAAGATGTAACTCTGTGAGATGAATTAACAGAACACATAGCAGTTTCTCAGAAAGCTTCTTTCCACTTTTGAACGGAAGATATTTTCTTTTTTACCATAGCCCTCAGGGGGCTTCCAAATATCCCTTTGCCAATTCCACAAGAACAGCCTTAGCGAAAGGGTTCTTGAAGGGAAAGATGTAACTCTGTGAGATGAATTAACAGAACACAGAGCAGTTTCTCAGAAAGCTTCTTTCCAGTTTTGAACGGAAGATATTTCCTTTTTCACGATAGCCCTCTATGGGCTTCCAAATATCCCTTTGCCAATTCCACAAGAACAGCCTTAGCTAAAGGCTTCTTGAAGGGAAAGATGTAACTCTGTGAGATGAATTAACAGAACACAGAGCAGTTTCTCAGAAAGCTTCTTTCCAGTTTTGAACGGAAGATATTTTCTTTTTCACCATAGTCCTCTATGGGCTTCCAAATATCCCTTTGCCAATTCCACAAGAACAGCCTTAGCGAAAGACTTCTTGAAGGAATAGATATAACTCTGTGAGATGAATTAACAGAACACAGAGTAGTTTCTCAGAAAGCTTCTTTCCAGTTTTGAAAGGAAGATATTTCCTTTTTTACCATAGCCCTCATTGGGCTTCCAAATATCCCTTTGCCAATTCCACAAGAACAGCCTTAGCGAAAGGATGCTTGAAGGGAAAGATGTAACCCTGTGAGATGAATTAACAGAACACAGAGCAGTTTCTCAGAAAGCTTCTTTCCAGTTTTGAATGGAAGATATTTCCTTTTTCACCATAGCCCTCTATGGGCTTCCAAATATCCCTTTGCCAATTCCAAAAGAACAGCCTTAGCGAAAGGCTTCTTGAAGGGAAAGATGTAACTCTGTGAGATGAATTAACAGAACACAGAGCAGTTCCTCAGAAAGTTTGTTTCTACTTTTGAACGGAAGATATTTCCTTTATCACCATAGCCCTCTATGGGCTTCCAAATATCCCTTTGCCAATTCCAAAAGAACAGCCTTAGCGAAAGGCTTCTTGAAGGGAAAGATGTAACTCTGTGAGATGAATTAACAGAACACAGAGCTGTTTCTCAGAAAGCTTCTTTCCAGTTTTGAACGGAAGATATTTCCTTTTTCACCATAGCCCTCTATGGGCTTCCAAATATCCCTTTGCCAATTCCACAAGAACAGCCTTAGCGAAAGACTTCTTGAAGGGAAAGATGTAACTCTGTGAGATGAATTAACAGAACACAGAGCAGTTTCTCAGAAAGCTTCTTTCCAGTTTTGAACGGAAGATATTTCCTTTTTCACCATAGCCCTCTATGGGTTTCCAAATATCCCTTTGCCAATTCCACAAGAACAGCCTTTGGGAAAGGCTTCTTGAAGGGAAAGATGTAACTCTGTGAGATGAATTAACAGAACACAGAGCAGTTTCTCAGAAAGCTTCTTTCCAGTTTTGAACGGAAGATATTTCCTTTTTCACCATAGCCCTCTATGGGCTTCCAAATATCCCTTTGCCAATTCCACAAGAACAGCCTTAGCGAAAGGCTTCTTGAAGGGAAAGATGTAACTCTGTGAGATGAATTAACAGAACACAGAGCAGTTTCTCAGAAAGCTTCTTTCCAGTTTTGAACGGAAGATATTTCCTTTTTCACCATAGTCCTCTATGGGCTTCCAAATATCCCTTTGCCAATTCCACAAGAACAGCCTTAGCGAAAGACTTCTTGAAGGGATAGATGTAACTCTGTGAGATGAATTAACAGAACACAGAGTAGTTTCTCAGAAAGCTTCTTTCCAGTTTTGAACGGAAGATATTTCCTTTTTCACCATAGCCCTCGATGGGCTTCCAAATATCCCTTTGCCAATTCCACAAGAACAGCCTTAGCGAAAGGATTCTTGAAGGGAAAGATGTAACTCTGTGAGATGAATTAACAGAACACAGAGCAGTTTCTCAGAAAGTTTGTTTCTACTTTTAAACGGAAGATATTTCCTTTTTCACCATAGCCCTCTATGGGCTTTCAAATATCCCTTTGCCAATTCCACAAGAACAGCCTTAGCGAAAGGCTTCTTGAAGGGAAAGATGTAACTCTGTGAGATGAATTAACAGAACACAGAGCAGTTTCTCAGAAAGCTTCTTTCCAGTTTTGAACGGAAGATATTTCCTTTTTCACCATAGCCCTCTATGGGCTTCCAAATATCCCTTTGCCAATTCCACAAGAACAGACTTAGCGAAAGGCTTCTTGAACGGAAAGATGTAACTCTGTGAGATGAATTAAGAGGACACAGAGCAGTTTCTCAGAAAGTTTGTTTCTACTTTTGAACGGAAGATATTTCCTTTTTCACCATAGCCCTCTATGGGCTTCCAAATATCCCTTTGCCAATTCCACAAGAACAGCCTTAGCGAAAGGCTTCTTGAAGGGAAAGATGTAACTCTGTGAGATGAATTAAAAGAACACAGAGCAGTTTCTCAGAAAGCTTCTTTCCACTTTTGAACGGAAGATATTTCCTTTTTCACCATAGCCCTCTAAGGGCTTCTAAATATCCGTTTGGCAATTCCACAAGAACAGCCTTAGCGAAAGACTTCTTGAAGGGAAAGATGTAACTCTGTGAGATGAATTAACAGAACACAGAGCAGTTTCTCAGAAAGCTTCTTTCCAGTTTTGAACAGAAGATATTTCCTTTTCCACCATAGCCCTCTAAGGGCTTCTAAATATCCCTTTGCCAATTCCGCAAGAACAGCCTTTGGGAAAGGCTTCTTGAAGGGAAAGATGTAACTCTGTGAGATGAATTAACAGAACACAGAGCAGTTTCTCAGAAAGCTTCTTTCCAGTTTTGAACGGAAGATATTTCCTTTTTTACCATAGCCCTCATTGGGCTTCCAAATATCCCTTTGCCAATTCCACAAGAACAGCCTTAGCGAAAGGATGCTTGAAGGGAAAGATGTAACCCTGTGAGATGAATTAACAGAACACAGAGCAGTTTCTCAGAAAGCTTCTTTCCAGTTTTGAATGGAAGATATTTCCTTTTTCACCATAGCCCTCTATGGGCTTCCAAATATCCCTTTGCCAATTCCACAAGAACAGCCTTAGCGAAAGGCTTCTTGAAGGGAAAGATGTAACTCTGTGAGATAAATTAACAGAACACAAAGCAGTTTCTCAGAAAGCTTCTTTCCACTTTTGAACGTAAGATATTTCCTTTTTCACCATAGCCCTCTATGGGCTTCCCAATATCCCTTTGCCAATTCCACAAGAACAGCCTTAGCGAAAGGATTCTTGAAGGGAGAGATGTAACTCTGTGAGATGAATTAACAGAACACAGAGAAGTTTCTCAGAAAGTTTGTTTCTACTTTTAAACGGAAGATATTTCCTTTTTCACCATAGCCCTCTATGGGCTTTCAAATATCCCTTTGCCAATTCCACAAGAACAGCCTTAGAGAAAGGCTTCTTGAAGGGAAAGATGTAACTCTGTGAGGTGAATTAACAGAACACATAGCAGTTTCTCAGAAAGCTTCTTTCCAGTTTTGAACGGAAGATATTTCCTTTTTTACCATAGCCCTCATGGCCTTCCAAATATCCCTTTGCCAATTCCACAAGAACAGCCTTAGCGAAAAGGTTCTTGAAGGGAAAGATGTAACTCTGTGACATGAATTAACAGAACACAGAGCAGTTTCTCAGAAAGCTTCTTTCCAGTTTTGAACGGAAGATATTTCCTTTCTCACGATAGCCCTCTATGGGCTTCCAAATATCCCTTTGCCAATTCCACAAGAACAGCCTTAGCTAAAGGCTTCTTGAAGGGAAAGATGTAACTCTGTGAGATGAATTAACAGAACACAGAGCAGTTTCGCAGAAAGCTTCTTTCCAGTTTTGAACGGAAGATATTTCCTTTTTCACCATAGCCCTCTATGGGCTTCCAAATATCCCTTTGCCAATTCCACAAGAACAGCCTTAGCGAAAGACTTCTTGAAGGGAAAGATGTAACTCTGTGAGATGAATTAACAGAACACAGAGCAGTTTCTCAGAAAGTTTGTTTCTACTTTTAAACGGAAGATATTTCCTTTTTCACCATAGCCCTCTATGGGCTTCCAAATATCCCTTTGCCAATTCGACAAGAACAGCCTTAGCGAAAGGTTTCTTGAAGGGAAAGATGTAATTCTGTGAGATGAATTAACGGAACACAGAGCAGTTTCTCAGAAAGCTTCTTTCCAGTTTTGAACGGAAGATATTTCCTTTTTCACCATAGCCCTCTATGGGCTTCCAAATATCCCTTTGCCAATTCCACAAGAACAGCCTTAGCGAAAGGCTTCTTGAAGGGAAAGATGTAACTCTGTGAGATGAATTAACAGAACACAGAGCAGTTTCTCAGAAAGCTTCTTTCCAGTTTTGATCGGAAGATATTTCCTTTTTCACCATAGCCCTCTATGGGCTTCCAAATATCCCTTTGCCAATTCCACAAGAACAGCCTTTGGGAAAGGCTTCTTGAAGGGAAAGATGTAACTCTGTGAGATGAATTAACAGAACACAGAGCAGTTTCTCAGAAAGCTTCTTTCCAGTTTTGAACGGAAGATATTTCCTTTTTCACCATAGCCCTCTATGGGCTTCCAAATATCCCTTTGCCAATTCCACAAGAACAGCCTTAGCGAAAGGCTTCTTGAAGGGAAAGATGTAACTCTGTGAGATGAATTAACAGAACACATAGCAGTTTCTCAGAAAGCTTCTTTCCACTTTTGAACGGAAGATATTTTCTTTTTTACCATAGCCCTCAGGGGGCTTCCAAATATCCCTTTGCCAATTCCACAAGAACAGCCTTAGCGAAAGGGTTCTTGAAGGGAAAGATGTAACTCTGTGAGATGAATTAACAGAACACAGAGCAGTTTCTCAGAAAGCTTCTTTCCAGTTTTGAACGGAAGATATTTCCTTTTTCACGATAGCCCTCTATGGGCTTCCAAATATCCCTTTGCCAATTCCACAAGAACAGCCTTAGCTAAAGGCTTCTTGAAGGGAAAGATGTAACTCTGTGAGATGAATTAACAGAACACAGAGCAGTTTCTCAGAAAGCTTCTTTCCAGTTTTGAACGGAAGATATTTTCTTTTTCACCATAGTCCTCTATGGGCTTCCAAATATCCCTTTGCCAATTCCACAAGAACAGCCTTAGCGAAAGACTTCTTGAAGGAATAGATATAACTCTGTGAGATGAATTAACAGAACACAGAGTAGTTTCTCAGAAAGCTTCTTTCCAGTTTTGAAAGGAAGATATTTCCTTTTTTACCATAGCCCTCATTGGGCTTCCAAATATCCCTTTGCCAATTCCACAAGAACAGCCTTAGCGAAAGGATGCTTGAAGGGAAAGATGTAACCCTGTGAGATGAATTAACAGAACACAGAGCAGTTTCTCAGAAAGCTTCTTTCCAGTTTTGAATGGAAGATATTTCCTTTTTCACCATAGCCCTCTATGGGCTTCCAAATATCCCTTTGCCAATTCCAAAAGAACAGCCTTAGCGAAAGGCTTCTTGAAGGGAAAGATGTAACTCTGTGAGATGAATTAACAGAACACAGAGCAGTTCCTCAGAAAGTTTGTTTCTACTTTTGAACGGAAGATATTTCCTTTTTCACCATAGCCCTCTATGGGCTTCCAAATATCCCTTTGCCAATTCCAAAAGAACAGCCTTAGCGAAAGGCTTCTTGAAGGGAAAGATGTAACTCTGTGAGATGAATTAACAGAACACAGAGCTGTTTCTCAGAAAGCTTCTTTCCAGTTTTGAACGGAAGATATTTCCTTTTTCACCATAGCCCTCTATGGGCTTCCAAATATCCCTTTGCCAATTCCACAAGAACAGCCTTAGCGAAAGACTTCTTGAAGGGAAAGATGTAACTCTGTGAGATGAATTAACAGAACACAGAGCAGTTTCTCAGAAAGCTTCTTTCCAGTTTTGAACGGAAGATATTTCCTTTTTCACCATAGCCCTCTATGGGTTTCCAAATATCCCTTTGCCAATTCCACAAGAACAGCCTTTGGGAAAGGCTTCTTGAAGGGAAAGATGTAACTCTGTGAGATGAATTAACAGAACACAGAGCAGTTTCTCAGAAAGCTTCTTTCCAGTTTTGAACGGAAGATATTTCCTTTTTCACCATAGCGCTCTATGGGCTTCCAAATATCCCTTTGCCAATTCCACAAGAACAGCCTTAGCGAAAGGCTTCTTGAAGGGAAAGATGTAACTCTGTGAGATGAATTAACAGAACACAGAGCAGTTTCTCAGAAAGCTTCTTTCCAGTTTTGAACGGAAGATATTTCCTTTTTCACCATAGTCCTCTATGGGCTTCCAAATATCCCTTTGCCAATTCCACAAGAACAGCCTTAGCGAAAGACTTCTTGAAGGGATAGATGTAACTCTGTGAGATGAATTAACAGAACACAGAGTAGTTTCTCAGAAAGCTTCTTTCCAGTTTTGAACGGAAGATATTTCCTTTTTCACCATAGCCCTCGATGGGCTTCCAAATATCCCTTTGCCAATTCCACAAGAACAGCCTTAGCGAAAGGATTCTTGAAGGGAAAGATGTAACTCTGTGAGATGAATTAACAGAACACAGAGCAGTTTCTCAGAAAGTTTGTTTCTACTTTTAAACGGAAGATATTTCCTTTTTCACCATAGCCCTCTATGGGCTTTCAAATATCCCTTTGCCAATTCCACAAGAACAGCCTTAGCGAAAGGCTTCTTGAAGGGAAAGATGTAACTCTGTGAGATGAATTAACAGAACACAGAGCAGTTTCTCAGAAAGCTTCTTTCCAGTTTTGAACGGAAGATATTTCCTTTTTCACCATAGCCCTCTATGGGCTTCCAAATATCCCTTTGCCAATTCCACAAGAACAGACTTAGCGAAAGGCTTCTTGAAGGGAAAGATGTAACTCTGTGAGATGAATTAAGAGGACACAGAGCAGTTTCTCAGAAAGTTTGTTTCTACTTTTGAACGGAAGATATTTCCTTTTTCACCATAGCCCTCTATGGGCTTCCAAATATCCCTTTGCCAATTCCACAAGAACAGCCTTAGCGAAAGGCTTCTTGAAGGGAAAGATGTAACTCTGTGAGATGAATTAAAAGAACACAGAGCAGTTTCTCAGAAAGCTTCTTTCCACTTTTGAACGGAAGATATTTCCTTTTTCACCATAGCCCTCTAAGGGCTTCTAAATATCCGTTTGGCAATTCCACAAGAACAGCCTTAGCGAAAGACTTCTTGAAGGGAAAGATGTAACTCTGTGAGATGAATTAACAGAACACAGAGCAGTTTCTCAGAAAGCTTCTTTCCAGTTTTGAACAGAAGATATTTCCTTTTCCACCATAGCCCTCTATGGGCTTCCAAATATCCCTTTGCCAATTCCGCAAGAACAGCCTTTGGGAAAGGCTTCTTGAAGGGAAAGATGTAACTCTGTGAGATGAATTAACAGAACACAGAGCAGTTTCTCAGAAAGCTTCTTTCCAGTTTTGAACGGAAGATATTTCCTTTTTTACCATAGCCCTCATTGGGCTTCCAAATATCCCTTTGCCAATTCCACAAGAACAGCCTTAGCGAAAGGATGCTTGAAGGGAAAGATGTAACCCTGTGAGATGAATTAACAGAACACAGAGCAGTTTCTCAGAAAGCTTCTTTCCAGTTTTGAATGGAAGATATTTCCTTTTTCACCATAGCCCTCTATGGGCTTCCAAATATCCCTTTGCCAATTCCACAAGAACAGCCTTAGCGAAAGGCTTCTTGAAGGGAAAGATGTAACTCTGTGAGATAAATTAACAGAACACAAAGCAGTTTCTCAGAAAGCTTCTTTCCACTTTTGAACGTAAGATATTTCCTTTTTCACCATAGCCCTCTATGGGCTTCCCAATATCCCTTTGCCAATTCCACAAGAACAGCCTTAGCGAAAGGATTCTTGAAGGGAAAGATGTAACTCTGTGAGATGAATTAACAGAACACAGAGAAGTTTCTCAGAAAGTTTGTTTCTACTTTTAAACGGAAGATATTTCCTTTTTCACTATAGCCCTCTATGGGCTTTCAAATATCCCTTTGCCAATTCCACAAGAACAGCCTTAGAGAAAGGCTTCTTGAAGGGAAAGATGTAACTCTGTGAGGTGAATTAACAGAACACATAGCAGTTTCTCAGAAAGCTTCTTTCCAGTTTTGAACGGAAGATATTTCCTTTTTTACCATAGCCCTCATGGCCTTCCAAATATCCCTTTGCCAATTCCACAAGAACAGCCTTAGCGAAAAGGTTCTTGAAGGGAAAGATGTAACTCTGTGACATGAATTAACAGAACACAGAGCAGTTTCTCAGAAAGCTTCTTTCCAGTTTTGAACGGAAGATATTTCCTTTCTCACGATAGCCCTCTATGGGCTTCCAAATATCCCTTTGCCAATTCCACAAGAACAGCCTTAGCTAAAGGCTTCTTGAAGGGAAAGATGTAACTCTGTGAGATGAATTAACAGAACACAGAGCAGTTTCGCAGAAAGCTTCTTTCCAGTTTTGAACGGAAGATATTTCCTTTTTCACCATAGCCCTCTATGGGCTTCCAAATATCCCTTTGCCAATTCCACAAGAACAGCCTTAGCGAAAGACTTCTTGAAGGGAAAGATGTAACTCTGTGAGGTGAATTAACAGAACACAGAGTAGTTTCTCAGAAAGCTTCTTTCCAGTATTGAACGGAAGATATTTCCTTTTTCACCATAGCCCTCTATGGGCTTCCAAATATCCCTTTGCCAATTCCACAAGAACAGCCTTAGCGAAAGGCTTCTTCAAGGGAAAGACGTAACTCTGTGAGATGAATTAACAGAACACAGAGCAGTTTCTCAGAAAGCTTCTTTCCAGTTTTGAACGGAAGATATTTCCTTTTTCACCATAGCCCTCTATGGGCTTCCAAATATCCCTTTGCCAACTCCACAAGAACAGACTTAGCGAAAGGCTTCTTGAAGGGAAAGACGTAACTCTGTGAGATGAATTAACAGAACACAGAGCAGTTTCTCAGAAAGCTTCTTTCCACTTTTGAACGGAAGATATTTCCTTTTTCACCATAGCACTCTATGGGCTTCCAAATATCCCTTTGCCAATTGCACAAGAACAGCCTTAGCGAAAGGCTTCTTGAAGGGAAAGATGTAACTCTGTGAGATGAATTAACAGAACACAGAGCAGTTTCTCAGAAAGCTTCTTTCCAGTTTTGAACGGAAGATATTTCCTTTTTCACCATAGACCTCTATGGGCTTCCAAATATCCCTTTGCCAATTCCACAAGAACAGCCTTAGCGAAAGGCTTCTTGAAGGGAAAGATGTAACTCTGTGAGATGAATTAACAGAACACAGAGCAGTTTCTCAGAAAGCTTCTTTCCAGTTTTGAACGGAAGATATTTCCTTTTTCACCATAGCCCTCTATGGGCTTCCAAATATCCCTTTGCCAATTCCAAAAGAACAGCCTTAGCGAAAGGCTTCTTGAAGGGAAAGATGTAACTCTGTGAGATGAATTAACAGAACACAGAGCAGTTTCTCAGAAAGCTTCTTTCCAGTTTTGAACAGAAGATATCTCCTTTTTCACCATAGCCCTCTATGGGCTTCCAAATATCCCTTTGCCAATTCCACAAGAACAGCCTTAGCGAAAGGCTTCTAGAAGGGAAAGATGTAACTCTGTGAGATGAATTAACAGAACACAGAGCAGTTTCTCAGAAAGCTTCTTTCCAGTTTTGAACGGAAGATATTTCCTTTTTCACCATAGCCCTCTAAGGCCTTCCAAATATCCCTTTGCCAACTCCACAAGAACAGCCTTAGCGAAAGGCTTCTTGAAGGGAAAGACGTAACTCTGTGAGATGAATTAACAGAACACAAAGCAGTTTCTCAGAAAGCTTCTTTCCACTTTTGAACGGAAGATATTTCCTTTTTCACCATAGCCCTCTATGGGCTTCCAAATATCCCTTTGCCCATTCCACAAGAACAGCCTTAGCGAAAGGCTTCTTGAAGGGAAAGATGTAACTCTGTGAGATGAATTAACAGAACACAGAGCAGTTTCTCAGAAAGCTTCTTTCCAGTTTTGAACGGAAGATATTTCCTTTTTCACCATAGCCCTCTATGGGCTTCCAAATATCCCTTTGCCAATTCCACAAGAACAGCCTTAGCGAAAGGCTTCTTGAAGGGAAAGATGTAACTCTGTGAGATGAATTAACAGAACACAGAGCAGTTTCTCAGAAAGCTTCTTTCCAGTTTTGAACGGAAGATATTTCCTTTTTCACCATAGCCCTCTATGGGCTTCCAAATATCCCTTTGCCAATTCCAAAAGAACAGCCTTAGCGAAAGGCTTCTTGAAGGGAAAGATGTAACTCTGTGAGATGAATTAACAGAACACAGAGCAGTTTCTCAGAAAGCTTCTTTCCAGTTTTGAACAGAAGATATCTCCTTTTTCACCATAGCCCTCTATGGGCTTCCAAATATCCCTTTGCCAATTCCACAAGAACAGCCTTAGCGAAAGGCTTCTAGAAGGGAAAGATGTAACTCTGTGAGATGAATTAACAGAACACCGAGCAGTTTCTCAGAAAGCTTCTTTCCAGTTTTGAACGGAAGATATTTCCTTTTTCACCATAGCCCTCTAAGGCCTTCCAAATATCCCTTTGCCAACTCCACAAGAACAGCCTTAGCGAAAGGCTTCTTGAAGGGAAAGACGTAACTCTGTGAGATGAATTAACAGAACACAAAGCAGTTTCTCAGAAAGCTTCTTTCCACTTTTGAACGGAAGATATTTCCTTTTTCACCATAGCCCTCTATGGGCTTCCAAATATCCCTTTGCCCATTCCACAAGAACAGCCTTAGCGAAAGGCTTCTTGAAGGGAAAGATGTAACTCTGTGAGATGAATTAACAGAACACAGAGCAGTTTCTCAGAAAGCTTCTTTCCAGTTTTGAACGGAAGATATCTCCTTTTTCACCATAGCCCTCTGTGGGCTTCCAAATATCCCTTTGCCAATTCCACAAGAACAGCCTTAGCGAAAGGCTTCTTGAAGGGAAAGATGTAACTCTGTGAGATGAATTAACAGAACACAGAGCAGTTTCTCAGAAAGCTTCTTTCCAGTTTTGAACGGAAGATATTTCCTTTTTCACCATAGCCCTCTATGGGCTTCCAAATATCCCTTTGCCAATTCCACAAGAACAGCCTTAGCGAAAGGATGCTTGAAGGGAAAGATGTAACTCTGTGAGATGAATTAACAGAACACAGAGCAGTTTCTCAGAAAGCTTCTTTCCAGTTTTGAACGGAAGATATTTCCTTTTTCACCATAGCCCTCTATGGGCTTCCAAATATCCCTTTGCCAATTCCACAAGAACAGCCTTAGCAAAAGGCTCCTTGAAGGGAAAGATGTAACTCTGTGAGATGAATTAACAGAACACAAAGCAGTTTCTCAGAAAGCTTCTTTCCAGTTTTGAACGGAGATATTTCCTTTTTCACCATAGCCCTCTATGGGCTTCCAAATATCCCTTTTCCAATTCCACAAGAACAGCCTTAGCGAAAGGCTTCTTGAAGGGAAAGATGTAACTCTGTGAGATGAATTAACAGAACACAGAGTAGTTTCTCAGAAAGCTTCTTTCCAGTTTTGAACGGAAGATATTTCCTTTTTCACCATAGCCCTCTATGGGCTTCCAAATATCCCTTTGCCAATTCCACAAGAACAGCCTTAGCGAAAGACTTCTTGAAGGGAGAGATGTAACTCTGTGAGATGAATTAACAGAACACAGAGTAGTTTCTCAGAAAGCTTCTTTCCAGTTTTGAACGGAAGATATTTCCTTTTTCACCGTAGCCCTCTATGGGCTTCCAAATATCCCTTTGCCAATTCCACAAGAACAGCCTTAGCGAAAGGATTCTTGTAGGGAAAGATGTAACTCTGTGAGATGAATTAACAGAACACAGAGCAGTTTCTCAGAAAGCTTCTTTCCAGTTTTGAACGGAAGATATTTCCTTTTTTACCATAGCCCTCATTGGGCTTCCAAATATCCCTTTGCCAATTCCACAAGAACAGCCTTAGCGAAAGGATGCTTGAAGGGAAAGATGTAACCCTGTGAGATGAATTAACAGAACACAGAGCAGGTTCTCAGAAAGCTTCTTTCCAGTTTTGAATGGAAGATATTTCCTTTTTCACCATAGCCCTCTATGGGCTTCCAAATATCCCTTTGCCAATTCCACAAGAACAGCCTTAGCGAAAGGCTTCTTGAAGGGAAAGATGTAACTCTGTGAGATAAATTAACAGAACACAAAGCAGTTTCTCAGAAAGCTTCTTTCCACTTTTGAACGGAAGATATTTCCTTTTTCACCATAGCCCTCTATGGGCTTCCCAATATCCCTTTGCCAATTCCACAAGAACAGCCTTAGCGAAAGGATTCTTGAAGGGAAAGATGTAACTCTGTGAGATGAATTAACAGAACACAGAGCAGTTTCTCAGAAAGTTTGTTTCTACTTTTAAACGGAAGATATTTCCTTTTTCACCATAGCCCTCTATGGGCTTTCAAATATCCCTTTGCCAATTCCACAAGAACAGCCTTAGAGAAAGGCTTCTTTAAGGGAAAGATGTAACTCTGTGAGATGAATTAACAGAACACATAGCAGTTTCTCAGAAAGCTTCTTTCCAGTTTTGAACGGAAGATATTTCCTTTTTTACCATAGCCCTCATGGGCTTCCAAATATCCCTTTGCCAATTCCACAAGAACAGCCTTAGCGAAAAGGTTCTTGAAGGGAAAGATGTAACTCTGTGAGATGAATTAACAGAACACAGAGCAGTTTCTCAGAAAGCTTCTTTCCAGTTTTGAACGGAAGATATTTCCTTTCTCACGATAGCCCTCTATGGGCTTCCAAATATCCCTTTGCCAATTCCACAAGAACAGCCTTAGCTAAAGGCTTCTTGAAGGGAAAGATGTAACTCTGTGAGATGAATTAACAGAACACAGAGCAGTTTCGCAGAAAGCTTCTTTCCAGTTTTGAACGGAAGATATTTCCTTTTTCACCATAGCCCTCTATGGGCTTCCAAATATCCCTTTGCCAATTCCACAAGAACAGCCTTAGCGAAAGACTTCTTGAAGGGAAAGATGTAACTCTGTGAGATGAATTAACAGAACACAGAGTAGTTTCTCAGAAAGCTTCTTTCCAGTATTGAACGGAAGATATTTCCTTTTTCACCATAGCCCTCTATGGGCTTCCAAATATCCCTTTGCCAATTCCACAAGAACAGCCTTAGCGAAAGGCTTCTTCAAGGGAAAGACGTAACTCTGTGAGATGAATTAACAGAACACAGAGCAGTTTCTCAGAAAGCTTCTTTCCACTTTTGAACGGAAGATATTTCCTTTTTCACCATAGCACTCTATGGGCTTCCAAATATCCCTTTGCCAATTCCACAAGAACAGCCTTAGCGAAAGGCTTCTTGAAGGGAAAGATGTAACACTGTGAGATGAATTAACAGAACACAGAGTAGTTTCTCAGAAAGCTTCTTTCCAGTTTTGAACGGAAGATATTTCCTTTTTCACCATAGCCCTCTATGGGCTTCCAAATATCCCTTTGCCAATTTCACAAGAACAGCCTTAGCGAAAGGCTTCTTGAAGGAAAAGATGTAACTCTGTGAGATGAATTAACAGAACACAGAGCAGTTTCTCAGAAAGCTTCTTTCCAGTTTTGAACGGAAGATATTTCCTTTTTCACTTTAGCCCTCTATGGGCTTCCAAATATCCCTTTGCCAATTCCACAAGAACAGCCTTAGCGAAAGGCTTCTTGAAGGGAAAGATGTAACTCTGTGAGATGAATTAACAGAACACAGAGCAGTTTCTCAGAAAGCTTCTTTCCAGTTTTGAACGGAAGATATTTCCTTTTTCACCATAGCCCTCTATGGGCTTCCAAATATCCCTTTGCCAATTCCAAAAGAACAGCCTTAGCGAAAGGCTTCTTGAAGGGAAAGATGTAACTCTGTGAGATGAATTAACAGAACACAGAGCAGTTTCTCAGAAAGCTTCTTTCCAGTTTTGAACAGAAGATATCTCCTTTTTCACCATAGCCCTCTATGGGCTTCCAAATATCCCTTTACCAATTCCACAAGAACAGCCTTAGCAAAAGGCTTCTAGAAGGGAAAGATGTAACTCTGTGAGATGAATTAACAGAACACAGAGCAGTTTCTCAGAAAGCTTCTTTCCAGTTTTGAACGGAAGATATTTCCTTTTTCACCATAGCCCTCTAAGGCCTTCCCAATATCCCTTTGCCAACTCCACAAGAACAGCCTTAGCGAAAGGCTTCTTGAAGGGAAAGACGTAACTCTGTGAGATGAATTAACAGAACACAAAGCAGTTTCTCAGAAAGCTTCTTTCCACTTTTGAACGGAAGATATTTCCTTTTTCACCATAGCCCTCTATGGGCTTCCAAATATCCCTTTGCCCATTCCACAAGAACAGCCTTAGCGAAAGGCTTCTTGAAGGGAAAGATGTAACTCTGTGAGATGAATTAAGAGAACACAGAGCAGTTTCTCAGAAAGCTTCTTTCCAGTTTTGAACGGAAGATATCTCCTTTTTCACCATAGCCTTCTGTGGGCTTCCAAATATCCCTTTGCCAATTCCACAAGAACAGCCTTAGCGAAAGGCTTCTTGAAGGGAAAGATGTAACTCTGTGAGATGAATTAACAGAACACAGAGCAGTTTCTCAGAAAGCTTCTTTCCAGTTTTGAACGGAAGATATTTCCTTTTTCACCATAGCCCTCTATGGGCTTCCAAATATCCCTTTGCCAATTCCACAAGAACAGCCTTAGCGAAAGGCTTCTTGAAGGGAAAGATGTAACTCTGTGAGATGAATTAACAGAACACAGAGCAGTTTCTCAGAAAGCGTCTTTCCAGTTTTGAACGGAAGATATTTCCTTTTTCACCATAGCCCTCTATGGGATTCCAAATATCCCTTTGCAAATTCCACAAGAACAGCCTTAGCGAAAGGCTTCTGAAGGGAAAGATGTAACTCTGTGAGATGAATTAACAGAACACAGAGCAGTTTCTCAGAAAGATTCTTTCCAGTTTTGAACGGAAGATATTTCCTTTTTCACCATAGCCCTCTATGGGCTTCCAAATATCCCTTTGCCAATTCCACAAGAACAGCCTTAGCGAAAGACTTCTTGAAGGGAAAGATGTAACTCTGTGAGATTAATTAACAGAACACAGAGCAGTTTCTCAGAAAGCTTCTTTCAGTTTTGAACGGAAGATATTTCCTTTTTCACCATAGCCCTCTATGGGCTTCCAAATATCCCTTTGCCAATTCCACAAGAACAGCCTTAGCGAAAGGCTTCTTGAAGGGAAAGATGTAACTCTGTGAGATAAATTAACAGAACACAAAGCAGTTTCTCAGAAAGCTTCTTTCCACTTTTGAACGTAAGATATTTCCTTTTTCACCATAGCCCTCTATGGGCTTCCCAATATCCCTTTGCCAATTCCACAAGAACAGCCTTAGCGAAAGGATTCTTGAAGGGAAAGATGTAACTCTGTGAGATGAATTAACAGAACACAGAGCAGTTTCTCAGAAAGTTTGTTTCTACTTTTAAACGGAAGATATTTCCTTTTTCACCATAGCCCTCTATGGGCTTTCAAATATCCCTTTGCCAATTCCACAAGAACAGCCTTAGAGAAAGGCTTCTTGAAGGGAAAGATGTAACTCTGTGAGGTGAATTAACAGAACACATAGCAGTTTCTCAGAAAGCTTCTTTCCAGTTTTGAACGGAAGATATTTCCTTTTTTACCATAGCCCTCATGGGCTTCCAAATATCCCTTTGCCAATTCCACAAGAACAGCCTTAGCGAAAAGGTTCTTGAAGGGAAAGATGTAACTCTGTGAGATGAATTAACAGAACACAGAGCAGTTTCTCAGAAAGCTTCTTTCCAGTTTTGAACGGAAGATATTTCCTTTCTCACGATAGCCCTCTATGGGCTTCCAAATATCCCTTTGCCAATTCCACAAGAACAGCCTTAGCTAAAGGCTTCTTGAAGGGAAAGATGTAACTCTGTGAGATGAATTAACAGAACACAGAGCAGTTTCGCAGAAAGCTTCTTTCCAGTTTTGAACGGAAGATATTTCCTTTTTCACCATAGCCCTCTATGGGCTTCCAAATATCCCTTTGCCAATTCCACAAGAACAGCCTTAGCGAAAGACTTCTTGAAGGGAAAGATGTAACTCTGTGAGATGAATTAACAGAACACAGAGTAGTTTCTCAGAAAGCTTCTTTCCAGTATTGAACGGAAGATATTTCCTTTTTCACCATAGCCCTCTATGGGCTTCCAAATATCCCTTTGCCAATTCCACAAGAACAGCCTTAGCGAAAGGCTTCTTCAAGGGAAAGACGTAACTCTGTGAGATGAATTAACAGAACACAGAGCAGTTTCTCAGAAAGCTTCTTTCCAGTTTTGAACGGAAGATATTTCCTTTATCACCATAGCCCTCTATGGGCTTCCAAATATCCCTTTGCCAACTCCACAAGAACAGACTTAGCGAAAGGCTTCTTGAAGGGAAAGACGTAACTCTGTGAGATGAATTAACAGAACACAGAGCAGTTTCTCAGAAAGCTTCTTTCCACTTTTGAACGGAAGATATTTCCTTTTTCACCATAGCACTCTATGGGCTTCCAAATATCCCTTTGCCAATTGCACAAGAACAGCCTTAGCGAAAGGCTTCTTGAAGGGAAAGATGTAACTCTGTGAGATGAATTAACAGAACACAGAGCAGTTTCTCAGAAAGCTTCTTTCCAGTTTTGAACGGAAGATATTTCCTTTTTCACCATAGCCCTCTATGGGCTTCCAAATATCCCTTTGCCAATTCCACAAGAACAGACTTAGCGAAAGGCTTCTTGAACGGAAAGATGTAACTCTGTGTGATGAATTAAGAGGACACAGAGCAGTTTCTAAGAAAGTTTGTTTCTACTTTTGAACGGAAGATATTTCCTTTTTCACCATAGCCCTCTATGGGCTTCCAAATATCCCTTTGCCAATTCCACAAGAACAGCCTTAGCGAAAGGCTTCTTGAAGGGAAAGATGTAACTCTGTGAGATGAATTAAAAGAACACAGAGCAGTTTCTCAGAAAGCTTCTTTCCACTTTTGAACGGAAGATATTTCCTTTTTCACCATAGCCCTCTAAGGGCTTCTAAATATCCGTTTGGCAATTCCACAAGAACAGCCTTAGCGAAAGACTTCTTGAAGGGAAAGATGTAACTCTGTGAGATGAATTAACAGAACACAGAGCAGTTTCTCAGAAAGCTTCTTTCCAGTTTTGAACAGAAGATATTTCCTTTTCCACCATAGCCCTCTATGGGCTTCCAAATATCCCTTTGCCAATTCCGCAAGAACAGCCTTTGGGAAAGGCTTCTTGAAGGGAAAGATGTAACTCTGTGAGATTAATTAACAGAACACAGAGCAGTTTCTCAGAAAGCTTCTTTCCAGTTTTGAACGGAAGATATTTCCTTTTTCACCATAGCCCTCTATGGGCTTCCAAATATCCCTTTGCCAATTCCACAAGAACAGCCTTAGCGAAAGGATTCTTGAAGGGAAAGATGTAACTCTGTGAGATGAATTAACAGAACACAGAGCAGTTTCTCAGAAAGCTTCTTTCCAGTTTTGAACGGAAGATATTTCCTTTTTTACCATAGCCCTCATTGGGCTTCCAAATATCCCTTTGCCAATTCCACAAGAACAGCCTTAGCGAAAGGATGCTTGAAGGGAAAGATGTAACCCTGTGAGATGAATTAACAGAACACAGAGCAGTTTCTCAGAAAGCTTCTTTCCAGTTTTGAATGGAAGATATTTCCTTTTTCACCATAGCCCTCTATGGGCTTCCAAATATCCCTTTGCCAATTCCACAAGAACAGCCTTAGCGAAAGGCTTCTTGAAGGGAAAGATGTAACTCTGTGAGATAAATTAACAGAACACAAAGCAGTTTCTCAGAAAGCTTCTTTCCACTTTTGAACGTAAGATATTTCCTTTTTCACCATAGCCCTCTATGGGCTTCCCAATATCCCTTTGCCAATTCCACAAGAACAGCCTTAGCGAAAGGATTCTTGAAGGGAAAGATGTAACTCTGTGAGATGAATTAACAGAACACAGAGAAGTTTCTCAGAAAGTTTGTTTCTACTTTTAAACGGAAGATATTTCCTTTTTCACCATAGCCCTCTATGGGCTTTCAAATATCCCTTTGCCAATTCCACAAGAACAGCCTTAGAGAAAGGCTTCTTGAAGGGAAAGATGTAACTCTGTGAGGTGAATTAACAGAACACATAGCAGTTTCTCAGAAAGCTTCTTTCCAGTTTTGAACGGAAGATATTTCCTTTTATACCATAGCCCTCATGGCCATCCAAATATCCCTTTGCCAATTCCACAAGAACAGCCTTAGCGAAAAGGTTCTTGAAGGGAAAGATGTAACTCTGTGACATGAATTAACAGAACACAGAGCAGTTTCTCAGAAAGCTTCTTTCCAGTTTTGAACGGAAGATATTTCCTTTCTCACGATAGCCCTCTATGGGCTTCCAAATATCCCTTTGCCAATTCCACAAGAACAGCCTTAGCTAAAGGCTTCTTGAAGGGAAAGATGTAACTCTGTGAGATGAATTAACAGAACACAGAGCAGTTTCGCAGAAAGCTTCTTTCCAGTTTTGAACGGAAGATATTTCCTTTTTCACCATAGCCCTCTATGGGCTTCCAAATATCCCTTTGCCAATTCCACAAGAACAGCCTTAGCGAAAGACTTCTTGAAGGGAAAGATGTAACTCTGTGAGATGAATTAACAGAACACAGAGTAGTTTCTCAGAAAGCTTCTTTCCAGTATTGAACGGAAGATATTTCCTTTTTCACCATAGCCCTCTATGGGCTTCCAAATATCCCTTTGCCCATTCCACAAGAACAGCCTTAGCGAAAGGCTTCTTGAAGGGAAAGATGTAACTCTGTGAGATGAATTAACAGAACACAGAGCAGTTTCTCAGAAAGCTTCTTTCCAGTTTTGAACGGAAGATATCTCCTTTTTCACCATAGCCCTCTGTGGGCTTCCAAATATCCCTTTGCCAATTCCACAAGAACAGCCTTAGCGAAAGGCTTCTTGAAGGGAAAGATGTAACTCTGTGAGATGAATTAACAGAACACAGAGCAGTTTCTCAGAAAGCTTCTTTCCAGTTTTGAACGGAAGATATTTCCTTTTTCACCATAGCCCTCTATGGGCTTCCAAATATCCCTTTGCCAATTCCACAAGAACAGCCTTAGCGAAAGGATGCTTGAAGGGAAAGATGTAACTCTGTGAGATGAATTAACAGAACACAGAGCAGTTTCTCAGAAAGCTTCTTTCCAGTTTTGAACGGAAGATATTTCCTTTTTCACCATAGCCCTCTATGGGCTTCCAAATATCCCTTTGCCAATTCCACAAGAACAGCCTTAGCGAAAGGCTCCTTGAAGGGAAAGATGTAACTCTGTGAGATGAATTAACAGAACACAAAGCAGTTTCTCAGAAAGCTTCTTTCCAGTTTTGAACGGAGATATTTCCTTTTTCACCATAGCCCTCTATGGGCTTCCAAATATCCCTTTTCCAATTCCACAAGAACAGCCTTAGCGAAAGGCTTCTTGAAGGGAAAGATGTAACTCTGTGAGATGAATTAACAGAACACAGAGTAGTTTCTCAGAAAGCTTCTTTCCAGTTTTGAACGGAAGATATTTCCTTTTTCACCATAGCCCTCTATGGGCTTCCAAATATCCCTTTGCCAATTCCACAAGAACAGCCTTAGCGAAAGACTTCTTGAAGGGAGAGATGTAACTCTGTGAGATGAATTAACAGAACACAGAGTAGTTTCTCAGAAAGCTTCTTTCCAGTTTTGAACGGAAGATATTTCCTTTTTCACCGTAGCCCTCTATGGGCTTCCAAATATCCCTTTGCCAATTCCACAAGAACAGCCTTAGCGAAAGGATTCTTGAAGGGAAAGATGTAACCCTGTGAGATGAATTAACAGAACACAGAGCAGTTTCTCAGAAAGCTTCTTTCCAGTTTTGAACGGAAGATATTTCCTTTTTTACCATAGCCCTCATTGGGCTTCCAAATATCCCTTTGCCAATTCCACAAGAACAGCCTTAGCGAAAGGATGCTTGAAGGGAAAGATGTAACCCTGTGAGATGAATTAACAGAACACAGAGCAGTTTCTCAGAAAGCTTCTTTCCAGTTTTGAACGGAAGATATCTCCTTTTTCACCATAGCCCTCTGTGGGCTTCCAAATATCCCTTTGCCAATTCCACAAGAACAGCCTTAGCGAAAGGATGCTTGAAGGGAAAGATGTAACTCTGTGAGATGAATTAACAGAACACAGAGCAGTTTCTCAGAAAGCTTCTTTCCAGTTTTGAACGGAAGATATTTCCTTTTTCACCATAGCCCTCTATGGGCTTCCAAATATCCCTTTGCAAATTCCACAAGAACAGCCTTAGCGAAAGGATTCTGAAGGGAAAGATGTAACTCTGTGAGATGAATTAACAGAACACAGAGCAGTTTCTCAGAAAGATTCTTTCCAGTTTTGAACGGAAGATATTTCCTTTTTCACCATAGCCCTCTATGGGCTTCCAAATATCCATTTGCCAATTCCACAAGAACAGCCTTAGCGAAAGACTTCTTGAAGGGAAAGATGTAACTCTGTGAGATTAATTAACAGAACACAGAGCAGTTTCTCAGAAAGCTTCTTTCAGTTTTGAACGGAAGATATTTCCTTTTTCACCATAGCCCTCTATGGGCTTCCAAATATCCCTTTGCCAATTCGACAAGAATAGCCTTAGCGAAAGGTTTCTTGAAGGGAAAGATGTAACTCTGTGAAATGAATTAACGGAACACAGAGCAGTTTCTCAGAAAGCTTCTTTCCAGTTTTGAACGGAAGATATTTCCTTTTTCACCATAGCCCTCTATGGGCTTCCAAATATCCCTTTGCCAATTCCACAAGAACAGCCTTAGCGAAAGGCTTCTTGAGGGGAAAGATGTAACTCTGTGAGATGAATTAACAGAACACAGAGCAGTTTCTCAGAAAGCTTCTTTCCAGTTTTGATCGGAAGATATTTCCTTTTTCACCATAGACCTCTATGGGCTTCCAAATATCCCTTTGCCAATTCCACAAGAACAGCCTTAGCGAAAGGCTCCTTGAAGGGAAAGATGTAACTCTATGAGATGAATTAGCAGAACACAAAGCAGTTTCTCAGAAAGATTCTTTCCAGTTTTGAACGGAAGATATTTCCTTTTTCACCATATCCCTCTATGTGCTTCCAAATATCCCTTTGCAAATTCCACAAGAACAGCCTTAGCGAAAGGCTTCTTGAAGGGAAAGATGTAACTCTGTGAGATGAATTAACAGAACACAGAGCAGTTTCTCAGAAAGATTCTTTCCAGTTTTGAACGGAAGATATTTCCTTTTTCACAATAGCCCTCTATGGGCTTCCAAATATCCCTTTGCCAATTCCACAAGAACAGCCTTAGGGAAAGGCTCCTTGAAGGGAAAGATGTAACTCTGTGAGATGAATTAACAGAACACAAAGCAGTTTCTCAGAAAGCTTCTTTCCAGTTTTGAACGGAAGATATTTCCTTTTTCACCATAGCCCTCTATGGGCTTCCCAATATCCCTTTGCCAATTCCACAAGAACAGCCTTAGCGAAAGACTTCTTGACGGGAAAGATGTAACTCTGTGAGATGAATTAACAGAACACAGAGCAGTTTCTCAGAAAGCTTCTTTCCAGTTTTGAACGGAGATATTTCCTTTTTCACCATAGCCCTCTATGGGCTTCCAAATATCCCTTTGCCAATTCCCCAAGAACAGCTTTAGCGAAAGGCTTCTTGAAGGGAAAGATGTAACTCTGTGAGATGAATTAGCAGAACACAGAGCAGTATCTCAGAAAGCTTCTTTCCAGTTTTGAACGGAAGATATTTCCTTTTTCATCGTAGCCCTCTATGGGCTTCCAAATATTCCTTTGCCAATTCCACAAGAACAGCCTTAGCGAAAGGCTCCTTGAAGGGAAAGATGTAACTCTGTGCGATGAATTAACAGAACACAAAGCTGTTTCTCAGAAAGCTTCTTTCCAGTTTTGAACGGAAGATATTTCCTTTTTCACCATAGCCCTCTATGGGCTTCCAAATATCCCTTTGCCAATTCCACAAGAACAGCCTTAGCGAAAGACTTCTTGAAGGGAGAGATGTAACTCTGTGAGATGAATTAACAGAACACAGAGTAGTTTCTCAGAAAGCTTCTTTCCAGTTTTGAACGGAAGATATTTCCTTTTTCACCATAGCCCTCTATGGGCTTCCAAATATCCCTTTGCCAATTCCACAAGAACAGCCTTAGCGAAAGGATTCTTGAAGGGAAAGATGTAACTCTGTGAGATGAATTAACAGAACACAGAGCAGTTTCTCAGAAAGCTTCTTTCCAGTTTTGAACGGAAGATATTTCCTTTTTTACCATAGCCCTCATTGGGCTTCCAAATATCCCTTTGCCAATTCCACAAGAACAGCCTTAGCGAAAGGATGCTTGAAGGGAAAGATGTAACCCTGTGAGATGAATTAACAGAACACAGAGCAGTTTCTCAGAAAGCTTCTTTCCAGTTTTGAATGGAAGATATTTCCTTTTTCACCTTAGCCCTCTATGGGCTTCCAAATATCCCTTTGCCAATTCCACAAGAACAGCCTTAGCGAAAGGCTTCTTGAAGGGAAAGATGTAACTCTGTGAGATGAATTAACAGAACACAGAGCAGTTTCTCAGAAAGTTTGTTTCTACTTTTGAACAGAAGATATTTCCTTTTTCACCATAGCCCTCTATGGGCTTCCAAATATCCCTTTGCCAATTCCAAAAGAACAGCCTTAGCGAAAGGCTTCTTGAAGGGAAAGATGTAACTCTGTGAGATGAATTAACAGAACACAGAGCTGTTTCTCAGAAAGCTTCTTTCCTGTTTTGAACGGAAGATATTTCCTTTTTCACCATAGCCCTCTATGGGCTTCCAAATATCCCTTTGCCAATTCCACAAGAACAGCCTTAGCGAAAGACTTCTTGAAGGGAAAGATGTAACTCTGTGAGATGAATTAACAGAACACAGAGCAGTTTCTCAGAAAGCTTCTTTCCAGTTTTGAACGGAAGATATTTCCTTTTTCACCATAGCCCTCTATGGGATTCCAAATATCCCTTTGCCAATTCCACAAGAACAGCCTTTGGGAAAGGCTTCTTGAAGGGAAAGATGTAACTCTGTGAGATGAATTAACAGAACACAGAGCAGTTTCTCAGAAAGCTTCTTTCCAGTTTTGAACGGAAGATATTTCCTTTTCACCATAGCCCTCTATGGGCTTCCAAATATCCCTTTGCCAATTCCACAAGAACAGCCTTAGCGAAAGAATTCTTGAAGGGATAGATGTAACTCTGTGAGATGAATTAACAGAACACAGAGTAGTTTCTCAGAAAGCTTCTTTCCAGTTTTGAACTGAAGATATTTCCTTTTTCACCATAGCCCTCTGTGGGCTTCCAAATATCCCTTTGACAATTCCACAAGAACAGCCTTAGCGAAAGGCTTCTTGAAGGGAAAGATGTAACTCTGTGAGATGAATTAACAGAACACAGAGCAGTTTCTCAGAAAGCTTCTTTCCAGTTTTGAGCGGAAGATATTTCCTTTTTCACCATAGCCCTCTATGGGCTTCCAAATATCCCTTTGCCAATTCCAAAAGAACAGCCTTAGAGAAAGGCTTCTTGAAGGGAAAGATGTAACTCTGTGAGATGAATTAACAGAACACAGAGCAGTTTCTCAGAAAGCTTCTTTCCAGTTTTGAACAGAAGATATCTCCTTTTTCACCATAGCCCTCTGTGGGCTTCCAAATATCCCTTTGCCAATTCCACAAGAACAGCCTTAGCGAAAGGCTCCTAGAAGGGAAAGATGTAACTCTGTGAGATGAATTAACAGAACACAGAGCAGTTTCTCAGAAAGCTTCTTTGCAGTTTTGAACGGAAGATATTTCCTTTTTCACCATAGCCCTCTATGGGCTTCCAAATATCCCTTTGCCAATTCCACAAGAACAGCCTTAGCGAAAGGCTTCTTGAAGGGAAAGATGTAACTCTGTGAGATGAATTAACAGAACACAGAGCAGTTTCTCAGAAAGTTTGTTTCTACTTTTGAACAGAAGATATTTCCTTTTTCACCATAGCCCTCTATGGGCTTCCAAATATCCCTTTGCCAATTCCAAAAGAACAGCCTTAGCGAAAGGCTTCTTGAAGGGAAAGATGTAACTCTGTGAGATGAATTAACAGAACACAGAGCTGTTTCTCAGAAAGCTTCTTTCCTGTTTTGAACGGAAGATATTTCCTTTTTCACCATAGCCCTCTATGGGCTTCCAAATATCCCTTTGCCAATTCCACAAGAACAGCCTTAGCGAAAGACTTCTTGAAGGGAAAGATGTAACTCTGTGAGATGAATTAACAGAACACAGAGCAGTTTCTCAGAAAGCTTCTTTCCAGTTTTGAACGGAAGATATTTCCTTTTTCACCATAGCCCTCTATGGGATTCCAAATATCCCTTTGCCAATTCCACAAGAACAGCCTTTGGGAAAGGCTTCTTGAAGGGAAAGATGTAACTCTGTGAGATGAATTAACAGAACACAGAGCAGTTTCTCAGAAAGCTTCTTTCCAGTTTTGAACGGAAGATATTTCCTTTTCACCATAGCCCTCTATGGGCTTCCAAATATCCCTTTGCCAATTCCACAAGAACAGCCTTAGCGAAAGAATTCTTGAAGGGATAGATGTAACTCTGTGAGATGAATTAACAGAACACAGAGTAGTTTCTCAGAAAGCTTCTTTCCAGTTTTGAACTGAAGATATTTCCTTTTTCACCATAGCCCTCTGTGGACTTCCAAATATCCCTTTGACAATTCCACAAGAACAGCCTTAGCGAAAGGATTCTTGAAGGGAAAGATGTAACTCTGTGAGATGAATTAACAGAACACAGAGCAGTTTCTCAGAAAGTTTGTTTCTACTTTTAAACGGAAGATATTTCCTTTTTCACCATAGCCCTCTATGGGCTTTCAAATATCCCTTTGCCAATTCCACAAGAACAGCCTTAGCGAAAGGCTTCTTGAAGGGAAAGATGTAACTCTGTGAGATGAATTAACAGAACACATAGCAGTTTCTCAGAAAGCTTCTTTCCAGTTTTGAACGGAAGATATTTCCTTTTTTACCATAGCCCTCATGGGCTTCAAATATCCCTTTGCCAATTCCACAAGAACAGCCTTAGCGAAAGGATTCTTGAAGGGAAAGATGTAACTCTGTGAGATGAATTAACATAACACAGAGCAGTTTCTCAGAAAGTTTGTTTCTACTTTTAAACGGAAGATATTTCCTTTTTCACCATAGCCCTCTATGGGCTTTCAAATATCCCTTTGCCAATTCCACAAGAACAGCCTTAGAGAAAGGCTTCTTGAATTGAAAGATGTAACTCTGTGAGATGAATTAACAGAACACATAGCAGTTTCTCAGAAAGCTTCTTTCCAGTTTTGAACGGAAGATATTTCCTTTTTTACCATAGCCCTCATGGGCTTCCAAATATCCCTTTGCCAATTCCACAAGAACAGCCTTAGCGAAAAGGTTCTTGAAGGGAAAGATGTAACTCTGTGAGATGAATTAACAGAACACAGAGCAGTTTCTCAGAAAGCTTCTTTCCAGTTTTGAACGGAAGATATTTCCTTTCTCACGATAGCCCTCTATGGGCTTCCAAATATCCCTTTGCCAATTCCACAAGAACAGCCTTAGCTAAAGGCTTCTTGAAGGGAAAGATGTAACTCTGTGAGATGAATTAACAGAACACAGAGCAGTTTCGCAGAAAGCTTCTTTCCAGTTTTGAACGGAAGATATTTCCTTTTTCACCATAGCCCTCTATGGGCTTCCAAATATCCCTTTGCCAATTCCACAAGAACAGCCTTTGCGCAAGGCTTCTTGAAGGGAAAGACGTAACTCTGTGAGATGAATTAACAGAACACAGAGCAGTTTCTCAGAAAGCTTCTTTCCAGTTTTGAACGGAAGATATTTCCTTTTTCACCATAGCCCTCTATGGGCTTCCAAATATCCCTTTGCCAACTCCACAAGAACAGCCTTAGCGAAAGGCTTCTTGAAGGGAAAGACGTAACTCTGTGAGATGAATTAACAGAACACAGAGCAGTTTCTCAGAAAGCTTCTTTCCACTTTTGAACGGAAGATATTTCCTTTTTCACCATAGCACTCTATGGGCTTCCAAATATCCCTTTGCCAATTCCACAAGAACAGCCTTAGCGAAAGGCTTCTTTAAGGAAAAGATGTAACTCTGTGAGATGAATTAACAGAACACAGAGCAGTTTCTCAGAAAGCTTCTTTCCAGTTTTGAACGGAAGATATTTCCTTTTTCACTTTAGCCCTCTATGGGCTTCCAAATATCCCTTTGCCAATTCCACAAGAACAGCCTTAGCGAAAGGCTTCTTGAAGGGAAAGATGTAACTCTGTGAGATGAATTAACAGAACACAGAGCAGTTTCTCAGAAAGCTTCTTTCCAGTTTTGAACGGAAGATATTTCCTTTTTCACCATAGCCCTCTATGGGCTTCCAAATATCCCTTTGCCAATTCAAAAAGAACAGCCTTAGAGAAAGGCTTCTTGAAGGGAAAGATGTAACTCTGTGAGATGAATTAACAGAACACAGAGCAGTTTCTCAGAAAGCTTCTTTCCAGTTTTGAACAGAAGATATCTCCTTTTTCACCATAGCCCTCTATGGGCTTCCAAATATCCCTTTGCCAATTCCACAAGAACAGCCTTAGCGAAAGGCTCCTAGAAGGGAAAGATGTAACTCTGTGAGATGAATTAACAGAACACAGAGCAGTTTCTCAGAAAGCTTCTTTCCAGTTTTGAACGGAAGATATTTCCTTTTTCACCATAGCCCTCTAAGGCCTTCCAAATATCCCTTTGCCAACTCCACAAGAACAGCCTTAGCGAAAGGCTTCTTGAAGGGAAAGACGTAACTCTGTGAGATGAATTAACGGAACACAAAGCAGTTTCTCAGAAAGCTTCTTTCCACTTTTGAACGGAAGATATTTCCTTTTTCACCATAGCCCTCTATGGGCTTCCAAATATCCCTTTGCCCATTCCACAAGAACAGCCTTAGCGAAAGGCTTCTTGAAGGGAAAGATGTAACTCTGTGAGATGAATTAACAGAACACAGAGCAGTTTCTCAGAAAGCTTCTTTCCAGTTTTGAACGGAAGATATCTCCTTTTTCACCATAGCCCTCTGTGGGCTTCCAAATATCGCTTTGCCAATTCCACAAGAACAGCCTTAGCGAAAGGCTTCTTGAAGGGAAAGATGTAACTCTGTGAGATGAATTAACAGAACACAGAGCAGTTTCTCAGAAAGCTTCTTTCCAGTTTTGAACGGAAGATATTTCCTTTTTCACCATTGCCCTCTATGGGCTTCCAAATATCCCTTTGCCAATTCCACAAGAACAGCCTTAGCGAAAGGATGCTTGAAGGGAAAGATGTAACTCTGTGAGATGAATTAACAGAACACAGAGCAGTTTCTCAGAAAGCTTCTTTCCAGTTTTGAACGGAAGATATTTCCTTTTTCACCATAGCCCTCTATGGGCTTCCAAATATCCCTTTGCCAATTCCACAAGAACAGCCTTAGCGAAAGGCTCCTTGAAGGGAAAGATGTAACTCTGTGAGATGAATTAACAGAACACAAAGCAGTTTCTCAGAAAGCTTCTTTCCAGTTTTGAACGGAGATATTTCCTTTTTCACCATAGCCCTCTATGGGCTTCCAAATATCCCTTTTCCAATTCCACAAGAACAGCCTTAGCGAAAGGCTTCTTGAAGGGAAAGATGTAACTCTGTGAGATGAATTAACAGAACACAGAGCAGTTTCTCAGAAAGCTTCTTTCCAGTTTTGAACGGAAGATATTTCCTTTTTTACCGTAGCCCTCTATGGGCTTCCAAATATCCCTTTGCCAATTCCACAAGAACAGCCTTAGCGAAAGGCTTCTAGAAGGGAAAGATGTAACTCTGTGAGATGAATTAACAGAACACAGAGCAGTTTCTCAGAAAGCTTCTTTCCAGTTTTGAACGGAAGATATTTCCTTTTTCACCATAGCCCTCTAAGGCCTTCCAAATATCCCTTTGCCAACTCCACAAGAACAGCCTTAGCGAAAGGCTTCTTGAAGGGAAAGACGTAACTCTGTGAGATGAATTAACAGAACACAAAGCAGTTTCTCAGAAAGCTTCTTTCCACTTTTGAACGGAAGATATTTCCTTTTTCACCATAGCCCTCTATGGGCTTCCAAATATCCCTTTGCCCATTCCACAAGAACAGCCTTAGCGAAAGGCTTCTTGAAGGGAAAATGTAACTGTGTGACATGAATTAACAGAACACAGAGCAGTTTCTCAGAAAGCTTCTTTCCAGTTTTGAACGGAAGATATCTCCTTTTTCACCATAGCCCTCTGTGGGCTTCCAAATATCCCTTTGCCAATTCCACAAGAACAGCCTTAGCGAAAGGCTTCTTGAAGGGAAAGATGTAACTCTGTGAGATGAATTAACAGAACACAGAGCAGTTTCTCAGAAAGCTTCTTTCCAGTTTTGAACGGAAGATATTTCCTTTTTCACCATAGCCCTCTATGGGCTTCCAAATATCCCTTTGCCAATTCCACAAGAACAGCCTTAGCGAAAGGATGCTTGAAGGGAAAGATGTAACTCTGTGAGATGAATTAACAGAACACAGAGCAGTTTCTCAGAAAGCTTCTTTCCAGTTTTGAACGGAAGATATTTCCTTTTTCACCATAGCCCTCTATGGGCTTCCAAATATCCCTTTGCCAATTCCACAAGAACAGCCTTAGCGAAAGGCTCCTTGAAGGGAAAGATGTAACTCTGTGAGATGAATTTACAGAACACAAAGCAGTTTCTCAGAAAGCTTCTTTCCAGTTTTGAACGGAGATATTTCCTTTTTCACCATAGCCCTCTATGGGCTTCCAAATATCCCTCTTCCAATTCCACAAGAACAGCCTTAGCGAAAGGCTTCTTGAAGGGAAAGATGTAACTCTGTGAGATGAATTAACAGAACACAGAGTAGTTTCTCAGAAAGCTTCTTTCCAGTTTTGAACGGAAGATATTTCCTTTTTCACCATAGCCCTCTATGGGCTTCCAAATATCCCTTTGCCAATTCCACAAGAACAGCCTTAGCGAAAGACTTCTTGAAGGGAGAGATGTAACTCTGTGAGATGAATTAACAGAACACAGAGTAGTTTCTCAGAAAGCTTCTTTCCAGTTTTGAACGGAAGATATTTCCTTTTTCACCATAGCCTTCTATGGGCTTCCAAATATCCCTTTGCCAATTCCACAAGAACAGCCTTAGCGAAAGGATTCTTGAAGGGAAAGATGTAACTCTGTGAGATGAATTAACAGAACACAGAGCAGTTTCTCAGAAAGCTTCTTTCCAGTTTTGAACGGAAGATATTTCCTTTTTTACCATAGCCCTCATTGGGCTTCCAAATATCCCTTTGCCAATTCCACAAGAACAGCCTTAGCGAAAGGATGCTTGAAGGGAAAGATGTAACCCTGTGAGATGAATTAACAGAACACAGAGCAGTTTCTCAGAAAGCTTCTTTCCAGTTTTGAATGGAAGATATTTCCTTTTTCACCATAGCCCTCTATGGGCTTCCAAATATCCCTTTGCCAATTCCACAAGAACAGCCTTAGCGAAAGACTTCTTGAAGGGAAAGATGTAACTCTGTGAGATAAATTAACAGAACACAAAGCAGTTTCTCAGAAAGCTTCTTTCCACTTTTGAACGGAAGATATTTCCTTTTTCACCATAGCCCTCTATGGGCTTCCCAATATCCCTTTGCCAATTCCACAAGAACAGCCTTAGCGAAAGGATTCTTGAAGGGAAAGATGTAACTCTGTGAGATGAATTAACAGAACACAGAGCAGTTTCTCAGAAAGTTTGTTTCTACTTTTAAACGGAAGATATTTCCTTTTTCACCATAGCCCTCTATGGGCTTTCAAATATCCCTTTGCCAATTCCACAAGAACAGCCTTAGAGAAAGGCTTCTTGAAGGGAAAGATGTAACTCTGTGAGATGAATTAACAGAACACATAGCAGTTTCTCAGAAAGCTTCTTTCCAGTTTTGAACGGAAGATATTTCCTTTTTTACCATAGCCCTCATGGGCTTCCAAATATCCCTTTGCCAATTCCACAAGAACAGCCTTAGCGAAAAGGTTCTTGAAGGGAAACATGTAACTCTGTGAGATGAATTAACAGAACACAGAGCAGTTTCTCAGAAAGCTTCTTTCCAGTTTTGAACGGAAGATATTTCCTTTCTCACGATAGCCCTCTATGGGCTTCCAAATATCCCTTTGCCAATTCCACAAGAACAGCCTTAGCTAAAGGCTTCTTGAAGGGAAAGATGTAACTCTGTGAGATGAATTAACAGAACACAGAGCAGTTTCGCAGAAAGCTTCTTTCCAGTTTTGAACGGAAGATATTTCCTTTTTCACCATAGCCCTCTATGGGCTTCCAAATATCCCTTTGCCAATTCCACAAGAACAGCCTTAGCGAAAGACTTCTTGAAGGGAAAGATGTAACTCTGTGAGATGAATTAACAGAACACAGAGTAGTTTCTCAGAAAGCTTCTTTCCAGTATTGAACGGAAGATATTTCCTTTTTCACCATAGCCCTCTATGGGCTTCCAAATATCCCTTTGCCAATTCCACAAGAACAGCCTTAGCGAAAGGCTTCTTGAAGGGAAAGACGTAACTCTGTGAGATGAATTAACAGAACACAGAGCAGTTTCTCAGAAAGCTTCTTTCCAGTTTTGAACGGAAGATATTTCCTTTTTCACCATAGCCCTCTATGGGCTTCCAAATATCCCTTTGCCAACTCCACAAGAACAGCCTTAGCGAAAGGCTTCTTGAAGGGAAAGACGTAACTCTGTGAGATGAATTAACAGAACACAGAGCAGTTTCTCAGAAAGCTTCTTTCCACTTTTGAACGGAAGATATTTCCTTTTTCACCATAGCACTCTATGGGCTTCCAAATATCCCTTTGCCAATTCCACAAGAACAGCCTTAGCGAAAGGCTTCATGAAGGGAAAGATGTAACTCTGTGAGATGAATTAACAGAACACAGAGTAGTTTCTCAGAAAGCTTCTTTCCAGTTTTGAACGGAAGATATTTCCTTTTTCACCATAGCCCTCTATGGGCTTCCAAATATCCCTTTGCCAATTTCACAAGAACAGCCTTAGCGAAAGGCTTCTAGAAGGAAAAGATGTAACTCTGTGAGATGAATTAACAGAACACAGAGCAGTTTCTCAGAAAGCTTCTTTCCAGTTTTGAACGGAAGATATTTCCTTTTTCACTTTAGCCCTCTATGGGCTTCCAAATATCCCTTTGCCAATTCCACAAGAACAGCCTTAGCGAAAGGCTTCTTGAAGGGAAAGATGTAACTCTGTGAGATGAATTAACAGAACACAGAGCAGTTTCTCAGAAAGCTTCTTTCCACTTTTGAACGGAAGATATTTCCTTTTTCACCATAGCCCTCTATGGGCTTCCAAATATCCCTTTGCCCATTCCACAAGAACAGCCTTAGCGAAAGGCTTCTTGAAGGGAAAGATGTAACTCTGTGAGATGAATTAAGAGAACACAGAGCAGTTTCTCAGAAAGCTTCTTTCCAGTTTTGAACGGAAGATATCTCCTTTTTCACCATAGCGCTCTGTGGGCTTCCAAATATCCCTTTGCCAATTCCACAAGAACAGCCTTAGCGAAAGGCTTCTTGAAGGGAAAGATGTAACTCTGTGAGATGAATTAACAGAACACAGAGCAGTTTCTCGGAAAGCTTCTTTCCAGTTTTGAACGGAAGATATTTCCTTTTTCACCATAGCCCTCTATGGGCTTCCAAATATCCCTTTGCCAATTCCACAAGAACAGCCTTAGCGAAAGGATGCTTGAAGGGAAAGATGTAACTCTGTGAGATGAATTAACAGAACACAGAGCAGTTTCTCAGAAAGCTTCTTTCCAGTTTTGAACGGAAGATATTTCCTTTTTCACCATAGCCCTCTATGGGCTTCCAAATATCCCTTTG
The DNA here is from genome assembly GCF_047675955.1 of Chlorocebus sabaeus. Taxonomy (NCBI): domain Eukaryota; kingdom Metazoa; phylum Chordata; class Mammalia; order Primates; family Cercopithecidae; genus Chlorocebus; species Chlorocebus sabaeus. The sequence goes on along the minus strand of NW_027327537.1, from coordinate 1,228,909 downwards.
CCAATTCCACAAGAACAGCCTTTGGGAAAGGATGCTTGAAGGGAAAGATGTAACTCTGTGAGATGAATTAACAGAACACAGAGCAGTTTCTCAGAAAGCTTCTTTCCAGTTTTGAACGGAAGATATTTCCTTTTTCACCATAGCCCTCTATGGGCTTCCAAATATCCCTTTGCCAATTCCACAAGAACAGCCTTAGCGAAAGGCTCCTTGAAGGGAAAGATGTAACTCTGTGAGATGAATTAACAGAACACAAAGCAGTTTCTCAGAAAGCTTCTTTCCAGTTTTGAACGGAAGATATTTCCTTTTTCACCATAGCCCTCTATGGGCTTCCAAATATCCCTTTGCCTATTCCACAAGAACAGCCTTAGCGAAAGACTTCTTGACGGGAAAGATGTAACACTGTGAGATGAATTAACAGAATACAGAGCAGTTTCTCAGAAAGCTTCTTTCCAGTTTTGAACGGAGATATTTCCTTTTTCACCATAGCCCTCTATGGGCTTCCAAATATCCCTTTGCCAATTCCCCAAGAACAGCCTTAGCGAAAGGCTTCTTGAAGGGAAAGATGTAACTCTGTGAGATGAATTAGCAGAACACAGAGCAGTATCTCAGAAAGCTTCTTTCCAGTTTTGAATGGAAGATATTTCCTTTTTCACCATAGCCCTCTATGGGCTTCCCAATATCCCTTTGCCAATTCCACAAGAACAGCCTTAGCGAAAGGCTTCTTGAAGGGAAAGATGTAACTCTGTGAGATGAATTAACAGAACACAGAGCAGTTTCTCGGGAAGCTTCTTTCAACTTTTGAACGGAAGATATTTCCTTTTTCACCATAGCCCTCTATGGGCTTCCAAATATCCCTTTGCCAATTCCACAAGAACAGCCTTAGCGAAAGGCTTCTTGAAGGGAGAGATGTAACTCTGTGAGATGAATTAACAGAACACAGAGCAGTTTCTCAGAAAGCTTCTTTCCACTTTTGAACGGAAGATATTTCCTTTTTCACCATAGCCCTCTATGGGCTTCCAAATATCCCTTTGCCAATTCCACAAGAACAGCCTTAGCGAAAGGATGCTTGAAGGGAAAGATGTAACTCTGTGAGATTAATTAACAGAACACAGAGCAGTTTCTCAGAAAGCTTCTTTCCAGTTTTGAACGGAAGATATTTCCTTTTTCACCATAGCCCTCTATGGGCTTCCAAATATCCCTTTGCCAATTCCACAAGAACAGCCTTAGCGAAAGGCTCCTTGAAGGGAAAGATGTAACTCTGTGAGATGAATTAACAGAACACAAAGCAGTTTCTCAGAAAGCTTCTTTCCAGTTTTGAACGGAAGATATTTCCTTTTTCACCATAGCCCTCTATGGGCTTCCAAATATCCCTTTGCCTATTCCACAAGAACAGCCTTAGCGAAAGACTTCTTGACGGGAAAGATGTAACTCTGTGAGATGAATTAACAGAACACAGAGCAGTTTCTCAGAAAGCTTCTTTCCAGTTTTGAACGGAGATATTTCCTTTTTCACCATAGCCCTCTATGGGCTTCCAAATATCCCTTTGCCAATTCCCCAAGAACAGCCTTAGCGAAAGGCTTCTTGAAGGGAAAGATGTAACTCTGTGAGGTGAATTAGCAGAACACAGAGCAGTATCTCAGAAAGCTTCTTTCCAGTTTTGAACGGAAGATATTTCCTTTTTCATCATAGCCCTCTATGGGCTTCCAAATATCCCTTTGCCAATTCCACAAGAACAGCGTTTGGGAAAGGCTTCTTGAAGGGAAAGATGTAACTCTGTGAGATGAATTAACAGAACACAGAGCAGTTTCTCAGAAAGCTTCTTTCCAGTTTTGAACGGAAGATATTTCCTTTTTCACCATAGCCCTCTATGGGCTTCCAAATATCCCTTTGCCAATTCCACAAGAACAGCCTTAGCGAAAGGCTCCTTGAAGGGAAAGATGTAACTCTGTGAGATGAATTAACAGAACACAAAGCAGTTTCTCAGAAAGCTTCTTTCCAGTTTTGAACGGAAGATATTTCCTTTTTCACCATAGCCCTCTATGGGCTTCCAAATATCCCTTTGCCTATTCCACAAGAACAGCCTTAGCGAAAGACTTCTTGACGGGAAAGATGTAACACTGTGAGATGAATTAACAGAATACAGAGCAGTTTCTCAGAAAGCTTCTTTCCAGTTTTGAACGGAGATATTTCCTTTTTCACCATAGCCCTCTATGGGCTTCCAAATATCCCTTTGCCAATTCCCCAAGAACAGCCTTAGCGAAAGGCTTCTTGAAGGGAAAGATGTAACTCTGTGAGATGAATTAGCAGAACACAGAGCAGTATCTCAGAAAGCTTCTTTCCAGTTTTGAACGGAAGATATTTCCTTTTTCACCATAGCCCTCTATGGGCTTCCAAATATCCCTTTGCCAATTCCACAAGAACAGCGTTTGGGAAAGGCTTCTTGAAGGGAAAGATGTAACTCTGTGAGATGAATTAACAGAACACAGAGCAGTTTCTCAGAAAGCTTCTTTCCATTTTTGAACGGAAGATATTTCCTTTTTCAACATAGCCCTCAATGGGCTTCCAAATATCCCTTTGCCAATTCCACAAGAAGAGCCTTAGCTAAAGGCTTCTTGTAGGGAAAGATGTAACACTGTGAGATGAATTAATAGAACACAGAGCAGTTTCTCAGAAAGCTTCTTTCCATTTTTGAACGGAAGATATCTCCTTTTTCACCATAGCCCTCTGTGGGCTTCCAAATATCCCTTTGCCAATTCCACAAGAACAGCCTTAGCGAAAGGCTTCTTGAAGGGAAAGATGTAACTCTGTGAGATGAATTAACAGAACACAGAGCAGTTTCTCAGAAAGCTTCTTTCCAGTTTTGAACGGAAGATATTTCCTTTTTCACCATTGCCCTCTATGGGCTTCCAAATATCCCTTTGCCAATTCCACAAGAACAGCCTTAGCGAAAGGATGCTTGAAGGGAAAGATGTAACTCTGTGAGATGAATTAACAGAACACAGAGCAGTTTCTCAGAAAGCTTCTTTCCAGTTTTGAACGGAAGATATTTCCTTTTTCACCATAGCCCTCTATGGGCTTCCAAATATCCCTTTGCCAATTCCACAAGAACAGCCTTAGCGAAAGGCTCCTTGAAGGGAAAGATGTAACTCTGTGAGATGAATTAACAGAACACAAAGCAGTTTCTCAGAAAGCTTCTTTCCAGTTTTGAACGGAGATATTTCCTTTTTCACCATAGCCCTCTATGGGCTTCCAAATATCCCTTTTCCAATTCCACAAGAACAGCCTTAGCGAAAGGCTTCTTAAAGGGAAAGATGTAACTCTGTGAGATGAATTAACAGAACACAGAGCAGTTTCTCAGAAAGCTTCTTTCCAGTTTTGAACGGAAGATATTTCCTTTTTTACCATAGCCCTCATTGGGCTTCCAAATATCCCTTTGCCAATTCCACAAGAACAGCCTTAGCGAAAGGATGCTTGAAGGGAAAGATGTAACCCTGTGAGATGAATTAACAGAACACAGAGCAGTTTCTCAGAAAGCTTCTTTCCAGTTTTGAATGGAAGATATTTCCTTTTTCACCATAGCCCTCTATGGGCTTCCAAATATCCCTTTGCCAATTCCACAAGAACAGCCTTAGCGAAAGGCTTCTTGAAGGGAAAGATGTAACTCTGTGAGATAAATTAACAGAACACAAAGCAGTTTCTCAGAAAGCTTCTTTCCACTTTTGAACGTAAGATATTTCCTTTTTCACCATAGCCCTCTATGGGCTTCCCAATATCCCTTTGCCAATTCCACAAGAACAGCCTTAGCGAAAGGATTCTTGAAGGGAAAGATGTAACTCTGTGAGATGAATTAACAGAACACAGAGCAGTTTCTCAGAAAGTTTGTTTCTACTTTTAAACGGAAGATATTTCCTTTTTCACCATAGCCCTCTATGGGCTTTCAAATATCCCTTTGCCAATTCCACAAGAACAGCCTTAGAGAAAGGCTTCTTGAAGGGAAAGATGTAACTCTGTGAGATGAATTAACAGAACACATAGCAGTTTCTCAGAAAGTTTCTTTCCAGTTTTGAACGGAAGATATTTCCTTTTATACCATAGCCCTCATGGGCTTCCAAATATCCCTTTGCCAATTCCACAAGAACAGCCTTAGCGAAAAGGTTCTTGAAGGGAAAGATGTAACTCTGTGAGATGAATTAACAGAACACAGAGCAGTTTCTCAGAAAGCTTCTTTCCAGTTTTGAACGGAAGATATTTCCTTTCTCACGATAGCCCTCTATGGGCTTCCAAATATCCCTTTGCCAATTCCACAAGAACAGCCTTAGCTAAAGGCTTCTTGAAGGGAAAGATGTAACTCTGTGAGATGAATTAACAGAACACAGAGCAGTTTCGCAGAAAGCTTCTTTCCAGTTTTGAACGGAAGATATTTCCTTTTTCACCATAGCCCTCTATGGGCTTCCAAATATCCCTTTGCCAATTCCACAAGAACAGCCTTAGCGAAAGACTTCTTGAAGGGAAAGATGTAACTCTGTGAGATGAATTAACAGAACACAGAGTAGTTTCTCAGAAAGCTTCTTTCCAGTATTGAACGGAAGATATTTCCTTTTTCACCATAGCCCTCTATGGGCTTCCAAATATCCCTTTGCCAATTCCACAAGAACAGCCTTAGCGAAAGGCTTCTTGAAGGGAAAGACGTAACTCTGTGAGATGAATTAACAGAACACAGAGCAGTTTCTCAGAAAGCTTCTTTCCAGTTTTGAACGGAAGATATTTCCTTTTTCACCATAGCCCTCTATGGGCTTCCAAATATCCCTTTGCCAACTCCACAAGAACAGACTTAGCGAAAGGCTTCTTGAAGGGAAAGACGTAACTCTGTGAGATGAATTAACAGAACACAGAGCAGTTTCTCAGAAAGCCTCTTTCCACTTTTGAACGGAAGATATTTCCTTTTTCACCATAGCACTCTATGGGCTTCCAAATATCCCTTTGCCAATTCCACAAGAACAGCCTTAGCGAAAGGCTTCTTGAAGGGAAAGATGTAACTCTGTGAGATGAACTAACAGAACACAGAGCAGTTTCTCAGAAAGCTTCTTTCCAGTTTTGAACGGAAGATATTTCCTTTTTCACCATAGCCCTTTATGGGCTTCCAAATATCCCTTTGCCAATTCCACAAGAACAGCCTTAGCGAAAGGCTTCTTGAAGGGAAAGATGTAACTCTGTGAGATGAATTAACAGAACACAGAGCAGTTTCTCAGAAAGCTTCTTTCCAGTTTTGAACAGAAGATATCTCCTTTTTCACCATAGCCCTCTATGGGCTTCCAAATATCCCTTTGCCAATTCCACAAGAACAGCCTTAGCGAAAGGCTTCTAGAAGGGAAAGATGTAACTCTGTGAGATGAATTAACAGAACACAGAGCAGTTTCTCAGAAAGCTTCTTTCCAGTTTTGAACGGAAGATATTTCCTTTTTCACCATAGCCCTCTAAGGCCTTCCAAATATCCCTTTGCCAACTCCACAAGAACAGCCTTAGCGAAAGGCTTCTTGAAGGGAAAGACGTAACTCTGTGAGATGAATTAACAGAACACAAAGCAGTTTCTCAGAAAGCTTCTTTCCACTTTTGAACGGAAGATATTTCCTTTTTCACCATAGCCCTCTATGGGCTTCCAAATATCCCTTTGCCCATTCCACAAGAACAGCCTTAGCGAAAGGCTTCTTGAAGGGAAAGATGTAACTGTGTGACATGAATTAACAGAACACAGAGCAGTTTCTCAGAAAGCTTCTTTCCAGTTTTGAACGGAAGATATCTCCTTTTTCACCATAGCCCTCTGTGGGCTTCCAAATATCCCTTTGCCAATTCCACAAGAACAGCCTTAGCGAAAGGCTTCTTGAAGGGAAAGATGTAACTCTGTGAGATGAATTAACAGAACACAGAGCAGTTTCTCAGAAAGCTTCTTTCCAGTTTTGAACGGAAGATATTTCCTTTTTCACCATAGCCCTCTATGGGCTTCCAAATATCCCTTTGCCAATTCCACAAGAACAGCCTTAGCGAAAGGATGCTTGAAGGGAAAGATGTAACTCTGTGAGATGAATTAACAGAACACAGAGCAGTTTCTCAGAAAGCTTCTTTCCAGTTTTGAACGGAAGATATTTCCTTTTTCACCATAGCCCTCTATGGGCTTCCAAATATCCCTTTGCCAATTCCACAAGAACAGCCTTAGCGAAAGGCTCCTTGAAGGGAAAGATGTAACTCTGTGAGATGAATTTACAGAACACAAAGCAGGTTCTCAGAAAGCTTCTTTCCAGTTTTGAACGGAGATATTTCCTTTTTCACCATAGCCCTCTATGGGCTTCCAAATATCCCTTTTCCAATTCCACAAGAACAGCCTTAGCGAAAGGCTTCTTGAAGGGAAAGATGTAACTCTGTGAGATGAATTAACAGAACACAGAGTAGTTTCTCAGAAAGCTTCTTTCCAGTTTTGAACGGAAGATATTTCCTTTTTCACCATAGCCCTCTATGGGCTTCCAAATATCCCTTTGCCAATTCCACAAGAACAGCCTTAGCGAAAGACTTCTTGAAGGGAGAGATGTAACTCTGTGAGATGAATTAACAGAACACAGAGTAGTTTCTCAGAATGCTTCTTTCCAGTTTTGAACGGAAGATATTTCCTTTTTCACCATAGCCCTCTATGGGCTTCCAAATATCCCTTTGCCAATTCCACAAGAACAGCCTTAGCGAAAGGATTCTTGAAGGGAAAGATGTAACTCTGTGAGATGAATTAACAGAACACAGAGCAGTTTCTCAGAAAGCTTCTTTCCAGTTTTGAACGGAAGATATTTCCTTTTTTACCATAGCCCTCACTGGGCTTCCAAATATCCCTTTGCCAATTCCACAAGAACAGCCTTAGCGAAAGGATGCTTGAAGGGAAAGATGTAACCCTGTGAGATGAATTAACAGAACACAGAGCAGTTTCTCAGAAAGCTTCTTTCCAGTTTTGAATGGAAGATATTTCCTTTTTCACCATAGCACTCTATGGGCTTCCAAATATTCCTTTGCCAATTCCACAAGAACAGCCTTAGCGAAAGACTTCTTGAAGGGAAAGATGTAACTCTGTGAGATAAATTAACAGAACACAAAGCAGTTTCTCAGAAAGCTTCTTTCCACTTTTGAACGGAAGATATTTCCTTTTTCACCATAGCCCTCTATGGGCTTCCCAATATCCCTTTGCCAATTCCACAAGAACAGCCTTAGCGAAAGGATTCTTGAAGGGAAAGATGTAACTCTGTGAGATGAATTAACAGAACACAGAGCAGTTTCTCAGAAAGTTTGTTTCTACTTTTAAACGGAAGATATTTCCTTTTTCACCATAGCCCTCTATGGGCTTTCAAATATCCCTTTGCCAATTCCACAAGAACAGCCTTAGAGAAAGGCTTCTTGAAGGGAAAGATGTAACTCTGTGAGATGAATTAACAGAACACATAGCAGTTTCTCATAAAGCTTCTTTCCAGTTTTGAACGGAAGATATTTCCTTTTTTACCATAGCCCTCATGGGCTTCCAAATATCCCTTTGCCAATTCCACAAGAACAGCCTTAGCGAAAAGGTTCTTGAAGGGAAAGATGTAACTCTGTGAGATGAATTAACAGAACACAGAGCAGTTTCTCAGAAAGCTTCTTTCCAGTTTTGAACGGAAGATATTTCCTTTCTCACGATAGCCCTCTATGGGCTTCCAAATATCCCTTTGCCAATTCCACAAGAACAGCCTTAGCTAAAGGCTTCTTGAAGGGAAAGATGTAACTCTGTGAGATGAATTAACAGAACACAGAGCAGTTTCGCAGAAAGCTTCTTTCCAGTTTTGAACGGAAGATATTTCCTTTTTCACCATAGCCCTCTATGGGCTTCCAAATATCCCTTTGCCAATTCCACAAGAACAGCCTTAGCGAAAGACTTCTTGAAGGGAAAGATGTAACTCTGTGAGATGAATTAACAGAACACAGAGTAGTTTCTCAGAAAGCTTCTTTCCAGTATTGAACGGAAGATATTTCCTTTTTCACCATAGCCCTCTATGGGCTTCCAAATATCCCTTTGCCAATTCCACAAGAACAGCCTTAGCGAAAGGCTTCTTGAAGGGAAAGACGTAACTCTGTGAGATGAATTAACAGAACACAGAGCAGTTTCTCAGAAAGCTTCTTTCCAGTTTTGAACGGAAGATATTTCCTTTTTCACCATAGCCCTCTATGGGCTTCCAAATATCCCTTTGCCAACTCCACAAGAACAGCCTTAGCGAAAGGCTTCTTGAAGAGAAAGACGTAACTCTGTGAGATGAATTAACAGAACACAGAGCAGTTTCTCAGAAAGCTTCTTTCCACTTTTGAACGGAAGATATTTCCTTTTCACCATAGCACTCTATGGGCTTCCAAATATCCCTTTGCCAATTCCACAAGAACAGCCTTAGCGAAAGGCTTCTTGAAGGGAAAGATGTAACTCTGTGAGATGAATTAACAGAACACAGAGTAGTTTCTCAGAAAGCTTCTTTCCAGTTTTGAACGGAAGATATTTCCTTTTTCACCATAGCCCTCTATGGGCTTCCAAATATCCCTTTGCCAATTTCACAAGAACAGCCTTAGCGAAAGGCTTCTTGAAGGAAAAGATGTAACTCTGTGAGATGAATTAACAGAACACAGAGCAGTTTCTCAGAAAGCTTCTTTCCAGTTTTGAACGGAAGATATTTCCTTTTTCACTTTAGCCCTCTATGGGCTTCCAAATATCCCTTTGCCAATTCCACAAGAACAGCCTTAGCGAAAGGCTTCTTGAAGGGAAAGATGTAACTCTGTGAGATGAATTAACAGAACACAGAGCAGTTTCTCAGAAAGCTTCTTTCCAGTTTTGAACGGAAGATATTTCCTTTTTCACCATAGCCCTCTATGGGCTTCCAAATATCCCTTTGCCAATTCCAAAAGAACAGCCTTAGCGAAAGGCTTCTTGAAGGGAAAGATGTAACTCTGTGAGATGAATTAACAGAACACAGAGCAGTTTCTCAGAAAGCTTCTTTCCAGTTTTGAACAGAAGATATCTCCTTTTTCACCATAGCCCTCTATGGGCTTCCAAATATCCCTTTGCCAATTCCACAAGAACAGCCTTAGCGAAAGGCTTCTAGAAGGGAAAGATGTAACTCTGTGAGATGAATTAACAGAACACAGAGCAGTTTCTCAGAAAGTTTCTTTCCAGTTTTGAACGGAAGATATTTCCTTTTTCACCATAGCCCTCTAAGGCCTTCCAAATATCCCTTTGCCAACTCCACAAGAACAGCCTTAGCGAAAGGCTTCTTGAAGGGAAAGACGTAACTCTGTGAGATGAATTAACAGAACACAGAGCAGTTTCTCAGAAAGCTTCTTTCCAGTTTTGAACGGAAGATATTTCCTTTTTCACCATAGCCCTCTATGGGCTTCCAAATATCCCTTTGCCAACTCCACAAGAACAGCCTTAGCGAAAGGCTTCTTGAAGAGAAAGACGTAACTCTGTGAGATGAATTAACAGAACACAGAGCAGTTTCTCAGAAAGCTTCTTTCCACTTTTGAACGGAAGATATTTCCTTTTCACCATAGCACTCTATGGGCTTCCAAATATCCCTTTGCCAATTCCACAAGAACAGCCTTAGCGAAAGGCTTCTTGAAGGGAAAGATGTAACTCTGTGAGATGAATTAACAGAACACAGAGTAGTTTCTCAGAAAGCTTCTTTCCAGTTTTGAACGGAAGATATTTCCTTTTTCACCATAGCCCTCTATGGGCTTCCAAATATCCCTTTGCCAATTTCACAAGAACAGCCTTAGCGAAAGGCTTCTTGAAGGAAAAGATGTAACTCTGTGAGATGAATTAACAGAACACAGAGCAGTTTCTCAGAAAGCTTCTTTCCAGTTTTGAACGGAAGATATTTCCTTTTTCACTTTAGCCCTCTATGGGCTTCCAAATATCCCTTTGCCAATTCCACAAGAACAGCCTTAGCGAAAGGCTTCTTGAAGGGAAAGATGTAACTCTGTGAGATGAATTAACAGAACACAGAGCAGTTTCTCAGAAAGCTTCTTTCCAGTTTTGAACGGAAGATATTTCCTTTTTCACCATAGCCCTCTATGGGCTTCCAAATATCCCTTTGCCAATTCCAAAAGAACAGCCTTAGCGAAAGGCTTCTTGAAGGGAAAGATGTAACTCTGTGAGATGAATTAACAGAACACAGAGCAGTTTCTCAGAAAGCTTCTTTCCAGTTTTGAACAGAAGATATCTCCTTTTTCACCATAGCCCTCTATGGGCTTCCAAATATCCCTTTGCCAATTCCACAAGAACAGCCTTAGCGAAAGGCTTCTAGAAGGGAAAGATGTAACTCTGTGAGATGAATTAACAGAACACAGAGCAGTTTCTCAGAAAGTTTCTTTCCAGTTTTGAACGGAAGATATTTCCTTTTTCACCATAGCCCTCTAAGGCCTTCCAAATATCCCTTTGCCAACTCCACAAGAACAGCCTTAGCGAAAGGCTTCTTGAAGGGAAAGACGTAACTCTGTGAGATGAATTAACAGAACACAAAGCAGTTTCTCAGAAAGCTTCTTTCCACTTTTGAACGGAAGATATTTCCTTTTTCACCATAGCCCTCTATGGGCTTCCAAATATCCCTTTGCCCATTCCACAAGAACAGCCTTAGCGAAAGGCTTCTTGAAGGGAAAGATGTAACTCTGTGAGATGAATTAAGAGAACACAGAGCAGTTTCTCAGAAAGCTTCTTTCCAGTTTTGAACGGAAGATATCTCCTTTTTCACCATAGCGCTCTGTGGGCTTCCAAATATCCCTTTGCCAATTCCACAAGAACAGCCTTAGCGAAAGGCTTCTTGAAGGGAAAGATGTAACTCTGTGAGATGAATTAACAGAACACAGAGCAGTTTCTCAGAAAGCTTCTTTCCAGTTTTGAACGGAAGATATTTCCTTTTTCACCATAGCCCTCTATGGGCTTCCAAATATCCCTTTGCCAATTCCACAAGAACAGCCTTAGCGAAAGGATGCTTGAAGGGAAAGATGTAACTCTGTGAGATGAATTAACAGAACACAGAGCAGTTTCTCAGAAAGCTTCTTTCCAGTTTTGAACGGAAGATATTTCCTTTTTCACCATAGCCCTCTATGGGCTTCCAAATATCCCTTTGCCAATTCCACAAGAACAGCCTTTGGGAAAGGATGCTTGAAGGGAAAGATGTATCTCTGTGAGATGAATTAACAGAACACAGAGCAGTTTCTCAGAAAGCTTCTTTCCAGTTTTGAACGGAAGATATTTCCTTTTTCACCATAGCCCTCTATGGGCTTCCAAATATCCCTTTGCCAATTCCACAAGAACAGCCTTAGCGAAAGGCTCCTTGAAGGGAAAGATGTAACTCTGTGAGATGAATTAACAGAACACAAAGCAGTTTCTCAGAAAGCTTCTTTCCAGTTTTGAACGGAAGATATTTCCTTTTTCACCATAGCCCTCTATGGGCTTCCAAATATCCCTTTGCCTATTCCACAAGAACAGCCTTAGCGAAAGACTTCTTGACGGGAAAGATGTAACACTGTGAGATGAATTAACAGAATACAGAGCAGTTTCTCAGAAAGCTTCTTTCCAGTTTTGAACGGAGATATTTCCTTTTTCACCATAGCCCTCTATGGGCTTCCAAATATCCCTTTGCCAATTCCCCAAGAACAGCCTTAGCGAAAGGCTTCTTGAAGGGAAAGATGTAACTCTGTGAGATGAATTAGCAGAACACAGAGCAGTATCTCAGAAAGCTTCTTTCCAGTTTTGAACGGAAGATATTTCCTTTTTCACCATAGCCCTCTATGGGCTTCCCAATATCCCTTTGCCAATTCCACAAGAACAGCCTTAGCGAAAGGCTTCTTGAAGGGAAAGATGTAACTCTGTGAGATGAATTAACAGAACACAGAGCAGTTTCTCGGGAAGCTTCTTTCAACTTTTGAACGGAAGATATTTCCTTTTTCACCATAGCCCTCTATGGGCTTCCAAATATCCCTTTGCCAATTCCACAAGAACAGCCTTAGCGAAAGGCTTCTTGAAGGGAGAGATGTAACTCTGTGAGATGAATTAACAGAACACAGAGCAGTTTCTCAGAAAGCTTCTTTCCACTTTTGAACGGAAGATATTTCCTTTTTCACCATAGCCCTCTATGGGCTTCCAAATATCCCTTTGCCAATTCCACAAGAACAGCCTTAGCGAAAGGATGCTTGAAGGGAAAGATGTAACTCTGTGAGATTAATTAACAGAACACAGAGCAGTTTCTCAGAAAGCTTCTTTCCAGTTTTGAACGGAAGATATTTCCTTTTTCACCATAGCCCTCTATGGGCTTCCAAATATCCCTTTGCCAATTCCACAAGAACAGCCTTAGCGAAAGGCTCCTTGAAGGGAAAGATGTAACTCTGTGAGATGAATTAACAGAACACAAAGCAGTTTCTCAGAAAGCTTCTTTCCAGTTTTGAACGGAAGATATTTCCTTTTTCACCATAGCCCTCTATGGGCTTCCAAATATCCCTTTTCCTATTCCACAAGAACAGCCTTAGCGAAAGACTTCTTGACGGGAAAGATGTAACTCTGTGAGATGAATTAACAGAACACAGAGCAGTTTCTCAGAAAGCTTCTTTCCAGTTTTGAACGGAGATATTTCCTTTTTCACCATAGCCCTCTATGGGCTTCCAAATATCCCTTTGCCAATTCCCCAAGAACAGCCTTAGCGAAAGGCTTCTTGAAGGGAAAGATGTAACTCTGTGAGATGAATTAGCAGAACACAGAGCAGTATCTCAGAAAGCTTCTTTCCAGTTTTGAACGGAAGATATTTCCTTTTTCATCATAGCCCTCTATGGGCTTCCAAATATCCCTTTGCCAATTCCACAAGAACAGCGTTTGGGAAAGGCTTCTTGAAGGGAAAGATGTAACTCTGTGAGATGAATTAACAGAACACAGAGCAGTTTCTCAGAAAGCTTCTTTCAAGTTTTGAACGGAAGATATTTCCTTTTTCACCATAGCCCTCTATGGGCTTCCAAATATCCCTTTGCCAATTCCACAAGAACAGCCTTAGCGAAAGGCTCCTTGAAGGGAAAGATGTAACTCTGTGAGATGAATTAACAGAACACAAAGCAGTTTCTCAGAAAGCTTCTTTCCAGTTTTGAACGGAAGATATTTCCTTTTTCACCATAGCCCTCTATGGGCTTCCAAATATCCCTTTGCCTATTCCACAAGAACAGCCTTAGCGAAAGACTTCTTGACGGGAAAGATGTAACACTGTGAGATGAATTAACAGAATACAGAGCAGTTTCTCAGAAAGCTTCTTTCCAGTTTTGAACGGAGATATTTCCTTTTTCACCATAGCCCTCTATGGGCTTCCAAATATCCCTTTGCCAATTCCCCAAGAACAGCCTTAGCGAAAGGCTTCTTGAAGGGAAAGATGTAACTCTGTGAGATGAATTAGCAGAACACAGAGCAGTATCTCAGAAAGCTTCTTTCCAGTTTTGAACGGAAGATATTTCCTTTTTCACCATAGCCCTCTATGGGCTTCCAAATATCCCTTTGCCAATTCCACAAGAACAGCGTTTGGGAAAGGCTTCTTGAAGGGAAAGATGTAACTCTGTGAGATGAATTAACAGAACACAGAGCAGTTTCTCAGAAAGCTTCTTTCCATTTTTGAACGGAAGATATTTCCTTTTTCAACATAGCCCTCAATGGGCTTCCAAATATCCCTTTGCCAATTCCACAAGAAGAGCCTTAGCTAAAGGCTTCTTGTAGGGAAAGATGTAACTCTGTGAGATGAATTAACAGAACACAGAGCAGTTTCTCAGAAAGCTTCTTTCCAGTTTTGAACGGAAGATATTTCCTTTTTCACCATAGCCCTCTATGGGCTTCCAAATATCCCTTTGCCAATTACACAAGAACAGCCTTAGCGAAAGACTTCTTGAAGGGAAAGATGTAACTCTGTGAGATAAATTAACAGAACACAGAGCAGTTTCTCAGAAAGCTTCTTTCAGTTTTGAACTTAAGATATTTCCTTTTTCACCATAGCCCTCTATGGGCTTCCAAATATCCCTTTGCCAATTCGACAAGAACAGCCTTAGCGAAAGGTTTCTTGAAGGGAAAGATGTAACTCTGTGAGATGAATTAACGGAACACAGAGCAGTTTCTCAGAAAGCTTCTTTCCAGTTTTGAACGGAAGATATTTCCTTTTTCACCATAGCCCTCTATGGGCTTCCAAATATCCCTTTGCCAATTCCACAAGAACAGCCTTAGCGAAAGGCTTCTTGAAGGGAAAGATGTAACTCTGTGAGATGAGTTAACAGAACACAGAGCAGTTTCTCAGAAAGCTTCTTTCCAGTTTTGAACGGAAGATATTTCCTTTTTCACCATAGCCCTCTATGGGCTTCCAAATATCCCTTTGCCAATTAAACAAGAACAGCCTTAGCGAAAGGCTCCTTGAAGGGAAAGATGTAACTCTATGAGATGAATTAGCAGAACACAAACAGTTTCTCAGAAAGCTTCTTTCCAGTTTTGAACGGAAGATATTTCCTTTTTCACCATAGCCCTCTATGTGCTTCCAAATATCCCTTTGCCAATTCCACAAGAACAGCCTTAGCGAAAGGCTTCTTGAAGGGAAAGATGTAACTCTGTGAGATGAATTAACAGAACACAAAGCAGTTTCTCAGAAAGCTTCTTTCCACTTTTGAACGGAAGATATTTCCTTTTTCACCATAGCCCTCTATGGGCTTCCCAATATCCCTTTGCCAATTCCACAAGAACAGCCTTAGCGACAGGCTTCTTGAAGGGAAAGATGTAACTCTGTGAGATGAATTAACAGAACACAGAGCAGTTTCTCAGAAAGCTTCTTTCCAGTTTTGAACGGAAGATATTTCCTTTTTCACCATAGCCCTCTATGGGCTTCCAAATATCCCTTTGCCAATTCCACAAGAACAGCCTTAGCGAAAGGCTTCTTGAACGGAAAGATGTAACTCTGTGAGATGAATTAACAGAACACAGAGCAGTTTCTCAGAAAGCTTCTTTCCAGTTTTGAACGGAAGATATTTCCTTTTTCACCATAGCCCTCTATGGGCTTCCAAATATCCCTTTGCCAATTCCACAAGAACAGCCTTAGCGAAAGGATTCTTGAAGGGAAAGATGTAACTCTGTGAGATGAATTAACAGAACACAGAGTAGTTTCTCAGAAAGTTTGTTTCTACTTTTAAACGGAAGATATTCCTTTTTCACCATAGCCCTCTATGGGCATCCAAATATCCCTTTGCCAATTCCACAAGAACAGCCTTAGCGAAAGGCTTCTTGAAGGGAAAGATGTAACTCTGTGAGATGAATTAACAGAACACATAGCAGTTTCTCAGAAAGCTTCTTTCCAGTTTTGAACGGAAGATATTTCCTTTTTTACCATAGCCCTCATTGGGCTTCCAAATATCCCTTTGCCAATTCCACAAGAACAGCCTTAGCGAAAGGGTTCTTGAAGGGAAAGATGTAACTCTGTGAGAGGAATTAACAGAACACAGAGCAGTTTCTCAGAAAGCTTCTTTCCAGTTTTGAACGGAAGATATTTCCTTTTTCACGATAGCCCTCTATGGGCTTCCAAATATCCCTTTGCCAATTCCACAAGAACAGCCTTAGCTAAAGGCTTCTTGAAGGAAAAGATGTAACTCTGTGAGATGAATTAACAGAACACAGAGCAGTTTCTCAGAAAGCTTCTTTCCAGTTTTGAACAGAAGATATTTCCTTTTTCACCATAGCCCTCTATGGGCTTACAAATATCCCTTTGCCAATTCCACAAGAACAGCCTTAGCGAAAGACTTCCTGAAGGGAAAGATGTAAATCTGTGAGATGAATTAACAGAACACAGAGTAGTTTCTCAGAAAGCTTCTTTCCAGTTTTGAACGGAAGATATTTCCTTTTTCACCATAGCCATCTATGGGCTTCCAAATATCCCTTTGCCAATTCCACAAGAACAGCCTTAGCGAAAGGCTTCTTGAAGGGAAAGACGTAACTCTGTGAGATGAATTAACAGAACACAGAGCAGTTTCTCAGAAAGCTTCTTTCCACTTTTGAACGGAAGATATTTCCTTTTTCACCATAGCCCTCTATGGGCTTCCAAATATCCCTTTGCCAATTCCACAAGAACAGCCTTAGCGAAAGGCTTCTTGAATGGAAAGATGTAACTCTGTGAGATGAATTAACAGAACACAGAGCAGTTTCTCAGAAAGCTTCTTTCCAGTTTTGAACGGAAGATATTTCCTTTTTCACCATAGCCCTCTATGGTCTTCCAAATATCCCTTTGCCAATTTCACAAGAACAGCCTTAGCGAAAGGCTTCTTGAAGGAAAAGATGTAACTCTGTGAGATGAATTAACAGAACACAGAGCAGTTTCTCAGAAAGCTTCTTTCCAATTTTGAACGGAAGATATTTCCTTTTTCACCATAGCCCTCTATGGGCTTCCAAATATCCCTTTGCCAATTCCACAAGAACAGCCTTAGCGAAAGGCTTCTTGAAGGGAAAGATGTAACTCTGTGAGATGAATTAACAGAACACAGAGCAGTTTCGCAGAAAGCTTCTTTCCACTTTTGAACGGAAGATATTTCCTTTTTCACCATAGCCCTCTATGGGCTTCCAAATATCCCTTTGCCAATTCCACAAGAACAGCCTTAGCGAAAGGCTTCTTGAAGGCAAAGATGTAACTCTGTGAGATGAATTCACAGAACACAGAGCAGTTTCTCAGAAAGCTTCTTTCCAGTTTTGAACGGAAGATATTTCCTTTTTCACCATATCCCTCTATGGGCTTCCAAATATCCCTTTGCCAATTCCACAAGAACAGCCTTAGCGAAAGACTTCTTGAAGGGAAAGATGTAACTCTGTGAGATGAATTAACAGAACACAGAGTAGTTTCTCAGAAAGCTTCTTTCCAGTTTTGAACGGAAGATATTTCCTTTTTCACCATAGCCCTCTATGGGCTTCCAAATATCCCTTTGCCAATTCCACAAGAACAGCCTTAGCGAAAGGCTTCTTGAAGGGAAAGATGTAACTCTGTGAGATGAATTAACAGAACACATAGCAGTTTCTCAGAAAGCTTCTTTCCAGTTTTGAACGGAAGATATTTCCTTTTTTACCATAGCCCTCATTGGGCTTCCAAATATCCCTTTGCCAATTCCACAAGAACAGCCTTAGCGAAAGGGTTCTTGAAGGGAAAGATGTAACTCTGTGAGATGAATTAACAGAACACAGAGCAGTTTCTCAGAAAGCTTCTTTCCAGTTTTGAACGGAAGATATTTCCTTTTTCACGATAGCCCTCTATGGGCTTCCAAATATCCCTTTGCCAATTCCACAAGAACAGCCTTAGCTAAAGGCTTCTTGAAGGGAAAGATGTAACTCTGTGAGATGAATTAACAGAACACAGAGCAGTTTCTCAGAAAGCTTCTTTCCAGTTTTGAACGGAAGATATTTCCTTTTTCACCATAGCCCTCTATGGGCTTCCAAATATCCCTTTGCCAATTCCACAAGAACAGCCTTAGCGAAAGACTTCCTGAAGGGAAAGATGTAACTCTGTGAGATGAATTAACAGAACACAGAGTAGTTTCTCAGAAAGCTTCTTTCCAGTTTTGAACGGAAGATATTTCCTTTTTCACCATAGCCATCTATGGACTTCCAAATATCCCTTTGCCAATTCCACAAGAACAGCCTTAGCGAAAGGCTTCTTGAAGGGAAAGACGTAACCCTGTGAGATGAATTAACAGAACACAGAGCAGTTTCTCAGAAAGCTTCTTTCCAGTTTTGAACGGAAGATATTTCCTTTTTCACCATAGCCCTCTATGGGCTTCCAAATATCCCTTTGCCAACTCCACAAGAACAGCCTTAGCGAAAGGCTTCTTGAAGGGAAAGACGTAACTCTGTGAGATGAATTAACAGAACACAGAGCAGTTTCTCAGAAAGCTTCTTTCCACTTTTGAACGGAAGATATTTCCTTTTTCACCATAGCCCTCTATGGGTTTCCAAATATCCCTTTGCCAATTCCACAAGAACAGCCTTAGCGAAAGGCTTCTTGAAGGGAAAGATGTAACTCTGTGAGATGAATTAACAGAACACAGAGCAGTTTCTCAGAAAGCTTCTTTCCAGTTTTGAACGGAAGATATTTCCTTTTTCACCATAGCCCTCTATGGGCTTCCAAATATCCCTTTGCCAATTCCACAAGAACAGACTTAGCGAAAGGCTCCTTGAAGGGAAAGATGTAACTCTGTGAGATGAATTAACAGAACACAGAGCAGTTTCTCAGAAAGCTTCTTTCCTGTTTTGAACGGAAGATATTTCCTTTTTCACCATAGCCCTCTATGGGCTTCCAAATATCCCTTTGCCTATTCCACAAGAACAGCCTTAGCGAAAGACTTCTTGACGGGAAAGATGTAACTCTGTGAGATGAATTAACAGAACACAGAGCAGTTTCTCAGAAAGCTTCTTTCCAGTTTTGAACGGAGATATTTCCTTTTTCACCATAGCCCTCTATGGGCTTCCAAATATCCCTTTGCCAATTCCCCAAGAACAGCCTTAGCGAAAGGCTTCTTGAAGGGAAAGATGTAACTCTGTGAGATGAATTAGCAGAACACAGAGCAGTATCTCAGAAAGCTTCTTTCCAGTTTTGAACGGAAGATATTTCCTTTTTCATCATAGCCCTCTATGGGCTTCCAAATATCCCTTTGCCAATTCCACAAGAACAGCCTTAGCGAAAGGCTCCTTGTAGGAAAAGATGTAACTCTGTGCGATGAATTAACAGAACACAAAGCTGTTTCTCAGAAAGCTTCTTTCCAGTTTTGAACGGAAGATATTTCTTTTTTTACCATAGCCCTCATTGGGCTTCCAAATATCCCTTTACCAATTCCACAAGAACAGCCTTAGCGAAAGGCTTCTTGAAGGGAAAGATGTAACTCTGTGAGATGAAGTAACAGAACACAGAGCAGTTTCTCAGAAAGCTTCTTTCCAGTTTTGAACGGAAGATATTTCCTTTTTCACCATAGCCCTCTATGGGCTTCCAAATATCCCTTTGCCAATTCCACAAGAACAGCCTTAGGGAAAGGCTTCTTGAAGGGAAAGATGTAACTCAGTGAGATGAATTAACAGAACACAGAGCAGTTTCTCAGAAAGCTTCTTTACAGTTTTGAACGGAAGATATTTCATTTTTCACCATAGCCCTCTGTGGGCTTCCAAATATCCCTTTGCCAATTCCACAAGAACAGCCTTAGCGAAAGGCTTCTTGAAGGGAAAGATGTAACTCAGTGAGATGAATTAACAGAACACAGAGCAGTTTCTCAGAAAGCTTCTTTCCAGTTTTGAACGGAAGATATTTCCTTTTTCACCATAGCCCTCTATGGGATTCCAAATATCCCTTTGCCAATTCCAAAAGAACAGCCTTAGCGAAAGGGTTCTTGAAGGGAAAGATGTAACTCTGTGAGATGAATTAACAGAACACAGAGCAGTTTCTCAGAAAGTTTGTTTCTACTTTTGAACAGAAGATATTTCCTTTTTCACCATAGCCCTCTATGGGCTTCCAAATATCCCTTTGCCAATTCCAAAAGAACAGCCTTAGCGAAAGGCTTCTTGAAGGGAAAAATGTAACTCTGTGAGATGAATTAACAGAACACAGAGCTGTTTCTCAGAAAGCTTCTTTCCAGTTTTGAACGGAAGATATTTCCTTTTTCACCATAGCCCTCTATGGGCTTCCAAATATCCCTTTGCCAATTCCACAAGAACAGCCTTAGCGAAAGACTTGTTGCAGGGAAAGATGTAACTCTGTGAGATGAATTAACAGAACACAGAGCAGTTACTCAGAAAGCTTCTTTCCAGTTTTGAACGGAAGATATTTCCTTTTTCACCATAGCCCTCTATGGGCTTCCAAATATCCCTTTGCCAATTCCACAAGAACAGCCTTTGGGAAAGGCTTCTTGAAGGGAAAGATGTAACTCTGTGAGATGAATTAACAGAACACAGAGCAGTTTCTCAGAAAGCTTCTTTCCAGTTTTGAACGGAATATATTTCCTTTTTCACCATGGCCCTCTATGGGCTTCCAAATATCCCTTTGCCAATTCCACAAGAACAGCCTTAGCGAAAGGATTCTTGAAGGGAAAGATGTAACTCTGTGAGATGAATTAACAGAACACAGAGCAGTTTCTCAGAAAGTTCGTTTCTACTTTTAAACGGAAGATATTCCTTTTTCACCATAGCCCTCTATGGGCATCCAAATATCCCTTTGCCAATTCCACAAGAACAGCCTTAGCGAAAGACTTCTTGAAGGGAAAGATGTAACTCTGTGAGATGAATTAACAGAACACATAGCAGTTTCTCAGAAAGCTTCTTTCCAGTTTTGAACGGAAGATATTTCCTTTTTTACCATAGCCCTCATTGGGCTTCCAAATATCCCTTTGCCAATTCCACAAGAACAGCCTTAGCGAAAGGGTTCTTGAAGGGAAAGATGTAACTCTGTGAGAGGAATTAACAGAACACAGAGCAGTTTCTCAGAAAGCTTCATTCCAGTTTTGAACGGAAGATATTTCCTTTTTCACGATAGCCCTCTATGGGCTTCCAAATATCCCTTTGCCAATTCCACAAGAACAGCCTTAGCTAAAGGCTTCTTGAAGGGAAAGATGTAACTCTGTGAGATGAATTAACAGAACACAGAGCAGTTTCTCAGAAAGCTTCTTTCCAGTTTTGAACAGAAGATATTTCCTTTTTCACCATAGCCCTCTATGGGCTTACAAATATCCCTTTGCCAATTCCACAAGAACAGCCTTAGCGAAAGACTTCCTGAAGGGAAAGATGTAACTCTGTGAGATGAATTAACAGAACACAGAGTAGTTTCTCAGAAAGCTTCTTTCCAGTTTTGAACGGAAGATATTTCCTTTTTCACCATAGCCCTCTACGGTCTTCCAAATATCCCTTTGCCAATTTCACAAGAACAGCCTTAGCGAAAGGCTTCTTGAAGGAAAAGATGTAACTCTGTGAGATGAATTAACAGAACACAGAGCAGTTTCTCAGAAAGCTTCTTTCCAATTTTGAACGGAAGATATTTCCTTTTTCACCATAGCCCTCTATGGGCTTCCAAATATCCCTTTGCCAATTCCACAAGAACAGCCTTAGCGAAAGGCTTCTTGAAGGGAAAGATGTAACTCTGTGAGATGAATTAACAGAACACAGAGCAGTTTCGCAGAAAGCTTCTTTCCAGTTTTGAACGGAAGATACTTCCTTTTTCACCATAGCCCTCTATGGGCTTCCAAATATCCCTTTGCCAATTCCAGAAGAACAGCCTTAGCGAAAGGATGCTTGAAGAGAAAGATGTAACTCTGTGAGATGAATTAACAGAACACAGAGCAGTTTCTCAGAAAGCTTCTTTCCAGTTTTGAACGGAAGATATCTCCTTTATCACCATAGCCCTCTATGGGCTTCCAAATATCCGTTTGGCAATTCCACAAGAACAGCCTTAGCGAAAGACTTCTTGAAGGGAAAGATGTAACTCTGTGAGATGAATTAACAGAACACAGAGCAGTTTCTCAGAAAGCTTCTTTCCAGTTTTGAACGGAAGATATTTCCTTTTTTACCATAGCCCTCATTGGGCTTCCAAATATCCGTTTGCCAATTCCACAAGAACAGCCTTAGCGAAAGGCTTCTTGAAGGGAAAGATGTAACTCTGTGAGATGAATTCACAGAACACAGAGCAGTTTCTCAGAAAGCTTCTTTCCAGTTTTGAACGGAAGATATTTCCTTTTTCACCATAGCCCTCTATGGGCTTCCAAATATCCCTTTGCCAATTCCACAAGAACAGCCTTAGCGAAAGGCTTCTTGAAGGCAAAGATGTAACTCTGTGAGATGAATTCACAGAACACAGAGCAGTTTCTCAGAAAGCTTCTTTCCAGTTTTGAACGGAAGATATTTCCTTTTTCACCATATCCCTCTATGGGCTTCCAAATATCCCTTTGCCAATTCCACAAGAACAGCCTTAGCGAAAGACTTCTTGAAGGGAAAGATGTAACTCTGTGAGATGAATTAACAGAACACAGAGTAGTTTCTCAGAAAGCTTCTTTCCAGTTTTGAACGGAAGATATTTCCTTTTTCACCATAGCCCTCTATGGGCTTCCAAATATCCCTTTGCCAATTCCACAAGAACAGACTTAGCGAAAGGCTTCTTGAAGGGAAAGATGTAACTCTGTGAGATTAATTAACAGAACACAGAGCAGTTTCTCAGAAAGCTTCTTTCCAGTTTTGAACGGAAGATATTTCCTTTTTCACCATAGCCCTCTATGGGCTTCCAAATATCCCTTTGCCAATTCCACAAGAACAGCCTTAGCGAAAGGCTTCTTGAAGGGAAAGATGTAACTCTGTGAGATGAATTAACAGAACACAGAGTAGTTTCGCAGAAAGCTTCTTTCCAGTTTTGAACGGAAGATATTTCCTTTTTCACCATAGCCCTCTATGGGCTTCCAAATATCCCTTTGCCAATTCCACAAGAACAGCCTTAGCGAAAGGCTTCTTGAAGGGAGAGATGTAACTCTGTGAGATGAATTAACAGAACACAGAGCAGTTTCTCAGAAAGCTTCTTTCCAGTTTTGAACGGAAGATATTTCCTTTTTCACCATAGCCCTCTATGGGATTCCAAATATCCCTTTGCCAATTCCACAAGAACAGCCTTAGCGAAAGGCTTCTTGAAGGGAAAGATGTAACTCTGTGAGATGAATTAACAGAACACAGAGAAGTTTCTCAGAATGTTTGTTTCTACTTTTAAACGGAAGATATTTCCTTTTTCACCATAGCCCTCTATGGGCTTCCAAATATCCCTTTGCCAATTCCACAAGAACAGCCTTAGCGAAAGGCTTCTTGAAGGGAAAGATGTAACTCTGTGAGATGAATTAACAGAACACAGAGAAGTTTCTCAGAATGTTTGTTTCTACTTTTAAACGGAAGATATTTCCTTTTTCACCATAGCCCTCTATGGGCTTCCAAATATCCCTTTGCCAATTCCACAAGAACAGCCTTAGCGAAAGGCTTCTTGAAGGGAAAGATGTAACTCTGTGAGATGAATTAACAGAACACAGAGAAGTTTCTCAGAATGTTTGTTTCTACTTTTAAACGGAAGATATTTCCTTTTTCACCATAGCCCTCTATGGGCTTCCAAATATCCCTTTGCCAATTCCACAAGAACAGCCTTAGCGAAAGGCTTCTTGAAGGGAAAGATGTAACTCTGTGAGATGAATTAACAGAACACATAGCAGTTTCTCAGAAAGCTTCTTTCCAGTTTTGAACGGAAGATATTTCCTTTTTTACCATAGCCCTCATTGGGCTTCCAAATATCCCTTTGCCAATTCCACAAGAACAGCCTTAGCGAAAGGGTTCTTGAAGGGAAAGATGTAACTCTGTGAGATGAATTAACAGAACACAGAGCAGTTTCTCAGAAAGCTTCTTTCCAGTTTTGAACGGAAGATATTTCCTTTTTCACGATAGCCCTCTATGGGCTTCCAAATATCCCTTTGCCAATTCCACAACAACAGCCTTAGCTAAAGGCTTCTTGAAGGGAAAGATGTAACTCTGTGAGATGAATTAACAGAACACAGAGCAGTTTCTCAGAAAGCTTCTTTCCAGTTTTGAACGGAAGATATTTCCTTTTTCACCATAGCCCTCTATGGGCTTCCAAATATCCCTTTGCCAATTCCACAAGAACAGCCTTAGCGAAAGACTTCCTGAAGGGAAAGATGTAACTCTGTGAGATGAATTAACAGAACACAGAGCAGTTTCTCAGAAAGCTTCTTTCCAGTTTTGAACGGAAGATATTTCCTTTTTCACCATAGCCATCTATGGGCTTCCAAATATCCCTTTGCCAATTCCACAAGAACAGCCTTAGCGAAAGGCTTCTTGAAGGGAAAGACGTAACCCTGTGAGATGAATTAACAGAACACTGAGCAGTTTCTCAGAAAGCTTCTTTCCAGTTTTGAACGGAAGATATTTCCTTTTTCACCATAGCCCTCTATGGGCTTCCAAATATCCCTTTGCCAACTCCACAAGAACAGCCTTAGCGAAAGGCTTCTTGAAGGGAAAGACGTAACTCTGTGAGATGAATTAACAGAACACAGAGCAGTTTCTCAGAAAGCTTCTTTCCACTTTTGAACGGAAGATATTTCCTTTTTCACCATAGCCCTCTATGGGTTTCCAAATATCCCTTTGCCAATTCCACAAGAACAGCCTTAGCGAAAGGCTTCTTGAAGGGAAAGATGTAACTCTGTGAGATGAATTAACAGAACACAGAGCAGTTTCTCAGAAAGCTTCTTTCCAGTTTTGAACGGAAGATATTTCCTTTTTCACCATAGCCCTCTATGGGCTTCCAAATATCCCTTTGCCAATTCCACAAGAACAGACTTAGCGAAAGGCTTCTTGAAGGGAAAGATATAACTCTGTGAGATTAATTAACAGAACACAGAGCAGTTTCTCAGAAAGCTTCTTTCCAGTTTTGAACGGAAGATATTTCCTTTTTCACCATAGCCCTCTATGGGCTTCCAAATATCCCTTTGCCAATTGCACAAGAACAGCCTTAGCGAAAGGCTTCTTGAAGGGAAAGATGTAACTCTGTGAGATGAATTAACAGAACACAGAGTAGTTTCGCAGAAAGCTTCTTTCCAGTTTTGAACGGAAGATATTTCCTTTTTCACCATAGCCCTCTATGGGCTTCCAAATATCCCTTTGCCAATTCCACAAGAACAGCCTTAGCGAAAGGCTTCTTGAAGGGAGAGATGTAACTCTGTGAGATGAATTAACAGAACACAGAGCAGTTTCTCAGAAAGCTTCTTTCCAGTTTTGAACGGAAGATATTTCCTTTTTCACCATAGCCCTCTATGGGATTCCAAATATCCCTTTGCCAATTCCACAAGAACAGCCTTAGCGAAAGGCTTCTTGAAGGGAAAGATGTAACTCTGTGAGATGAATTAACAGAACACAGAGAAGTTTCTCAGAATGTTTGTTTCTACTTTTAAACGGAAGATATTTCCTTTTTCACCATAGCCCTCTATGGGCTTCCAAATATCCCTTTGCCAATTCCACAAGAACAGCCTTAGCGAAAGGCTTCTTGAAGGGAAAGATGTAACTCTGTGAGATGAATTAACAGAACACATAGCAGTTTCTCAGAAAGCTTCTTTCCAGTTTTGAACGGAAGATATTTCCTTTTTCACCATAGCCCTCATTGGGCTTCCAAATATCCCTTTGCCAATTCCACAAGAACAGCCTTAGCGAAAGGGTTCTTGAAGGGAAAGATGTAACTCTGTGAGATGAATTAACAGAACACAGAGCAGTTTCTCAGAAAGCTTCTTTCCAGTTTTGAACGGAAGATATTTCCTTTTTCACGATAGCCCTCTATGGGCTTCCAAATATCCCTTTGCCAATTCCACAAGAACAGCCTTAGCTAAAGGCTTCTTGAAGGGAAAGATGTAACTCTGTGAGATGAATTAACAGAACACAAAGCAGTTTCTCAGAAAGTTTCTTTCCAGTTTTGAACGGAAGATATTTCCTTTTTCACCATAGCCCTCTACGGGCTTCCAAATATCCCTTTGCCAATTCCACAAGAACAGCCTTAGCGAAAGACTTCCTGAAGGGAAAGATGTAACTCTGTGAGATGAATTAACAGAACACAGAGTAGTTTCTCAGAAAGCTTCTTTCCAGTTTTGAACGGAAGATATTTCCTTTTTCACCACAGCCATCTATGGGCTTCCAAATATCCCTTTGCCAATTCCACAAGAACAGCCTTAGCGAAAGGCTTCTTGAAGGGAAAGACGTAACCCTGTGAGATGAATTAACAGAACACAGAGCAGTTTCTCAGAAAGCTTCTTTCCAGTTTTGAACGGAAGATATTTCCTTTTTCACCAGAGCCCTCTATGGGCTTCCAAATATCCCTTTGCCAACTCCACAAGAACAGCCTTAGCGAAAGGCTTCTTGAAGGGAAAGACGTAACTCTGTGAGATGAATTAACAGAACACAGAGCAGTTTCTCAGAAAGCTTCTTTCCACTTTTGAACGGAAGATATTTCCTTTTTCACCATAGCCCTCTATGGGTTTCCAAATATCCCTTTGCCAATTCCACAAGAACAGCCTTAGCGAAAGGCTTCTTGAAGGGAAAGATGTAACTCTGTGAGATGAATTAACAGAACACAGAGCAGTTTCTCAGAAAGCTTCGTTCCAGTTTTGAACGGAAGATATCTCCTTTTTCACCAGAGCCCTCTATGGGCTTCCAAATATCCCTTTGCCAATTCCACAAGAACAGCCTTAGCGAAAGGCTTCTTGAAGGGAAAGATGTAACTCTGTGAGATGAATTAACAGAACACAAAGCAGTTTCTCAGAAAGCTTCTTTCCACTTTTGAACGGAAGATATTTCCTTTTTCACCATAGACCTCTATGGGCTTCCAAATATCCCTTTGCCAATTCCACAAGAACAGCCTTAGCGAAAGGCTTCTTCAATGGAAAGATGTAACTCTGTGAGATGAATTAACAGAACACAGAGCAGTTTCTCAGAAAACTTCTTTCCAGTTTTGAACGGAAGATATTTCCTTTTTCACCATAGCCCTCTATGGGCTTCCAAATATCCCTTTGCCAATTCCACAAGAACAGCCTTAGCGAAAGGCTTCTTGAAGGGAAAGATGTAACTCTGTGAGATGAATTAACAGAACACAGAGCAGTTTCTCAGAAAGCTTCTTTCCAGTTTTGAACGGAAGATATTTCCTTTTTCACCATAGCCCTCTATGGGCTTCCAAATATCCCTTTGCCAATTCCACAAGAACAGCCTTAGCGAAAGGCTTCTTGAAGGGAAAGATGTAACTCTGTGAGATGAATTAACAGAACACAAAGCAGTTTCTCAGAAAGCTTCTTTCCACTTTTGAACGGAAGATATTTCCTTTTTCACCATAGCCCTCTATGGGCTTCCAAATATCCCTTTGCCAATTCCACAAGAACAGCCTTAGCGAAAGGAAGCTTGAAGGGAAAGATGTAACTCTGTGAGATGAATTAACAGAACACAGAGCAGTTTCTCAGAAAGCTTCTTTCCAGTTTTGAACGGAAGATATTTCCTTTTTCACCATAGCCCTCTATGGGCTTCCAAATATCCCTTTGCCAATTCCACAAGAACAGCCTTAGCGAAAGGATGCTTGAAGGGAAAGATGTAACCCTGTGAGATGAATTAACAGAACACAGAGCAGTTCCTCAGAAAGCTTCTTTCCAGTTTTGAATGGAAGATATTTCCTTTTTCACCATAGCCCTCTATGGGCTTCCAAATATCCCTTTGCCAATTCCACAAGAACAGCCTTAGCGAAAGGCTCCTTGAAGGGAAAGATGTAACTCTGTGAGATGAATTAACAGAACACAGAGCAGTTTCTCAGAAAGCTTCTTTCCACTTTTGAACGGAAGATATTTCCTTTTTCACCATAGCCCTCTATGGGCTTCCAAATATCCCTTTGCCAATTCCACAAGAACAGCCTTAGCGAAAGGCTCCTTGAAGGGAAAGAAGTAACTGTGTGCGATGAATTAACAGAACACAAAGCAGTTTCTCAGAAAGCTTCTTTCCAGTTTTGAACGGAAGATATTTCCTTTTTCACCATAGCCCTCTATGGGCTTCCAAATATCCCTTTGCCAATTCCACAAGAACAGCCTTAGCGAAAGGCTTCTTGAAGGGAAAGATGTAACTCTGTGAGATGAATTAACAGAACACAGAGAAGTTTCTCAGAATGTTTGTTTCTACTTTTAAACGGAAGATATTTCCTTTTTCACCATAGCCCTCTATGGGCTTCCAAATATCCCTTTGCCAATTCCACAAGAACAGCCTTAGCGAAAGGCTTCTTGAAGGGAAAGATGTAACTCTGTGAGATGAATTAACAGAACACATAGCAGTTTCTCAGAAAGCTTCTTTCCAGTTTTGAACGGAAGATATTTCCTTTTTTACCATAGCCCTCATTGGGCTTCCAAATATCCCTTTGCCAATTCCACAAGAACAGCCTTAGCGAAAGGGTTCTTGAAGGGAAAGATGTAACTCTGTGAGATGAATTAACAGAACACAGAGCAGTTTCTCAGAAAGCTTCTTTCCAGTTTTGAACGGAAGATATTTCCTTTTTCACGATAGCCCTCAATGGGCTTCCAAATATCCCTTTGCCAATTCCACAACAACAGCCTTAGCTAAAGGCTTCTTGAAGGGAAAGATGTAACTCTGTGAGATGAATTAACAGAACACAGAGCAGTTTCTCAGAAAGCTTCTTTCCAGTTTTGAACGGAAGATATTTCCTTTTTCACCATAGCCCTCTATGGGCTTCCAAATATCCCTTTGCCAATTCCACAAGAACAGCCTTAGCGAAAGACTTCCTGAAGGGAAAGATGTAACTCTGTGAGATGAATTAACAGAACACAGAGCAGTTTCTCAGAAAGCTTCTTTCCAGTTTTGAACGGAAGATATTTCCTTTTTCACCATAGCCATCTATGGGCTTCCAAATATCCCTTTGCCAATTCCACAAGAACAGCCTTAGCGAAAGGCTTCTTGAAGGGAAAGACGTAACCCTGTGAGATGAATTAACAGAACACTGAGCAGTTTCTCAGAAAGCTTCTTTCCAGTTTTGAACGGAAGATATTTCCTTTTTCACCATAGCCCTCTATGGGCTTCCAAATATCCCTTTGCCAACTCCACAAGAACAGCCTTAGCGAAAGGCTTCTTGAAGGGAAAGACGTAACTCTGTGAGATGAATTAACAGAACACAGAGCAGTTTCTCAGAAAGCTTCTTTCCACTTTTGAACGGAAGATATTTCCTTTTTCACCATAGCCCTCTATGGGTTTCCAAATATCCCTTTGCCAATTCCACAAGAACAGCCTTAGCGAAAGGCTTCTTGAAGGGAAAGATGTAACTCTGTGAGATGAATTAACAGAACACAGAGCAGTTTCTCAGAAAGCTTCTTTCCAGTTTTGAACGGAAGATATTTCCTTTTTCACCATAGCCCTCTATGGGCTTCCAAATATCCCTTTGCCAATTCCACAAGAATAGACTTAGCGAAAGGCTTCTTGAAGGGAAAGATATAACTCTGTGAGATTAATTAACAGAACACAGAGCAGTTTCTCAGAAAGCTTCTTTCCAGTTTTGAACGGAAGATATTTCCTTTTTCACCATAGCCCTCTATGGGCTTCCAAATATCCCTTTGCCAATTGCACAAGAACAGCCTTAGCGAAAGGCTTCTTGAAGGGAAAGATGTAACTCTGTGAGATGAATTAACAGAACACAGAGTAGTTTCGCAGAAAGCTTCTTTCCAGTTTTGAACGGAAGATATTTCCTTTTTCACCA
The DNA here is from genome assembly GCF_047675955.1 of Chlorocebus sabaeus. Taxonomy (NCBI): domain Eukaryota; kingdom Metazoa; phylum Chordata; class Mammalia; order Primates; family Cercopithecidae; genus Chlorocebus; species Chlorocebus sabaeus. The sequence continues at coordinate 1,199,546 of NW_027327537.1, read as the reverse complement.
TAGCCCTCTATGGGCTTCCAAATATCCCTTTGCCAATTCCACAAGAACAGCCTTAGCGAAAGGCTTCTTGAAGGGAGAGATGTAACTCTGTGAGATGAATTAACAGAACACAGAGCAGTTTCTCAGAAAGCTTCTTTCCAGTTTTGAACGGAAGATATTTCCTTTTTCACCATAGCCCTCTATGGGATTCCAAATATCCCTTTGCCAATTCCACAAGAACAGCCTTAGCGAAAGGCTTCTTGAAGGGAAAGATGTAACTCTGTGAGATGAATTAACAGAACACAGAGAAGTTTCTCAGAATGTTTGTTTCTACTTTTAAACGGAAGATATTTCCTTTTTCACCATAGCCCTCTATGGGCTTCCAAATATCCCTTTGCCAATTCCACAAGAACAGCCTTAGCGAAAGGCTTCTTGAAGGGAAAGATGTAACTCTGTGAGATGAATTAACAGAACACATAGCAGTTTCTCAGAAAGCTTCTTTCCAGTTTTGAACGGAAGATATTTCCTTTTTCACCATAGCCCTCATTGGGCTTCCAAATATCCCTTTGCCAATTCCACAAGAACAGCCTTAGCGAAAGGGTTCTTGAAGGGAAAGATGTAACTCTGTGAGATGAATTAACAGAACACAGAGCAGTTTCTCAGAAAGCTTCTTTCCAGTTTTGAACGGAAGATATTTCCTTTTTCACGATAGCCCTCTATGGGCTTCCAAATATCCCTTTGCCAATTCCACAAGAACAGCCTTAGCTAAAGGCTTCTTGAAGGGAAAGATGTAACTCTGTGAGATGAATTAACAGAACACAAAGCAGTTTCTCAGAAAGTTTCTTTCCAGTTTTGAACGGAAGATATTTCCTTTTTCACCATAGCCCTCTACGGGCTTCCAAATATCCCTTTGCCAATTCCACAAGAACAGCCTTAGCGAAAGACTTCCTGAAGGGAAAGATGTAACTCTGTGAGATGAATTAACAGAACACAGAGTAGTTTCTCAGAAAGCTTCTTTCCAGTTTTGAACGGAAGATATTTCCTTTTTCACCACAGCCATCTATGGGCTTCCAAATATCCCTTTGCCAATTCCACAAGAACAGCCTTAGCGAAAGGCTTCTTGAAGGGAAAGACGTAACCCTGTGAGATGAATTAACAGAACACAGAGCAGTTTCTCAGAAAGCTTCTTTCCAGTTTTGAACGGAAGATATTTCCTTTTTCACCAGAGCCCTCTATGGGCTTCCAAATATCCCTTTGCCAACTCCACAAGAACAGCCTTAGCGAAAGGCTTCTTGAAGGGAAAGACGTAACTCTGTGAGATGAATTAACAGAACACAGAGCAGTTTCTCAGAAAGCTTCTTTCCACTTTTGAACGGAAGATATTTCCTTTTTCACCATAGCCCTCTATGGGTTTCCAAATATCCCTTTGCCAATTCCACAAGAACAGCCTTAGCGAAAGGCTTCTTGAAGGGAAAGATGTAACTCTGTGAGATGAATTAACAGAACACAGAGCAGTTTCTCAGAAAGCTTCTTTCCAGTTTTGAACGGAAGATATTTCCTTTTTCACCATAGCCCTCTATGGGCTTCCAAATATCCCTTTGCCAATTCCACAAGAACAGCCTTAGCGAAAGGCTTCTTGAAGGGAAAGATGTAACTCTGTGAGATGAATTAACAGAACACAGAGCAGTTTCTCAGAAAGCTTCTTTCCAGTTTTGAACGGAAGATATCTCCTTTTTCACCAGAGCCCTCTATGGGCTTCCAAATATCCCTTTGCCAATTCCACAAGAACAGCCTTAGCGAAAGGCTTCTTGAAGGGAAAGATGTAACTCTGTGAGATGAATTAACAGAACACAAAGCAGTTTCTCAGAAAGCTTCTTTCCACTTTTGAACGGAAGATATTTCCTTTTTCACCATAGACCTCTATGGGCTTCCAAATATCCCTTTGCCAATTCCACAAGAACAGCCTTAGCGAAAGGCTTCTTGAATGGAAAGATGTAACTCTGTGAGATGAATTAACAGAACACAGAGCAGTTTCTCAGAAAACTTCTTTCCAGTTTTGAACGGAAGATATTTCCTTTTTCTCCATAGCCCTCTATGGGCTTCCAAATATCCCTTTGCCAATTCCACAAGAACAGCCTTAGCGAAAGGCTTCTTGAAGGGAAAGATGTAACTCTGTGAGATGAATTAACAGAACACAGAGCAGTTTCTCAGAAAGCTTCTTTCCAGTTTTGAACGGAAGATATTTCCTTTTTCACCATAGCCCTCTATGGGCTTCCAAATATCCCTTTGCCAATTCCACAAGAACAGCCTTAGCGAAAGGCTTCTTGAAGGGAAAGATGTAACTCTGTGAGATGAATTAACAGAACACAAAGCAGTTTCTCAGAAAGTTTCTTTCCACTTTTGAACGGAAGATATTTCCTTTTTCACCATAGCCTTCTATGGGCTTCCAAATATCCCTTTGCCAATTCCACAAGAACAGCCTTAGCGAAAGGAAGCTTGAAGGGAAAGATGTAACTCTGTGAGATGAATTAACAGAACACAGAGCAGTTTCTCAGAAAGCTTCTTTCCAGTTTTGAACGGAAGATATTTCCTTTTTCACCATAGCGCTCTATGGGCTTCCAAATATCCCTTTGCCAATTCCACAAGAACAGCCTTAGCGAAAGGATGCTTGAAGGGAAAGATGTAACCCTGTGAGATGAATTAACAGAACACAGAGCAGTTCCTCAGAAAGCTTCTTTCCAGTTTTGAATGGAAGATATTTCCTTTTTCACCATAGCCCTCTATGGGCTTCCAAATATCCCTTTGCCAATTCCACAAGAACAGCCTTAGCGAAAGGCTCCTTGAAGGGAAAGATGTAACTCTGTGAGATGAATTAACAGAACACAGAGCAGTTTCTCAGAAAGCTTCTTTCCACTTTTGAACGGAAGATATTTCCTTTTTCACCATAGCCCTCTATGGGCTTCCAAATATCCCTTTGCCAATTCCACAAGAACAGCCTTAGCGAAAGGCTCCTTGAAGGGAAAGAAGTAACTCTGTGCGATGAATTAACAGAACACAAAGCAGTTTCTCAGAAAGCTTCTTTCCAGTTTTGAACGGAAGATATTTCCTTTTTCACCATAGCGCTCTATGGGCTTCCAAATATCCCTTTGCCAATTCCACAAGAACAGCCTTAGCGAAAGGCTTCTTGAAGGGAAAGATGTAACTCTGTGAGATGAAGTAACAGAACACAGAGCAGCTTCTCAGAAAGCTTCTTTCCAGTTTTCAACGGAAGATATTTCCTTTTTCACCATAGCCCTCTTGGGCTTCCAAATATCCCTTTGCCAATTCCACAAGAACAGCCTTAGGGAAAGGCTTCTTGAAGGGAAAGATGTAACTCAGTGAGATGAATTAACAGAACACAGAGAAGTTTCTCAGAGAGCTTCTTTCCAGTTTTGAACGGAAGATGTTTCCTTTTTCACCATAGCCCTCTATGGGCTTCCAAATATCCCTTTGCCAATTCCACAAGAACAGCCTTAGCGAAAGGCTTCTTGAAGGGAAAGATGTAACTCTGTGAGATGAATTAACAGAACACAGAGCAGTTTCTCAGAAAGTTTGTTTCTACTTTTGAAAGGAAGATATTTCCTTTTTCACCATAGCCCTCTATGGGCTTCCAAATATCCCTTTGCCAATTCCAAAAGAACAGCCTTAGCGAAAGGCTTCTTGAAGGGAAAGATGTAACTCTGTGAGATGAATTAACAGAACACAGAGCTGTTTCTCAGAAAGCTTCTTTCCAGTTTTGAACGGAAGATATTTCCTTTTTCACCATAGCCCTCTATGGGCTTCCAAATATCCCTTTGCCAATTCCACAAGAACAGCCTTAGCGAAAGACTTCTTGAAGGGAAAGATGTAACTCTGTGAGATGAATTAACAGAACACAGAGCAGTTTCTCAGAAAGCTTCTTTCCAGTTTTGAACGGAAGATATTTCCTTTTTCACCATAGCCCTCTATGGGCTTCCAAATATCCCTTTGCCAATTCCACAGGAACAGCCTTAGCGAAAGGCTTCTTGAAGGGAAAGATGTAACTCTGTGAGATGAATTAACAGAACACAGAGCAGTTTCTCCGAAAGCTTCTTTCCAGTTTTGAACGGAAGATATTACCTTTTTCACCATAGCCCTCTATGGGCTTCCAAATATCCCTTTGCCAATTCCACAAGAACAGCCTTAGCGAAAGGATTCTTGAAGGGAAAGATGTAACTCTGTGAGATGAATTAACAGAACACAGAGCAGTTTCTCAGAAAGTTTGTTTCTACTTTTGAACGGAAGATATTTCCTTTTTCACCATAGCCCTCTATGGGCTTCCAAATATGCCTTTGCCAATTCCACAAGAACAGCCTTAGCGAAAGGCTTCTTGAAGGGAAAGATGTAACTCTGTGAGATGAATTAACAGAACACATAGCAGTTTCTCAGAAAGCTTCTTTCCAGTTTTGAACGGAAGATATTTCCTTTTTTACCATAGCCCTCTATGGGCTTCCAAATATCCCTTTGCCAATTCCACAAGAACAGCCTTAGCGAAAGGGTTCTTGAAGTGAAAGATGTAACTCTGTGAGATGAATTAACAGAACACAGAGCAGTTTCTCAGAAAGCTTCTTTCCAGTTTTGAACGGAAGATATTTCCTTTTTCACGATAGCCCTCTATGGGCTTCCAAATATCCCTTTGACAATTCCACAAGAACAGCCTTAGCTAAAGGCTTCTTGAAGGGAAAGATGTAACTCTGTGAGATGAATTAACAGAACACAGAGCAGTTTCTCAGAAAGCTTCTTTCCAGGTTTGAACGGAAGATATTTCCTTTTTCACCATAGCCCTCTATGGGCTTCCAAATATCCCATTGCCAATTCCACAAGAACAGCCTTAGCGAAAGACTTCCTGAAGGGAAAGATGTAACTCTGTGAGATGAATTAAGAGAACACAGAGCAGTTTCTCAGAAAGCTTCTTTCCAGTTTTGAACGGAAGATATTTCCTTTTTCACCATAGCCATCTATGGGCTTCCAAATATCCCTTGGCCAATTCCACAAGAACAGCCTTAGCAAAAGGCTTCTTGAAGGGAAAGACATAACTCTGTGAGATGAATTAACAGAACACAGAGCAGTTTCTCAGAAAGCTTCTTTCCAGTTTTGAACGGAAGATATTTCCTTTTTCACCATAGCCCTCATTGGGCTTCCAAATATCCCTTTGCCAATTCCACAAGAACAGCCTTAGCGAAAGGGTTCTTGAAGGGAAAGATGTAACTCTGTGAGATGAATTAACAGAACACAGAGCAGTTTCTCAGAAAGCTTCTTTCCAGTTTTGAACGGAAGATATTTCCTTTTTCACGATAGCCCTCTATGGGCTTCCAAATATCCCTTTGCCAATTCCACAAGAACAGCCTTAGCTAAAGGCTTCTTGAAGGGAAAGATGTAACTCTGTGAGATGAATTAACAGAACACAGAGCAGTTTCTCAGAAAGTTTCTTTCCAGTTTTGAACGGAAGATATTTCCTTTTTCACCATAGCCCTCTACGGGCTTCCAAATATCCCTTTGCCAATTCCACAAGAACAGCCTTAGCGAAAGACTTCCTGAAGGGAAAGATGTAACTCTGTGAGATGAATTAACAGAACACAGAGTAGTTTCTCAGAAAGCTTCTTTCCAGTTTTGAACGGAAGATATTTCCTTTTTCACCACAGCCATCTATGGGCTTCCAAATATCCCTTTGCCAATTCCACAAGAACAGCCTTAGCGAAAGGCTTCTTGAAGGGAAAGACGTAACCCTGTGAGATGAATTAACAGAACACAGAGCAGTTTCTCAGAAAGCTTCTTTCCAGTTTTGAACGGAAGATATTTCCTTTTTCACCAGAGCCCTCTATGGGCTTCCAAATATCCCTTTGCCAACTCCACAAGAACAGCCTTAGCGAAAGGCTTCTTGAAGGGAAAGACGTAACTCTGTGAGATGAATTAACAGAACACAGAGCAGTTTCTCAGAAAGCTTCTTTCCACTTTTGAACGGAAGATATTTCCTTTTTCACCATAGCCCTCTATGGGTTTCCAAATATCCCTTTGCCAATTCCACAAGAACAGCCTTAGCGAAAGGCTTCTTGAAGGGAAAGATGTAACTCTGTGAGATGAATTAACAGAACACAGAACAGTTTCTCAGAAAGCTTCTTTCCAGTTTTGAACGGAAGATATTTCCTTTTTCACCATAGCCCTCTATGGGCTTCCAAATATCCCTTTGCCAATTCCACAAGAACAGCCTTAGCGAAAGGCTTCTTGAAGGGAAAGATGTAACTCTGTGAGATGAATTAACAGAACACAGAGCAGTTTCTCAGAAAGCTTCTTTCCAGTTTTGAACGGAAGATATCTCCTTTTTCACCAGAGCCCTCTATGGGCTTCCAAATATCCCTTTGCCAATTCCACAAGAACAGCCTTAGCGAAAGGCTTCTTGAAGGGAAAGATGTAACTCTGTGAGATGAATTAACAGAACACAAAGCAGTTTCTCAGAAAGCTTCTTTCCACTTTTGAACGGAAGATATTTCCTTTTTCACCATAGACCTCTATGGGCTTCCAAATATCCCTTTGCCAATTCCACAAGAACAGCCTTAGCGAAAGGCTTCTTGAATGGAAAGATGTAACTCTGTGAGATGAATTAACAGAACACAGAGCAGTTTCTCAGAAAACTTCTTTCCAGTTTTGAACGGAAGATATTTCCTTTTTCACCATAGCCCTCTATGGGCTTCCAAATATCCCTTTGCCAATTCCACAAGAACAGCCTTAGCGAAAGGCTTCTTGAAGGGAAAGATGTAACTCTGTGAGATGAATTAACAGAACACAGAGCAGTTTCTCAGAAAGCTTCTTTCCAGTTTTGAACGGAAGATATTTCCTTTTTCACCATAGCCCTCTATGGGCTTCCAAATATCCCTTTGCCAATTCCACAAGAACAGCCTTAGCGAAAGGCTTCTTGAAGGGAAAGATGTAACTCTGTGAGATGAATTAACAGAACACAAAGCAGTTTCTCAGAAAGCTTCTTTCCACTTTTGAACGGAAGATATTTCCTTTTTCACCATAGCCTTCTATGGGCTTCCAAATATCCCTTTGCCAATTCCACAAGAACAGCCTTAGCGAAAGGAAGCTTGAAGGGAAAGATGTAACTCTGTGAGATGAATTAACAGAACACAGAGCAGTTTCTCAGAAAGCTTCTTTCCAGTTTTGAACGGAAGATATTTCCTTTTTCACCATAGCCCTCTATGGGCTTCCAAATATCCCTTTGCCAATTCCACAAGAACAGCCTTAGCGAAAGGATGCTTGAAGGGAAAGATGTAACCCTGTGAGATGAATTAACAGAACACAGAGCAGTTCCTCAGAAAGCTTCTTTCCAGTTTTGAATGGAAGATATTTCCTTTTTCACCATAGCCCTCTATGGGCTTCCAAATATCCCTTTGCCAATTCCACAAGAACAGCCTTAGCGAAAGGCTCCTTGAAGGGAAAGATGTAACTCTGTGAGATGAATTAACAGAACACAGAGCAGTTTCTCAGAAAGCTTCTTTCCACTTTTGAACGGAAGATATTTCCTTTTTCACCATAGCCCTCTATGGGCTTCCAAATATCCCTTTGCCAATTCCACAAGAACAGCCTTAGCGAAAGGCTCCTTGAAGGGAAAGAAGTAACTCTGTGCGATGAATTAACAGAACACAAAGCAGTTTCTCAGAAAGCTTCTTTCCAGTTTTGAACGGAAGATATTTCCTTTTTCACCATAGCGCTCTATGGGCTTCCAAATATCCCTTTGCCAATTCCACAAGAACAGCCTTAGCGAAAGGCTTCTTGAAGGGAAAGATGTAACTCTGTGAGATGAAGTAACAGAACACAGAGCAGCTTCTCAGAAAGCTTCTTTCCAGTTTTCAACGGAAGATATTTCCTTTTTCACCATAGCCCTCATGGGCTTCCAAATATCCCTTTGCCAATTCCACAAGAACAGCCTTAGGGAAAGGCTTCTTGAAGGGAAAGATGTAACTCAGTGAGATGAATTAACAGAACACAGAGAAGTTTCTCAGAAAGCTTCTTTCCAGTTTTGAACGGAAGATGTTTCCTTTTTCACCATAGCCCTCTATGGGCTTCCAAATATCCCTTTGCCAATTCCACAAGAACAGCCTTATCGAAAGGCTTCTTGAAGGGAAAGATGTAACTCTGTGAGATGAATTAACAGAACACAGAGCAGTTTCTCAGAAAGTTTGTTTCTACTTTTGAACGGAAGATATTTCCTTTTTCACCATAGCCCTCTATGGGCTTCCAAATATCCCTTTGCCAATTCCAAAAGAACAGCCTTAGCGAAAGGCTTCTTGAAGGGAAAGATGTAACTCTGTGAGATGAATTAACAGAACACAGAGCTGTTTCTCAGAAAGCTTCTTTCCAGTTTTGAACGGAAGATATTTCCTTTTTCACCATAGCCCTCTATGGGCTTCCAAATATCCCTTTGCCAATTCCACAAGAACAGCCTTAGCGAAAGACTTCTTGAAGGGAAAGATGTAACTCTGTGAGATGAATTAACAGAACACAGAGCAGTTTCTCAGAAAGCTTCTTTCCAGTTTTGAACGGAAGATATTTCCTTTTTCACCATAGCCCTCTATGGGCTTCCAAATATCCCTTTGCCAATTCCACAGGAACAGCCTTAGCGAAAGGCTTCTTGAAGAGAAAGATGTAACTCTGTGAGATGAATTAACAGAACACAGAGCAGTTTCTCCGAAAGCTTCTTTCCAGTTTTGAACGGAAGATATTTCCTTTTTCACCATAGCCCTCTATGGGCTTCCAAATATCCCTTTGCCAATTCCACAAGAACAGCCTTAGCGAAAGGATTCTTGAAGGGAAAGATGTAACTCTGTGAGATGAATTAACAGAACACAGAGCAGTTTCTCAGAAAGTTTGTTTCTACTTTTGAACGGAAGATATTTCCTTTTTCACCATAGCCCTCTATGGGCTTCCAAATATGCCTTTGCCAATTCCACAAGAACAGCCTTAGCGAAAGGCTTCTTGAAGGGAAAGATGTAACTCTGTGAGATGAATTAACAGAACACATAGCAGTTTCTCAGAAAGCTTCTTTCCAGTTTTGAACGGAAGATATTTCCTTTTTTACCATAGCCCTCTATGGGCTTCCAAATATCCCTTTGCCAATTCCACAAGAACAACCTTAGGGAAAGGGTTCTTGAAGGGAAAGATGTAACTCTGTGAGATGAATTAACAGAACACAGAGCAGTTTCTCAGAAAGCTTCTTTCCAGTTTTGAACGGAAGATATTTCCTTTTTCACGATAGCCCTCTATGGGCTTCCAAATATCCCTTTGCCAATTCCACAAGAACAGCCTTAGCTAAAGGCTTCTTGAAGGGAAAGATGTAACTCTGTGAGATGAATTAACAGAACACAGAGCAGTTTCTCAGAAAGCTTCTTTCCAGGTTTGAACGGAAGATATTTCCTTTTTCACCATAGCCCTCTATGGGCTTCCAAATATCCCATTGCCAATTCCACAAGAACAGCCTTAGCGAAAGACTTCCTGAAGGGAAAGATGTAACTCTGTGAGATGAATTAAGAGAACACAGAGCAGTTTCTCAGAAAGCTTCTTTCCAGTTTTGAACGGAAGATATTTCCTTTTTCACCATAGCCATCTATGGGCTTCCAAATATCCCTTTGCCAATTCCACAAGAACAGCCTTAGCAAAAGGCTTCTTGAAGGGAAAGACATAACTCTGTGAGATGAATTAACAGAACACAGAGCAGTCTCTCAGAAAGTTTCTTTCCAGTTTTGAACGGAAGATATTTCCTTTTTCACCATAGCCCTCTATGGGCTTCCAAATATCCCTTTGCCAACTCCACAAGAACAGCCTTAGCGAAAGGCTTCTTGAAGGGAAAGACGTAACTCTGTGAGATGAATTAACAGAACACAGAGCAGTTTCTCAGAAAGCTTCTTTCCACTTTTGAACGGAAGATATTTCCTTTTTCACCATAGCCCTCTATGGGCTTCCAAATATCCCTTTGCCAATTCCACAAGAACAGCCTTAGCGAAAGGCTTCTTGAAGGGAAATATGTAACTCTGTGAGATGAATTAACAGAACACAGAGCAGTTTCTCAGAAAGCTTCTTTCCAGTTTTGAACGGAAGATATTTCCTTTTTCACCATAGCCCTCTATGGGCTTCCAAATATCCCTTTGCCAATTCCACAAGAACAGCCTTAGCGAAAGGCTTCTTGAAGGGAAAGATATAACTCTGTGAGATGAATTAACAGAACACAGAGCAGTTTCTCAGAAAGCTTCTTTCCACTTTTGAACGGAAGATATTTCCTTTTTCACCATAGCCCTCTATGGGCTTCCAAATATCCCTTTGCCAATTCCACAAGAACAGCCTTAGCGAAAGGATGCTTGCAGGGAAAGATGTAACCCTGTGAGATGAATTAACAGAACACAGAGCAGTTTCTCAGAAAGCTTCTTTCCAGTTTTGAATGGAAGATATTTCCTTTTTCACCATAGCCCTCTATGGGCTTCCAAATATCCCTTTGCCAATTCCACAAGAACAGCCTTAGCGAAAGGCTTCTTGAAGGGAAAGATGTAACTCTGTGAGATGAATTAACAGAACACAGAGCAGTTTCTCAGAAAGCTTCTTTCCACTTTTGAACGGAAGATATTTCCTTTTTCACCATAGCCCTGTATGGGCTTCCAAATATCCCTTTGCCAATTCCACAAGAACAGCCTTAGCGAAAGGCTCCTTGAAGGGAAAGATGTAACTCTGTGCGATGAATTAACAGAACACAAAGCAGTTTCTCAGAAAGCTTCTTTCCAGTTTTGAACGGAAGATATTTCCTTTTTCACCATAGCGCTCTATGGGCTTCCAAATATCCCTTTGCCAATTCCACAAGAACAGCCTTAGCGAAAGGCTTCTTGAAGGGAAAGATGTAACTCTGTGAGATGAAGTAACAGAACACAGAGCAGTTTCTCAGAAAGCTTCTTTCCAGTTTTGAACGGAAGATATTTCCTTTTTCACCATAGCCCTCTATGGGCTTCCAAATATCCCTTTGCCAATTCCACAAGAACAGCCTTAGGGAAAGGCTTCTTGAAGGGAAAGATGTAACTCAGTGAGATGAATTAACAGAACACAGAGAAGTTTCTCAGAAAGCTTCTTTCCAGTTTTGAACGGAAGATGTTTCCTTTTTCACCATAGCCCTCTATGGGCTTCCAAATATCCCTTTGCCAATTCCACAAGAACAGCCTTAGCGAAAGGCTTCTTGAAGGGAAAGATGTAACTCTGTGAGATGAATTAACAGAACACAGAGCAGTTTCGCAGAAAGCTTCTTTCCAGTTTTGAACGGAAGATATTTCCTTTTTCACCATAGCCCTCTATGGGCTTCCAAATATCCCTTTGCCAATTCCACAAGAACAGCCTTAGCGAAAGACTTCTTGAAGGGAAAGATGTAACTCTGTGAGATGAATTAACAGAACACAGAGCAGTTTCTCAGAAAGCTTCTTTCCAGTTTTGAACGGAAGATATTTCCTTTTTCACCATAGCCCTCTATGGGCTTCCAAATATCCCTTTGCCAATTCCACAGGAACAGCCTTAGCGAAAGGCTTCTTGAAGGGAAAGATGTAACTCTGTGAGATGAATTAACAGAACACAGAGCAGTTTCTCAGAAAGCTTCTTTCCAGTTTTGAACGGAAGATATTTCCTTTTTCACCGTAGCCCTCTATGGGCTTCCAAATATCCCTTTGCCAACTCCACAAGAACAGCCTTAGCGAAAGGCTTCTTGAAGGGAAAGACGTAACTCTGTGAGATGAATTAACAGAACACAGAGCAGTTTCTCAGAAAGCTTCTTTCCACTTTTGAACGGAAGATATTTCCTTTTTCACCATAGCCCTCTATGGGCTTCCAAATATCCCTTTGCCAATTCCACAAGAACAGCCTTAGCGAAAGGCTTCTTGAAGGGAAAGATGTAACTCTGTGAGATGAATTAACAGAACACAGAGCAGTTTCTCAGAAAGCTTCTTTCCAGTTTTGAACGGAAGATATTTCCTTTTTCACCATAGCCCTCTATGGGCTTCCAAATATCCCTTTGCCAATTCCAGAAGAACAGCCTTAGCGAAAGGCTCCTTGAAGGGAAAGATGTAACTCTGTGAGATGAAGTAACAGAACACAGAGCAGTTTCTCAGAAAGCTTCTTTCCAGTTTTGAACGGAAGATATTTCCTTTTTCACCATAGCCCTCTATGGGCTTCCAAATATCCCTTTGCCAATTCCACAAGAACAGCCTTAGCGAAAGGATGCTTGAAGGGAAAGATGTAACCCTGTGAGATGAATTAACAGAACACAGAGCAGTTTCTCAGAAAGCTTCTTTCCAGTTTTGAATGGAAGATATTTCCTTTTTCACCATAGCCCTCTATGGGCTTCCAAATATCCCTTTGCCAATTCCACAAGAACAGCCTTAGCGAAAGGCTTCTTGAAGGGAAAGATGTAACTCTGTGAGATGAATTAACAGAACACAGAGCAGTTTCTCAGAAAGCTTCTTTCCACTTTTGAACGGAAGATATTTCCTTTTTCACCATAGCCCTCTATGGGCTTCCAAATATCCCTTTGCCAATTCCACAAGAACAGCCTTAGCGAAAGGCTCCTTGAAGGGAAAGATGTAACTCTGTGCGATGAATTAACAGAACACAAAGCAGTTTCTCAGAAAGCTTCTTTCCAGTTTTGAACGGAAGATATTACCTTTTTCACCATAGCGCTCTATGGGCTTCCAAATATCCCTTTGCCAATTCCACAAGAACAGCCTTAGCGAAAGGCTTCTTGAAGGGAAAGATGTAACTCTGTGAGATGAAGTAACAGAACACAGAGCAGTTTCTCAGAAAGCTTCTTTCCAGTTTTGAACGGAAGATATTTCCTTTTTCACCATAGCCCTCTTGGGCTTCCAAATATCCCTTTGCCAATTCCACAAGAACAGCCTTAGGGAAAGGCTTCTTGAAGGGAAAGATGTAACTCAGTGAGATGAATTAACAGAACACAGAGAAGTTTCTCAGAAAGCTTCTTTCCAGTTTTGAACGGAAGATATTTCCTTTTTCACCATAGCCCTCTATGGGCTTCCAAATATCCCTTTGCCAATTCCACAAGAACAGCCTTAGCGAAAGGCTTCTTGAAGGGAAAGATGTAACTCTGTGAGATGAATTAACAGAACACAGAGCAGTTTCTCAGAAAGTTTGTTTCTACTTTTGAACGGAAGATATTTCCTTTTTCACCATAGCCCTCTATGGGCTTCCAAATATCCCTTTGCCAATTCCAAAAGAACAGCCTTAGCGAAAGGCTTCTTGAAGGGAAAGATGTAACTCTGTGAGATGAATTAACAGAACACAGAGCTGTTTCTCAGAAAGCTTCTTTCCAGTTTTGAACGGAAGATATTTCCTTTTTCACCATAGCCCTCTATGGGCTTCCAAATATCCCTTTGCCAATTCCACAAGAACAGCCTTAGCGAAAGACTTCTTGAAGGGAAAGATGTAACTCTGTGAGATGAATTAACAGAACACAGAGCAGTTTCTCAGAAAGCTTCTTTCCAGTTTTGAACGGAAGATATTTCCTTTTTCACCATAGCCCTCTATGGGCTTCCAAATATCCCTTTGCCAATTCCACAGGAACAGCCTTAGCGAAAGGCTTCTTGAAGGGAAAGATGTAACTCTGTGAGATGAATTAACAGAACACAGAGCAGTTTCTCAGAAAGCTTCTTTCCAGTTTTGAACGGAAGATATTTCCTTTTTCACCATAGCCCTCTATGGGCTTCCAAATATCCCTTTGCCAATTCCACAAGAACAGCCTTAGCGAAAGGATTCTTGAAGGGAAAGATGTAACTCTGTGAGATGAATTAACAGAACACAGAGCAGTTTCTCAGAAAGTTTGTTTCTACTTTTGAACGGAAGATATTTCCTTTTTCACCATAGCCCTCTATGGGCTTCCAAATATGCCTTTGCCAATTCCACAAGAACAGCCTTAGCGAAAGGCTTCTTGAAGGGAAAGATGTAACTCTGTGAGATGAATTAACAGAACACATAGCAGTTTCTCAGAAAGCTTCTTTCCAGTTTTGAACGGAAGATATTTCCTTTTTTACCATAGCCCTCTATGGGCTTCCAAATATCCCTTTGCCAATTCCACAAGAACAGCCTTAGCGAAAGGGTTCTTGAAGGGAAAGATGTAACTCTGTGAGATGAATTAACAGAACACAGAGCAGTTTCTCAGAAAGCTTCTTTCCAGTTTTGAACGGAAGATATTTCCTTTTTCACGATAGCCCTCTATGGGCTTCCAAATATCCCTTTGCCAATTCCACAAGAACAGCCTTAGCTAAAGGCTTCTTGAAGGGAAAGATGTAACTCTGTGAGATGAATTAACAGAACACAGAGCAGTTTCTCAGAAAGCTTCTTTCCAGTTTTGAACGGAAGATATTTCCTTTTTCACCATAGCACTCTATGGGCTTCCAAATATCCCATTGCCAATTCCACAAGAACAGCCTTAGCGAAAGACTTCCTGAAGGGAAAGATGTAACTCTGTGAGATGAATTAAGAGAACACAGAGCAGTTTCTCAGAAAGCTTCTTTCCAGTTTTGAACGGAAGATATTTCCTTTTTCACCATAGCCATCTATGGGCTTCCAAATATCCCTTTGCCAATTCCACAAGAACAGCCTTAGCAAAAGGCTTCTTGAAGGGAAAGACATAACTCTGTGAGATGAATTAACAGAACACAGAGCAGTCTCTCAGAAAGTTTCTTTCCAGTTTTGAACGGAAGATATTTCCTTTTTCACCATAGCCCTCTATGGGCTTCCAAATATCCCTTTGCCAACTCCACAAGAACAGCCTTAGCGAAAGGCTTCTTGAAGGGAAAGACGTAACTCTGTGAGATGAATTAACAGAACACAGAGCAGTTTCTCAGAAAGCTTCTTTCCACTTTTGAACGGAAGATATTTCCTTTTTCACCATAGCCCTCTATGGGCTTCCAAATATCCCTTTGCCAATTCCACAAGAACAGCCTTAGCGAAAGGCTTCTTGAAGGGAAATATGTAACTCTGTGAGATGAATTAACAGAACACAGAGCAGTTTCTCAGAAAGCTTCTTTCCAGTTTTGAACGGAAGATATTTCCTTTTTCACCATAGCCCTCTATGGGCTTCCAAATATCCCTTTGCCAATTCCACAAGAACAGCCTTAGCGAAAGGCTTCTTGAAGGGAAAGATGTAACTCTGTGAGATGAATTAACAGAACACAGAGCAGTTTCTCAGAAAGCTTCTTTCCACTTTTGAACGGAAGATATTTCCTTTTTCACCATAGCCCTCTATGGGCTTCCAAATATCCCTTTGCCAATTCCACAAGAACAGCCTTAGCGAAAGGATGCTTGAAGGGAAAGATGTAACCCTGTGAGATGAATTAACAGAACACAGAGCAGTTTCTCAGAAAGCTTCTTTCCAGTTTTGAACGGAAGATATTTCCTTTTTCACCATAGCCCTCTATGGGCTTCCAAATATCCCTTTGCCAATTCCACAAGAACAGCCTTAGCGAAAGGCTTCTTGAAGGGAAAGATGTAACTCTGTGAGATGAATTAACAGAACACAGAGCAGTTTCTCAGAAAGCTTCTTTCCACTTTTGAACGGAAGATATTTCCTTTTTCACCATAGCCCTGTATGGGCTTCCAAATATCCCTTTGCCAATTCCACAAGAACAGCCTTAGCGAAAGGCTCCTTGAAGGGAAAGATGTAACTCTGTGCGATGAATTAACAGAACACAAAGCAGTTTCTCAGAAAGCTTCTTTCCAGTTTTGAACGGAAGATATTTCCTTTTTCACCATATCGCTCTATGGGCTTCCAAATATCCCTTTGCCAATTCCACAAGAACAGCCTTAGCGAAAGGCTTCTTGAAGGGAAAGATATAACTCTGTGAGATGAAGTAACAGAACACAGAGCAGTTTCTCAGAAAGCTTCTTTCCAGTTTTGAACGGAAGATATTTCCTTTTTCACCATAGCCCTCTATGGGCTTCCAAATATCCCTTTGCCAATTCCACAAGAACAGCCTTAGGGAAAGGCTTCTTGAAGGGAAAGATGTAACTCAGTGAGATGAATTAACAGAACACAGAGAAGTTTCTCAGAAAGCTTCTTTCCAGTTTTGAACGGAAGATGTTTCCTTTTTCACCATAGCCCTCTATGTGCTTCCAAATATCCCTTTGCCAATTCCACAAGAACAGCCTTAGCGAAAGGCTTCTTGAAGGGAAAGATGTAACTCTGTGAGATGAATTAACAGAACACAGAGCAGTTTCTCAGAAAGCTTCTTTCCACTTTTGAACGGAAGATATTTCCTTTTTCACCATAGCCCTCTATGGGCTTCCAAATATCCCTTTGCCAATTCCACAAGAACAGCCTTAGCGAAAGGATGCTTGAAGGGAAAGATGTAACCCTGTGAGATGAATTAACAGAACACAGAGCAGTTTCTCAGAAAGCTTCTTTCCAGTTTTGAATGGAAGATATTTCCTTTTTCACCATAGTCCTCTATGGGCTTCCAAATATCCCTTTGCCAATTCCACAAGAACAGCCTTAGTGAAAGGCTTCTTGAAGGGAAAGATGTAACTCTGTGAGATGAATTAACAGAACACAGAGCAGTTTCTCAGAAAGCTTCTTTCCACTTTTGAACGGAAGATATTTCCTTTTTCACCATAGCCCTGTATGGGCTTCCAAATATCCCTTTGCCAATTCCACAAGAACAGCCTTAGCGAAAGGCTCCTTGAAGGGAAAGATGTAACTCTGTGCGATGAATTAACAGAACACAAAGCAGTTTCTCAGAAAGCTTCTTTCCAGTTTTGAACGGAAGATATTTCCTTTTTCACCATAGCGCTCTATGGGCTTCCAAATATCCCTTTGCCAATTCCACAAGAACAGCCTTAGCGAAAGGCTTCTTGAAGGGAAAGATGTAACTCTGTGAGATGAAGTAACAGAACACAGAGCAGTTTCTCAGAAAGCTTCTTTCCAGTTTTGAACGGAAGATATTTCCTTTTTCACCATAGCCCTCTATGGGCTTCCAAATATCCCTTTGCCAATTCCACAAGAACAGCCTTAGGGAAAGGCTTCTTGAAGGGAAAGATGTAACTCAGTGAGATGAATTAACAGAACACAGAGAAGTTTCTCAGAAAGCTTCTTTCCAGTTTTGAACGGAAGATGTTTCCTTTTTCACCATAGCCCTCTATGGGCTTCCAAATATCCCTTTGCCAATTCCACAAGAACAGCCTTAGCTAAAGGCTTCTTGAAGGGAAAGATGTAACTCTGTGAGATGAATTAACAGAACACAGAGCAGTTTCGCAGAAAGCTTCTTTCCAGTTTTGAACGGAAGATATTTCCTTTTTCACCATAGCCCTCTATGGGCTTCCAAATATCCTTTTGCCAATTCCACAAGAACAGCCTTAGCGAAAGACTTCTTGAAGGGAAAGATGTAACTCTGTGAGATGAATTAACAGAACACAGACCAGTTTCTCAGAAAGCTTCTTTCCAGTTTTGAACGGAAGATATTTCCTTTTTCACCATAGCCCTCTATGGGCTTCCAAATATCCCTTTGCCAATTCCACAGGAACAGCCTTAGCGAAAGGCTTCTTGAAGGGAAAGATGTAACTCTGTGAGATGAATTAACAGAACACAGAGCAGTTTCTCAGAAAGCTTCTTTCCAGTTTTGAACGGAAGATATTTCCTTTTTCACCGTAGCCCTCTATGGGCTTCCAAATATCCCTTTGCCAACTCCACAAGAACAGCCTTAGCGAAAGGCTTCTTGAAGGGAAAGACGTAACTCTGTGAGATGAATTAACAGAACACAGAGCAGTTTCTCAGAAAGCTTCTTTCCACTTTTGAACGGAAGATATTTCCTTTTTCACCATAGCCCTCTATGGGCTTCCAAATATCCCTTTGCCAATTCCACAAGAACAGCCTTAGCGAAAGGCTTCTTGAAGGGAAAGATGTAACTCTGTGAGATGAATTAACAGAACACAGAGCAGTTTCTCAGAAAGCTTCTTTCCAGTTTTGAACGGAAGATATTTCCTTTTTCACCATAGCCCTCTATGGGCTTCCAAATATCCCTTTGCCAATTCCAGAAGAACAGCCTTAGCGAAAGGCTCCTTGAAGGGAAAGATGTAACTCTGTGAGATGAAGTAACAGAACACAGAGCAGTTTCTCAGAAAGCTTCTTTCCAGTTTTGAACGGAAGATATTTCCTTTTTCACCATAGCCCTCTATGGGCTTCCAAATATCCCTTTGCCAATTCCACAAGAACAGCCTTAGGGAAAGGCTTCTTGAAGGGAAAGATGTAACTCTGTGAGATGAATTAACAGAACACAGAGCAGTTTCTCAGAAAGCTTCTTTCCAGTTTTGAACGGAAGATATTTCCTTTTTCACCATAGCCCTCTATGGGCTTCCAAATATCTCTTTGCCAATTCCACAAGAACAGCCTTAGCGAAAGGCTTCTTGAAGGGAAAGATGTAACTCTGTGAGATGAATTAACAGAACACAGAGCACTTTCTCAGAAAGTTTGTTTCTACTTTTGAACGGAAGATATTTCCTTTTTCACCATAGACCTCTATGGGCTTCCAAATATCCCTTTGCCAATTCCACAAGAACAGCCTTAGCGAAAGGCTTCTTGAAGGGAGAGATGTAACTCTGTGAGATGAATTAACAGAACACAGAGCAGTTTCTCAGAAAGCTTCTTTCCAGTTTTGAACGGAAGATATTTCCTTTTTCACCATAGCCCTCTATGGGCTTCCAAATATCCCTTTGCCAATTCCACAAGAACAGCCTTAGCGAAAGGCTTCTTGAAGGGAAAGATGTAACTCTGTGAGATGATTTAACAGAACACAAAGCAGTTTCACAGAAAGCTTCTTTCCACTTTTAAACGGAAGATATTTCCTTTTTCACCATAGCCCACTATGGGCTTCCAAATATCCCTTTGCCAATTCCACAAGAACAGCGTTAGCGAAAGGATGCTTGAAGGGAAAGATGTAACTCTGTGAGATGAATTAACAGAACACAGAGCAGTTTCTCAGAAAGCTTCTTTCCAGTTTTGAACGGAAGATATTTCCTTTTTCACCATAGCCCTCTAGGGGTTCCAAATATCCCTTTGCCAATTCCACAAGAACAGCCTTAGCGAAAGGATGCTTGAAGGGAAAGATGTAACCCTGTGAGATGAATTAACAGAACACAGAGCAGTTTCTCAGAAAGCTTCTTTCCAGTTTTGAATGGAAGATATTTCCATTTTCACCATAGCCCTCTATGGGCTTCCAAATATCCCTTTGCCAATTCCACAAGAACAGCCTTAGCGAAAGGCTTCTTGAAGGGAAAGATGTAACTCTGTGAGATGAATTAACAGAACACAGAGCAGTTTCTCAGAAAGCTTCTTTCCACTTTTGAACGGAAGATATTTCCTTTTTCACCATAGCCCTCTATGGGCTTCCAAATATCCCTTTGCCAATTCCACAAGAACAGCCTTAGCGAAAGGCTTCTTGAAGGGAAAGATGTAACTCTGTGAGATGATTTAACAGAACACAAAGCAGTTTCTCAGAAAGCTTCTTTCCACTTTTGAACGGAAGATATTTCCTTTTTCACCATAGCCCACTATGGGCTTCCAAATATCCCTTTGCCAATTCCACAAGAACAGCGTTAGCGAAAGGATGCTTGAAGGGAAAGATGTAACTCTGTGAGATGAATTAACAGAACACAGAGCAGTTTCTCAGAAAGCTTCTTTCCAGTTTTGAACGGAAGATATTTCCTTTTTCACCATAGCCCTCTAGGGGTTCCAAATATCCCTTTGCCAATTCCACAAGAACAGCCTTAGCGAAAGGATGCTTGAAGGGAAAGATGTAACCCTGTGAGATGAATTAACAGAACACAGAGCAGTTTCTCAGAAAGCTTCTTTCCAGTTTTGAATGGAAGATATTTCCATTTTCACCATAGCCCTCTATGGGCTTCCAAATATCCCTTTGCCAATTCCACAAGAACAGCCTTAGCGAAAGGCTTCTTGAAGGGAAAGATGTAACTCTGTGAGATGAATTAACAGAACACAGAGCAGTTTCTCAGAAAGCTTCTTTCCACTTTTGAACGGAAGATATTTCCTTTTTCACCATAGACCTCTATGGGCTTCCAAATATAACTTTGCCAATTCCACAAGAACAGCCTTAGCGAAAGGCTCCTTGAAGGGAAAGATGTAACTCTGTGAGATGAATTAACAGAACACAAAGCAGTTTCTTAGAAAGCTTCTTTCCAGTTTTGAACGGAAGATATTTCCTTTTTCACCATAGCGCTCTATGGGCTTCCAAATATCCCTTTGCCAATTCCACAAGAACAGCCTTAGCGAAAGGCTTCTTGAAGGGAAAGATGTAACTCTGTGAGATGAATTAACAGAACACAGAGCAGTTTCTCAGAAAGCTTCTTTCCAGTTTTGAACGGAAGATATTTCCTTTTTCACCATAGCCCTCTATGGGCTTCCAAATATCCCTTTGCCAATTCCACAAGAACAGCCTTAGCGAAAGGCTTCTTGAAGGGAAAGATGTAACTCTGTGAGATGAATTAACAGAACACAGAGCAGTTTCTCAGAAAGCTTCTTTCCAGTTTTGAACGGAAGATATTTCCTTTTTCACCATAGCCCTCTATGGGCTTCCAAATATCCCTTTGCCAATTCCACAAGAACAGCCTTTGGGAAAGGCTTCTTGAAGGGAAAGATGTAACTCTGTGAGATGAATTAACAGAACACAGAGCAGTTTCTCAGAAAGCTTCTTTCCAGTTTTGAACGGAAGATATTTACTTTTTCACCATAGCCCTCTTTGGGCTTCCAAATATCCCTTTGCCAATTCCACAAGAACAGCCTTAGCGAAAGGCTTCTTGAAGGGAAAGATGTAACTCTGTGAGATGAATTAACAGAACACAGAGCAGTTTCTCAGAAAGCTTCTTTCCAGTTTTGAACGGAAGATATCTCCTTTTTCACCATAGCCCTCTATGGGCTTCCAAATATCCCTTTGCCAATTCCACAAGAACAGCCTTAGCGAAAGGCTTCTTGAAGGGAAAGATGTAACTATGTGAGATGAATTAACAGAACACAGAGCAGTTTCTCAGAAAGCTTCTTTCCAGTTTTGAACGGAAGATATTTCCTTTTTTACCATAGCCCTCATTGGGCTTCCAAATATCCCTTTGCCAATTCCACAAGAACAGCCTTAGCGAAAGGGTTCTTGAAGGGAAAGATGTAACTCTGTGAGATGAATTAACAGAACACAGAGCAGTTTCTCAGAAAGCTTCTTTCCAGTTTTGAACGGAAGATATTTCCTTTTTCACGATAGCCCTCTATGGGCTTCCAAATATCCCTTTGCCAATTCCACAAGAACAGCCTTAGCTAAAGGCTTCTTGAAGGGAAAGATGTAACTGTGTGAGATGAATTAACGGAACACAGAGCAGTTTCTCAGAAAGCTTCTTTCCAGTTTTGAACGGAAGATAATTCCTTTTTCACCATAGCCCTCTATGGGCTTCCAAATATCCCTTTGCCAATTCCACAAGAACAGCCTTAGCGAAAGACTTCCTGAAGGGAAAGATGTAACTCTGTGAGATGAATTAACAGAACACAGAGTAGTTTCTCAGAAAGCTTCTTTCCAGTTTTGAACGGAAGATATTTCCTTTTTCACCATAGCCATCTATGGGCTTCCAAATATCCCTTGGCCAATTCCACAAGAACAGCCTTAGCGAAAGGCTTCCTGAAGGGAAAGACGTAACTCTGTGAGATGAATTAACAGAACACAGAGCAGTTTCTCAGAAAGCTTCTTTCCAGTTTTGAACGGAAGATATTTCCTTTTTCACCGTAGCCCTCTATGGGCTTCCAAATATCCCTTTGCCAACTCCACAAGAACAGCCTTAGCGAAAGGCTTCTTGAAGGGAAAGATGTAACTCTGTGAGATGAATTAACAGAACACAGAGCTGTTTCGCAGAAAGCTTCTTTCCAGTTTTAAATGGAAGATTCTTCCTTTTTCACCATAGCCCTCTATGGGCTTCCAAATATCCCTTTGCCAATTCCACAAGAACAGCCTTAGCTAAAGGCTTCTGGAAGGGAAAGATGTAACTCTGTGAGATGAATTAACGGAACACAGAGCAGTTTCTCAGAAAGCTTCTTTCCAGTTTTGAACGGAAGATAATTCCTTTTTCACCATAGCCCTCTATGGGCTTCCAAATATCCCTTTGCCAATTCCACAAGAACAGCCTTAGCGAAAGACTTCCTGAAGGGAAAGATGTAACTCTGTGAGATGAATTAACAGAACACAGAGTAGTTTCTCAGAAAGCTTCTTTCCAGTTTTGAACGGAAGATATTTCCTTTTTCACCATAGCCATCTATGGGCTTCCAAATATCCCTTTGCCAATTCCACAAGAACAGCCTTAGCGAAAGGCTTCTTGAAGGGAAAGACGTAACTCTGTGAGATGAATTAACAGAACACAGAGCAGTTTCTCAGAAAGCTTCTTTCCAGTTTTGAACGGAAGATATTTCCTTTTTCACCGTAGCCCTCTATGGGCTTCCAAATATCCCTTTGCCAACTCCACAAGAACAGCCTTAGCGAAAGGCTTCTTGAAGGGAAAGATGTAACTCTGTGAGATGAATTAACAGAACACAGAGCAGTTTCTCAGAAAGCTTCTTTCCAGTTTTGAACGGAAGATATTTCCTTTTTCACCATAGCCCTCTATGGGCTTCCAAATATCCCTTTGCCAATTCCAGAAGAACAGCCTTAGCGAAAGGCTTCTTGAAGGGAAAGATGTAACTCTGTGAGATGAATTAACAGAACACAGAGCAGTTTCTAAGAAAGCTTCTTTCCAGTTTTGAACGGAAGATATCTCCTTTTTCACCATAGCCCTCTATGGGCTTCCAAATATCCCTTTGCCAATTCCACAAGAACAGCCTTAGCGAAAGACTTCTTGAAGGGAAAGATGTAACTCTATGAGACGAATTAACAGAACACAGAGTAGTTTCTCAGAAAGCTTCTTTCCAGTTTGAACGGAAGATATTTCCTTTTTCACCATAGCCCTCTATGGGCTTCCAAATATCCCTTTGCCAATTCCACAAGAACAGCCTTAGCGAAAGGATTCTTGAAGGGAAAGATGTAACTCTGTGAGATGAATTAACAGAACACAGAGAAGTTTCTCAGAAAGTTTTTTTCTACTTTTAAACGGAAGATATTTCCTTTTTCACCATAGCCCTCTATGGGCTTCCAAATATCCCTTTGCCAATTCCACAAGAACAGCCTTAGCGAAAGGCTTCTTGAAGGGAAAGATGTAACTCTGTGAGATGAATTAACAGAACACATAGCAGTTTCTCAGAAAACTTCTTTCCAGTTTTGAACGGAAGATATTTCCTTTTTTACCATAGCCCTCATTGGGCTTCCAAATATCCCTTTGCCAATTCCACAAGAACAGCCTTAGCGAAAGGGTTCTTGAAGGGAAAGATGTAACTCTGTGAGATGAATTAACAGAACACAGAGCAGTTTCTCAGAAAGCTTCTTTCCAGTTTTGAACGGAAGATATTTCCTTTTTCACGATAGCCCTCTATGGGCTTCCAAATATCCCTTTGCCAATTCCACAAGAACAGCCTTAGCTAAAGGCTTCTTGAAGGGAAAGATGTAACTCTGTGAGATGAATTAACGGAACACAGAGCAGTTTCTCAGAAAGCTTCTTTCCAGTTTTGAACGGAAGATATTTCCTTTTTCACCATAGCCCTCTATGGGCTTCCAAATATCCCTTTGCCAATTCCACAAGAACAGCCTTAGCGAAAGACTTCCTGAAGGGAAAGATGTAACTCTGTGAGATGAATTAACAGAACACAGAGTAGTTTCTCAGAAAGCTTCTTTCCAGTTTTGAACGGAAGATATTTCCTTTTTCACCATAGCCATTATGGGCTTCCAAATATCCCTTTGCCAATTCCACAAGAACAGCCTTAGCGAAAGGCTTCTTGAAGGGAAAGACGTAACTCTGTGAGATGAATTAACAGAACACAGAGCAGTTTCTCAGAAAGCTTCTTTCCAGTTTTGAACGGAAGATATTTCCTTTTTCACCGTAGCCCTCTATGGGCTTCCAAATATCCCTTTGCCAACTCCACAAGAACAGCCTTAGCGAAAGGCTTCTTGAAGGGAAAGACCTAACTCTGTGAGATGAATTAACAGAACACAGAGCAGTTTCTCAGAAAGCTTCTTTCCACTTTTGAACGGAAGATATTTCCTTTTTCACCATAGCCCTCTATGGGCTTCCAAATATCCCTTTGCCAATTCCACAAGAACAGCCTTAGCGAAAGGCTTCTTGAAGGGAAAGATGTAACTCTGTGAGATGAATTAACAGAACACAGAGCAGTTTCTCAGAAAGCTTCTTTCCAGTTTTGAACGGAAGATATTTCCTTTTTCACCATAGCCCACTATGGGCTTCCAAATATCCCTTTGCCAATTCCACAAGAACAGCCTTAGCGAAAGGCTTCTTGAAGGGAAAGATGTAACTCTGTGAGATGAATTAACAGAACACAGAGCAGTTTCTAAGAAAGCTTCTTTCCAGTTTTGAACGGAAGATATCTCCTTTTTCACCATAGCCCTCTATGGGCTTCCAAATATCCCTTTGCCAATTCCACAAGAACAGCCTTAGCGAAAGGCTTCTTGAAGGGAAAGATGTAACTCTGTGAGATGAATTAACAGAACACAGAGCAGTTTCTCAGAAAGCTTCTTTCCAGTTTTGAACGGAAGATATTTCCTTTTTCACCATAGCCCTCTATGGGCTTCCAAATATCCCTTTGCCAATTCCACAAGAACAGCCTTAGCGAAAGACTTCCTGAAGGGAAATATGTAACTCTGTGAGATGAATTAACAGAACACAGAGCAGTTTCTCAAAAAGCTTCTTTCCAGTTTTGAACGGAAGATATTTCCTTTTTCACCATAGCCCTCTATGGGCTTCCAAATATCCCTTTGCCAATTCCACAAGAACAGCCTTAGCGAAAGACTTCCTGAAGGGAAAGATGTAACTCTGTGAGATGAATTAACAGAACACAGAGTAGTTTCTCAGAAAGCTTCTTTCCAGTTTTGAACGGAAGATATTTCCTTTTTCACCATAGCCATCTATGGGCTTCCAAATATCCCTTTGCCAATTCCACAAGAACAGCCTTAGCGAAAGGCTTCTTGAAGGGAAAGACGTAACTCTGTGAGATGAATTAACAGAACACAGAGCAGTTTCTCAGAAAGCTTCTTTCCAGTTTTGAACGGAAGATATTTCCTTTTTCACCGTAGCCCTCTATGGGCTTCCAAATATCCCTTTGCCAACTCCACAAGAACAGCCTTAGCGAAAGGCTTCTTGAAGGGAAAGACCTAACTCTGTGAGATGAATTAACAGAACACAGAGCAGTTTCTCAGAAAGCTTCTTTCCACTTTTGAACGGAAGATATTTCCTTTTTCACCATAGCCCTCTATGGGCTTCCAAATATCCCTTTGCCAATTCCACAAGAACAGCATTAGCGAAAGGCTTCTTGAAGGGAAAGATGTAACTCTGTGAGATGAATTAACAGAACACAGAGCAGTTTCTCAGAAAGCTTCTTTCCAGTTTTGAACGGAAGATATTTCCTTTTTCACGATAGCCCTCTATGGGCTTCCAAATATCCCTTTGCCAATTCCACAAGAACAGCCTTAGCTAAAGGCTTCTTGAAGGGAAAGATGTAACTCTGTGAGATGAATTAACGGAACGCAGAGCAGTTTCTCAGAAATCTTCTTTCCAGTTTTGAACGGAAGATAATTCCTTTTTCACCATAGCCCTCTATGGGCTTCCAAATATCCCTTTGCCAATTCCACAAGAACAGCCTTAGCGAAAGACTTCCTGAAGGGAAAGATGTAACTCTGTGAGATGAATTAACAGAACACAGAGTAGTTTCTCAGAAAGCTTCTTTCCAGTTTTGAACGGAAGATATTTCCTTTTTCACCATAGCCATCTATGGGCTTCCAAATATCCCTTTGCCAATTCCACAAGAACAGCCTTAGCGAAAGGCTTCTTGAAGGGAAAGACGTAACTCTGTGAGATGAATTAACAGAACACAGAGCAGTTTCTCAGAAAGCTTCTTTCCAGTTTTGAACGGAAGATATTTCCTTTTTCACCGTAGCCCTCTATGGGCTTCCAAATATCCCTTTGCCAACTCCACAAGAACAGCCTTAGCGAAAGGCTTCTTGAAGGGAAAGACCTAACTCTGTGAGATGAATTAACAGAACACAGAGCAGTTTCTCAGAAAGCTTCTTTCCACTTTTGAACGGAAGATATTTCCTTTTTCACCATAGCCCTCTATGGGCTTCCAAATATCCCTTTGCCAATTCCACAAGAACAGCCTTAGCGAAAGGCTTCTTGAAGGGAAAGATGTAACTCTGTGAGATGAATTAACAGAACACAGAGCAGTTTCTCAGAAAGCTTCTTTCCAGTTTTGAACGGAAGATATTTCCTTTTTCACCATAGCCCTCTATGGGCTTCCAAATATCCCTTTGCCAATTCCACAAGAACAGCCTTAGCGAAAGGCTTCTTGAAGGGAAAGATGTAACTCTGTGAGATGAATTAACAGAACACAGAGCAGTTTCTAAGAAAGCTTCTTTCCAGTTTTGAACGGAAGATATCTCCTTTTTCACCATAGCCCTCTATGCGCTTCCAAATATCCCTTTGCCAATTCCACAAGAACAGCCTTAGCGAAAGGCTTCTTGAAGGGAAAGATGTAACTCTGTGAGATGAATTAACAGAACACAGAGCAGTTTCTCAGAAAGCTTCTTTCCAGTTTTGAACGGAAGATATTTCCTTTTTCACCATAGCCCTCTATGGGCTTCCAAATATCCCTTTGCCAATTCCACAAGAACAGCCTTAGCGAAAGACTTCCTGAAGGGAAAGATGTAACTCTGTGAGATGAATTAACAGAACACAGAGCAGTTTCTCAAAAAGCTTCTTTCCAGTTTTGAACGGAAGATATTTCCTTTTTCACCATAGCCCTCTATGGGCTTCCAAATATCCCTTTGCCAATTCCACAAGAACAGCCTTAGCGAAAGACTTCCTGAAGGGAAAGATGTAACTCTGTGAGATGAATTAACAGAACACAGAGTAGTTTCTCAGAAAGCTTCTTTCCAGTTTTGAACGGAAGATATTTCCTTTTTCACCATAGCCATCTATGGGCTTCCAAATATCCCTTTGCCAATTCCACAAGAACAGCCTTAGCGAAAGGCTTCTTGAAGGGAAAGACGTAACTCTGTGAGATGAATTAACAGAACACAGAGCAGTTTCTCAGAAAGCTTCTTTCCAGTTTTGAACGGAAGATATTTCCTTTTTCACCGTAGCCCTCTATGGGCTTCCAAATATCCCTTTGCCAACTCCACAAGAACAGCCTTAGCGAAAGGCTTCTTGAAGGGAAAGACCTAACTCTGTGAGATGAATTAACAGAACACAGAGCAGTTTCTCAGAAAGCTTCTTTCCACTTTTGAACGGAAGATATTTCCTTTTTCACCATAGCCCTCTATGGGCTTCCAAATATCCCTTTGCCAATTCCAGAAGAACAGCCTTAGCGAAAGGCTTCTTGAAGGGAAAGATGTAACTCTGTGAGATGAATTAACAGAACACAGAGCAGTTTCTAAGAAAGCTTCTTTCCAGTTTTGAACGGAAGATATCTCCTTTTTCACCATAGCCCTCTATGGGCTTCCAAATATCCCTTTGCCAATTCCACAAGAACAGCCTTAGCGAAAGACTTCTTGAGGGGAAAGATGTAACTCTGTGAGACGAATTAACAGAACACAGAGTAGTTTCTCAGAAAGCTTCTTTCCAGTTTGAACGGAAGATATTTCCTTTTTCACCATAGCCCTCTATGGGCTTCCAAATATCCCTTTGCCAATTCCACAAGAACAGCCTTAGCGAAAGGCTTCTTGAAGGGAAAGACGTAACTCTGTGAGATGAATTAACAGAACACTGAGCAGTTTCTCAGAAAGCTTCTTTCCAGTTTTGAACGGAAGATATTTCCTTTTTCACCGTAGCCCTCTATGGGCTTCCAAATATCCCTTTGCCAACTCCACAAGAACAGCCTTAGCGAAAGGCTTCTTGAAGGGAAAGACCTAACTCTGTGAGATGAATTAACAGAACACAGAGCAGTTTCTCAGAAAGCTTCTTTCCACTTTTGAACGGAAGATATTTCCTTTTTCACCATAGCCCTCTATGGGCTTCCAAATATCCCTTTGCCAATTCCACAAAACAGCCTTAGCGAAAGGCTTCTTGTAGGGAAAGATGTAACTCTGTGAGATGAATTAACAGAACACAGAGCAGTTTCTCAGAAAGCTTCTTTCCAGTTTTGAACGGAAGATATTTCCTTTTTCACCATAGCCCTCTATGGGCTTCCAAATATCCCTTTGCCAATTCCACAAGAACAGCCTTAGCGAAAGGCTTCTTGAAGGGAAAGATGTAACTCTGTGAGATGAATTAACAGAACACAGAGCTGTTTCGCAGAAAGGTTCTTTCCAGTTTTGAACGGAAGATACTTCCTTTTTCACCATAGCCCTCTATGGGCTTCCAAATATCCCTTTGCCAATTCCCCAAGAACAGCCTTAGCGAAAGGCTTCTTGAAGGGAAAGATGTAACTCTGTGAGATGAATTAACAGAACACAGAGCAATTTCTAAGAAAGCTTCTTTCCAGTTTTGAACGGAAGATATCTCCTTTTTCACCATAGCCCTCTATGGGCTTCCAAATATCCCTTTGCCAATTCCACAAGAACAGCCTTAGCGAAAGGCTTCTTGAAGGGAAAGATGTAACTCTGTGAGATGAATTAACAGAACACAGAGCAGTTTCTCAGAAAGCTTCTTTCCAGTTTTGAACGGAAGATATTTCCTTTTTTACCATAGCCCTCATTGGGCTTCCAAATATCCCTTTGCCAATTCCACAAGAACAGCCTTAGCGAAAGGGTTCTTGAAGGGAAAGATGTAACTCTGTGAGATGAATTAACAGAACACAGAGCAGTTTCTCAGAAAGCTTCTTTCCAGTTTTGAACGGAAGATATTTCCTTTTTCACGATAGCCCTCTATGGGCTTCCAAATATCCCTTTGCCAATTCCACAAGAACAGCCTTAGCTAAAGGCTTCTTGAAGGGAAAGATGTAACTCTGTGAGATGAATTAACGGAACACAGAGCAGTTTCTCAGAAAGCTTCTTTCCAGTTTTGAACGGAAGATAATTCCTTTTTCACCATAGCCCTCTATGGGCTTCCAAATATCCCTTTGCCAATTCCACAAGAACAGCCTTAGCGAAAGACTTCCTGAAGGGAAAGATGTAACTCTGTGAGATGAATTAACAGAACACAGAGTAGTTTCTCAGAAAGCTTCTTTCCAGTTTTGAACGGAAGATATTTCCTTTTTCACCATAGCCATCTATGGGCTTCCAAATATCCCTTTGCC
Source organism: Chlorocebus sabaeus (assembly GCF_047675955.1). NCBI lineage: Eukaryota > Metazoa > Chordata > Mammalia > Primates > Cercopithecidae > Chlorocebus > Chlorocebus sabaeus. Next base: position 1,170,109 of record NW_027327537.1, on the reverse strand, counting down.
AATTCCACAAGAACAGCCTTAGCGAAAGGCTTCTTGAAGGGAAAGACGTAACTCTGTGAGATGAATTAACAGAACACAGAGCAGTTTCTCAGAAAGCTTCTTTCCAGATTTGAACGGAAGATATTTCCTTTTTCACCGTAGCCCTCTATGGGCTTCCAAATATCCCTTTGCCAACTCCACAAGAACAGCCTTAGCGAAAGGCTTCTTGAAGGGAAAGACCTAACTCTGTGAGATGAATTAACAGAACACAGAGCAGTTTCTCAGAAAGCTTCTTTCCACTTTTGAACGGAAGATATTTCCTTTTTCACCATAGCCCTCTATGGGCTTCCAAATATCCCTTTGCCAATTCCACAAGAACAGCCTTAGCGAAAGGATTCTTGAAGGGAAAGATGTAACTCTGTGAGATGAATTAACAGAACACAGAGAAGTTTCTCAGAAAGTTTTTTTCTACTTTTAAACGGAAGATATTTCCTTTTTCACCATAGCCCTCTAGGGGCTTCCAAATATCCCTTTGCCAATTCCACAAGAACAGCCTTAGCGAAAGGCTTCTTGAAGGGAAAGATGTAACTCTGTGAGATGAATTAACAGAACACATAGCAGTTTCTCAGAAAGCTTCTTTCCAGTTTTGAACGGAAGATATTTCCTTTTTTACCATAGCCCTCTATGGGCTTCCAAATATCCCTTTGCCAATTCCACAAGAACAGCCTTAGCGAAAGGGTTCTTGAAGGGAAAGATGTAACTCTGTGAGATGAATTAACAGAACACAGAGCAGTTTCTCAGAAAGCTTCTTTCCAGTTTTGAACGGAAGATATTTCCTTTTTCACCATAGCCCTCTATGGGCTTCCAAATATCCCTTTGCCAATTCCACAAGAACAGCCTTAGCGAAAGACTTCCTGAAGGGAAAGATGTAACTCTGTGAGATGAATTAACAGAACACAGAGTAGTTTCTCAGAAAGCTTCTTTCCAGTTTTGAACGGAAGATATTTCCTTTTTCACCATAGCCATCTATGGGCTTCCAAATATCCCTTTGCCAATTCCACAAGAAGAGCCTTAGCGAAAGGCTTCTTGAAGGGAAAGACGTAACTCTGTGAGATGAATTAACAGAACACAGAGCAGTTTCTCAGAAAGCTTCTTTCCAGTTTTGAACGGAAGATATTTCCTTTTTCACCGTAGCCCTCTATGGGCTTCCAAATATCCCTTTGCCAACTCCACAAGAACAGCCTTAGCGAAAGGCTTCTTGAAGGGAAAGACCTAACTCTGTGAGATGAATTAACAGAACACAGAGCAGTTTCTCAGAAAGCTTCTTTCCACTTTTGAACGGAAGATATTTCCTTTTCCCCATAGCCCTCTATGGGCTTCCAAATATCCCTTTGCCAATTCCACAAGAACAGCCTTAGCGAAAGGCTTCTTGAAGGGAAAGATGTAACTCTGTGAGATGAATTAACAGAACACAGAGCAGTTTCTCAGAAAGCTTCTTTCCAGTTTTGAACGGAAGATATTTCCTTCTTCACCATAGCCCTCTATGGGCTTCCAAATATCCCTTTGCCAATTCCACAAGAACAGCCTTAGCGAAAGGCTTCTTGAAGGGAAAGATGTAACTCTGTGAGATGAATTAACAGAACACAGAGCTGTTTCGCAGAAAGCTTCTTTCCAGTTTTGAACGGAAGATACTTCCTTTTTCACCATAGCCCTCTACGGGCTTCCAAATATCCGTTTGCCAATTCCACAAGAACAGCCTTAGCGAAAGGCTTCTTGAAGGGAAAGATGTAACTCTGTGAGATGAATTAACAGAACACATAGCAGTTTCTCAGAAAGCTTCTTTCCAGTTTTGAACGGAAGATATTTCCTTTTTCACCGTAGCCCTCTATGGGCTTCCAAATATCCCTTTGCCAACTCCACAAGAACAGCCTTAGCGAAAGGCTTCTTGAAGGGAAAGACCTAACTCTGTGAGATGAATTAACAGAACACAGAGCAGTTTCTCGGAAAGCTTCTTTCCAGTTTTGAACGGAAGATATTTCCTTTTTCACCATAGCCCTCTATGGGCTTCCAAATATCCCTTTGCCAATTCCACAAGAACAGCCTTAGCGAAAGGCTTCTTGAAGGGAAAGATGTAACTCTGTGAGATGAATTAACAGAACACAGAGCAGTTTCTCAGAAAGCTTCTTTCCAGTTTTGAACGGAAGATATTTCCTTTTTCACCATAGCCCTCTATGGGCTTCCAAATATCCCTATGCCAATTCCAGAAGAACAGCCTTAGCGAAAGGCTTCTTGAAGGGAAAGATGTAACTCTGTGAGATGAATTAACAGAACACAGAGCAGTTTCTCAGAAAGCTTCTTTCCAGTTTTGAACGGAAGATATTTCCTTTTTCACCATAGCCCTCTATGGGCTTCCAAATATCCCTTTGCCAATTCCAGAAGAACAGCCTTAGCGAAAGGCTTCTTGAAGGGAAAGATGTAACTCTGTGAGATGAATTAACAGAACACAGAGCAGTTTCTAAGAAAGCTTCTTTCCAGTTTTGAACGGAAGATATCTCCTTTTTCACCATAGCCCTCTATGGGCTTCCAAATATCCCTTTGCCAATTCCACAAGAACAGCCTTAGCGAAAGACTTCTTGAAGGGAAAGATGTAACTCTATGAGACGAATTAACAGAACACAGAGTAGTTTCTCAGAAAGCTTCTTTCCAGTTTGAACGGAAGATATTTCCTTTTTCACCATAGCCCTCTATGGGCTTCCAAATATCCCTTTGCCAATTCCACAAGAACAGCCTTAGCGAAAGGATTCTTGAAGGGAAAGATGTAACTCTGTGAGATGAATTAACAGAACACAGAGAAGTTTCTCAGAAAGTTTTTTTCTACTTTTAAACGGAAGATATTTCCTTTTTCACCATAGCCCTCTATGGGCTTCCAAATATCCCTTTGCCAATTCCACAAGAACAGCCTTAGCGAAAGGCTTCTTGAAGGGAAAGATGTAACTCTGTGAGATGAATTAACAGAACACATAGCAGTTTCTCAGAAAGCTTCTTTCCAGTTTTGAACGGAAGATATTTCCTTTTTTACCATAGCCCTCATTGGGCTTCCAAATATCCCTTTGCCAATTCCACAAGAACAGCCTTAGCGAAAGGGTTCTTGAAGGGAAAGATGTAACTCTGTGAGATGAATTAACAGAACACAGAGCAGTTTCTCAGAAAGCTTCTTTCCAGTTTTGAACGGAAGATATTTCCTTTTTCACGATAGCCCTCTATGGGCTTCCAAATATCCCTTTGCCAATTCCACAAGAACAGCCTTAGCTAAAGGCTTCTTGAAGGGAAAGATGTAACTCTGTGAGATGAATTAACGGAACACAGAGCAGTTTCTCAGAAAGCTTCTTTCCAGTTTTGAACGGAAGATATTTCCTTTTTCACCATAGCCCTCTATGGGCTTCCAAATATCCCTTTGCCAATTCCACAAGAACAGCCTTAGCGAAAGACTTCCTGAAGGGAAAGATGTAACTCTGTGAGATGAATTAACAGAACACAGAGTAGTTTCTCAGAAAGCTTCTTTCCAGTTTTGAACGGAAGATATTTCCTTTTTCACCATAGCCATCTATGGGCTTCCAAATATCCCTTTGCCAATTCCACAAGAACAGCCTTAGCGAAAGGCTTCTTGAAGGGAAAGACGTAACTCTGTGAGATGAATTAACAGAACACAGAGCAGTTTCTCAGAAAGCTTCTTTCCAGTTTTGAACGGAAGATATTTCCTTTTTCACCGTAGCCCTCTATGGGCTTCCAAATATCCCTTTGCCAACTCCACAAGAACAGCCTTAGCGAAAGGCTTCTTGAAGGGAAAGACCTAACTCTGTGAGATGAATTAACAGAACACAGAGCAGTTTCTCAGAAAGCTTCTTTCCACTTTTGAACGGAAGATATTTCCTTTTTCACCATAGCCCTCTATGGGCTTCCAAATATCCCTTTGCCAATTCCACAAGAACAGCCTTAGCGAAAGGCTTCTTGAAGGGAAAGATGTAACTCTGTGAGATGAATTAACAGAACACAGAGCAGTTTCTCAGAAAGCTTCTTTCCAGTTTTGAACGGAAGATATTTCCTTTTTCACCATAGCCCACTATGGGCTTCCAAATATCCCTTTGCCAATTCCACAAGAACAGCCTTAGCGAAAGGCTTCTTGAAGGGAAAGATGTAACTCTGTGAGATGAATTAACAGAACACAGAGCAGTTTCTAAGAAAGCTTCTTTCCAGTTTTGAACGGAAGATATCTCCTTTTTCACCATAGCCCTCTATGGGCTTCCAAATATCCCTTTGCCAATTCCACAAGAACAGCCTTAGCGAAAGGCTTCTTGAAGGGAAAGATGTAACTCTGTGAGATGAATTAACAGAACACAGAGCAGTTTCTCAGAAAGCTTCTTTCCAGTTTTGAACGGAAGATATTTCCTTTTTCACCATAGCCCTCTATGGGCTTCCAAATATCCCTTTGCCAATTCCACAAGAACAGCCTTAGCGAAAGACTTCCTGAAGGGAAATATGTAACTCTGTGAGATGAATTAACAGAACACAGAGCAGTTTCTCAAAAAGCTTCTTTCCAGTTTTGAACGGAAGATATTTCCTTTTTCACGATAGCCCTCTATGGGCTTCCAAATATCCCTTTGCCAATTCCACAAGAACAGACTTAGCGAAAGACTTCCTGAAGGGAAAGATGTAACTCTGTGAGATGAATTAACAGAACACAGAGTAGTTTCTCAGAAAGCTTCTTTCCAGTTTTGAACGGAAGATATTTCCTTTTTCACCATAGCCATCTATGGGCTTCCAAATATCCCTTTGCCAATTCCACAAGAACAGCCTTAGCGAAAGGCTTCTTGAAGGGAAAGACGTAACTCTGTGAGATGAATTAACAGAACACAGAGCAGTTTCTCAGAAAGCTTCTTTCCAGTTTTGAACGGAAGATATTTCCTTTTTCACCGTAGCCCTCTATGGGCTTCCAAATATCCCTTTGCCAACTCCACAAGAACAGCCTTAGCGAAAGGCTTCTTGAAGGGAAAGACCTAACTCTGTGAGATGAATTAACAGAACACAGAGCAGTTTCTCAGAAAGCTTCTTTCCACTTTTGAACGGAAGATATTTCATTTTTCACCATAGCCCTCTATGGGCTTCCAAATATCCCTTTGCCAATTCCACAAGAACAGCATTAGCGAAAGGCTTCTTGAAGGGAAAGATGTAACTCTGTGAGATGAATTAACAGAACACAGAGCAGTTTCTCAGAAAGCTTCTTTCCAGTTTTGAACGGAAGATATTTCCTTTTTCACCATAGCCCTCTATGGGCATCCAAATATCCCTTTGCCAATTCCACAAGAACAGCCTTAGCTAAAGGCTTCTTGAAGGGAAAGATGTAACTCTGTGAGATGAATTAACGGAACACAGAGCAGTTTCTCAGAAAGCTTCTTTCCAGTTTTGAACGGAAGATAATTCCTTTTTCACCATAGCCCTCTATGGGCTTCCAAATATCCCTTTGCCAATTCCACAAGAACAGCCTTAGCGAAAGACTTCCTGAAGGGAAAGATGTAACTCTGTGAGATGAATTAACAGAACACAGAGTAGTTTCTCAGAAAGCTTCTTTCCAGTTTTGAACGGAAGATATTTCCTTTTTCACCATAGCCATCTATGGGCTTCCAAATATCCCTTTGCCAATTCCACAAGAACAGCCTTAGCGAAAGGCTTCTTGAAGGGAAAGACGTAACTTTGTGAGATGAATTAACAGAACACAGAGCAGTTTCTCAGAAAGCTTCTTTCCAGTTTTGAACGGAAGATATTTCCTTTTTCACCGTAGCCCTCTATGGGCTTCCAAATATCCCTTTGCCAACTCCACAAGAACAGCCTTAGCGAAAGGCTTCTTGAAGGGAAAGACCTAACTCTGTGAGATGAATTAACAGAACACAGAGCAGTTTCTAAGAAAGCTTCTTTCCAGTTTTGAACGGAAGATATCTCCTTTTTCACCATAGCCCACTATGGGCTTCCAAATATCCCTTTGCCAATTCCACAAGAACAGCCTTAGCGAAAGGCTTCTTGAAGGGAAAGATGTAACTCTGTGAGATGAATTAACAGAACACAGAGCAGTTTCTCAGAAAGCTTCTTTCCAGTTTTGAACGGAAGATATTTCCTTTTTTACCATAGCCCTCATTGGGCTTCCAAATATCCCTTTGCCAATTCCACAAGAACAGCCTTAGCGAAAGGGTTCTTGAAGGGAAAGATGTAACTCTGTGAGATGAATTAACAGAACACAGAGCAGTTTCTCAGAAAGCTTCTTTCCAGTTTTGAACGGAAGATATTTCCTTTTTCACGATAGCCCTCTATGGGCTTCCAAATATCCCTTTGCCAATTCCACAAGAACAGCCTTAGCTAAAGGCTTCTTGAAGGGAAAGATGTAACTCTGTGAGATGAATTAACGGAACACAGAGCAGTTTCTCAGAAAGCTTCTTTCCAGTTTTGAACGGAAGATAATTCCTTTTTCCCCATAGCCCTCTATGGGCTTCCAAATATCCCTTTGCCAATTCCACAAGAACAGCCTTAGCGAAAGACTTCCTGAAGGGAAAGATGTAACTCTGTGAGATGAATTAACAGAACACAGAGTAGTTTCTCAGAAAGCTTCTTTCCAGTTTTGAACGGAAGATATTTCCTTTTTCACCATAGCCATCTATGGGCTTCCAAATATCCCTTTGCCAATTCCACAAGAACAGCCTTAGCGAAAGGCTTCTTGAAGGGAAAGACGTAAATCTGTGAGATGAATTAACAGAACACAGAGCAGTTTCTCAGAAAGCTTCTTTCCAGTTTTGAACGGAAGATATTTCCTTTTTCACCGTAGCCCTCTATGGGCTTCCAAATATCCCTTTGCCAACTCCACAAGAACAGCCTTAGCGAAAGGCTTCTTGAAGGGAAAGACCTAACTCTGTGAGATGAATTAACAGAACACAGAGCAGTTTCTCAGAAAGCTTCTTTCCACTTTTGAACGGAAGATATTTCCTTTTTCACCATAGCCCTCTATGGGCTTCCAAATATCCCTTTGCCAATTCCACAAGAACAGCCTTAGCGAAAGGCTTCTTGAAGGGAAAGATGTAACTCTGTGAGATGAATTAACAGAACACAGAGCAGTTTCTCAGAAAGCTTCTTTCCAGTTTTGAACGGAAGATATTTCCTTTTTCACCATAGCCCTCTATGGGCTTCCAAATATCCCTATGCCAATTCCAGAAGAACAGCCTTAGCGAAAGGCTTCTTGAAGGGAAAGATGTAACTCTGTGAGATGAATTAACAGAACACAGAGCTGTTTCGCAGAAAGCTTCTTTCCAGTTTTGAACGGAAGATACTTCCTTTTTCACCATAGCCCTCTATGGGCTTCCAAATATCCCTTTGCCAATTCCACAAGAACAGCCTTAGCGAAAGGCTTCTTGAAGGGAAAGATGTAACTCTGTGAGATGAATTAACAGAACACAGAGCAGTTTCTAAGAAAGCTTCTTTCCAGTTTTGAACGGAAGATATCTCCTTTTTCACCATAGCCCTCTATGGGCTTCCAAATATCCCTTTGCCAATTCCACAAGAACAGCCTTAGCGAAAGACTTCTTGAAGGGAAAGATGTAACTCTGTGAGACGAATTAACAGAACACAGAGTAGTTTCTCAGAAAGCTTCTTTCCAGTTTGAACGGAAGATATTTCCTTTTTCACCATAGCCCTCTATGGGCTTCCAAATATCCCTTTACCAATTCCACAAGAACAGCCTTAGCGAAAGGATTCTTGAAGGGAAAGATGTAACTCTGTGAGATGAATTAACAGAACACAGAGAAGTTTCTCAGAAAGTTTTTTTCTACTTTTAAACGGAAGATATTTCCTTTTTCACCATAGCCCTCTATGGGCTTCCAAATATCCCTTTGCCAATTCCACAAGAACAGCCTTAGCGAAAGGCTTCTTGAAGGGAAAGATGTAACTCTGTGAGATGAATTAACAGAACACATAGCAGTTTCTCAGAAAGCTTCTTTCCAGTTTTGAACGGAAGATATTTCCTTTTTTACCATAGCCCTCATTGGGCTTCCAAATATCCCTTTGCCAATTCCACAAGAACAGCCTTAGCGAAAGGGTTCTTGAAGGGAAAGATGTAACTCTGTGAGATGAATTAACAGAACACAGAGCAGTTTCTCAGAAAGCTTCTTTCCAGTTTTGAACGGAAGATATTTCCTTTTTCACGATAGCCCTCTATGGGCTTCCAAATATCCCTTTGCCAATTCCACAAGAACAGCCTTAGCTAAAGGCTTCTTGAAGGGAAAGATGTAACTCTGTGAGATGAATTAACGGAACACAGAGCAGTTTCTCAGAAAGCTTCTTTCCAGTTTTGAACGGAAGATATTTCCTTTTTCACCATAGCCCTCTATGTTCTTCCAAATATCCCTTTGCCAATTCCACAAGAACAGCCTTAGCGAAAGACTTCCTGAAGGGAAAGATGTAACTCTGTGAGATGAATTAACAGAACACAGAGTAGTTTCTCAGAAAGCTTCTTTCCAGTTTTGAACGGAAAATATTTCCTTTTTCACCATAGCCATCTATGGGCTTCCAAATATCCCTTTGCCAATTCCACAAGAACAGCCTTAGCGAAAGGCTTCTTGAAGGGAAAGACGTAACTCTGTGAGATGAATTAACAGAACACAGAGCAGTTTCTCAGAAAGCTTCTTTCCAGTTTTGAACGGAAGATATTTCCTTTTTCACCGTAGCCCTCTATGGGCTTCCAAATATCCCTTTGCCAACTCCACAAGAACAGCCTTAGCGAAAGGCTTCTTGAAGGGAAAGACCTAACTCTGTGAGATGAATTAACAGAACACAGAGCAGTTTCTCAGAAAGCTTCTTTCCACTTTTGAACGGAAGATATTTCCTTTTTCACCATAGCCCTCTATGGGCTTCCAAATATCCCTTTGCCAATTCCACAAGAACAGCATTAGCGAAAGGCTTCTTGAAGGGAAAGATGTAACTCTGTGAGATGAATTAACAGAACACAGAGCAGTTTCTCAGAAAGCTTCTTTCCAGTTTTGAACGGAAGATATTTCCTTTTTCACGATAGCCCTCTATGTGCTTCCAAATATCCCTTTGCCAATTCCACAAGAACAGCCTTAGCTAAAGGCTTCTTGAAGGGAAAGATGTAACTCTGTGAGATGAATTAACGGAACACAGAGCAGTTTCTCAGAAAGCTTCTTTCCAGTTTTGAACGGAAGATAATTCCTTTTTCACCATAGCCCTCTATGGGCTTCCAAATATCCCTTTGCCAATTCCACAAGAACAGCCTTAGCGAAAGACTTCCTGAAGGGAAAGATGTAACTCTGTGAGATGAATTAACAGAACACAGAGTAGTTTCTCAGAAAGCTTCTTTCCAGTTTTGAACGGAAGATATTTCCTTTTTCACCATAGCCATCTATGGGCTTCCACATATCCCTTTGCCAATTCCACAAGAACAGCCTTAGCGAAAGGCTTCTTGAAGGGAAAGACGTAACTCTGTGAGATGAATTAACAGAACACAGAGCAGTTTCTCAGAAAGCTTCTTTCCAGTTTTGAACGGAAGATATTTCCTTTTTCACCGTAGCCCTCTATGGGCTTCCAAATATCCCTTTGCCAACTCCACAAGAACAGCCTTAGCGAAAGGCTTCTTGAAGGGAAAGACCTAACTCTGTGAGATGAATTAACAGAACACAGAGCAGTTTCTAAGAAAGCTTCTTTCCAGTTTTGAACGGAAGATATCTCCTTTTTCACCATAGCCCTCTATGGGCTTCCAAATATCCCTTTGCCAATTCCACAAGAACAGCCTTAGCGAAAGGCTTCTTGAAGGGAAAGATGTAACTCTGTGAGATGAATTAACAGAACACAGAGCAGTTTCTCAGAAAGCTTCTTTCCAGTTTTGAACGGAAGATATTTCCTTTTTTACCATAGCCCTCATTGGGCTTCCAAATATCCCTTTGCCAATTCCACAAGAACAGCCTTAGCGAAAGGGTTCTTGAAGGGAAAGATGTAACTCTGTGAGATGAATTAACAGAACACAGAGCAGTTTCTCAGAAAGCTTCTTTCCAGTTTTGAACGGAAGATATTTCCTTTTTCACGATAGCCCTCTATGGGCTTCCAAATATCCCTTTGCCAATTCCACAAGAACAGCCTTAGCTAAAGGCTTCTTGAAGGGAAAGATGTAACTCTGTGAGATGAATTAACGGAACACAGAGCAGTTTCTCAGAAAGATTCTTTCCAGTTTTGAACGGAAGATAATTCCTTTTTCACCATAGCCCTCTATGGGCTTCCAAATATCCCTTTGCCAATTCCACAAGAACAGCCTTAGCGAAAGGATTCTTGAAGGGAAAGATGTAACTCTGTGAGATGAATTAACAGAACACAGAGAAGTTTCTCAGAAAGTTTTTTTCTACTTTTAAACGGAAGATATTTCCTTTTTCACCATAGCCCTCTATGGGCTTCCAAATATCCCTTTGCCAATTCCACAAGAACAGCCTTAGCGAAAGGCTTCTTGAAGGGAAAGATGTAACTCTGTGAGATGAATTAACAGAACACATAGCACTTTCTCAGAAAGCTTCTTTCCAGTTTTGAACGGAAGATATTTCCTTTTTTACCATAGCCCTCATTGGGCTTCCAAATATCCCTTTGCCAATTCCACAAGAACAGCCTTAGCGAAAGGGTTCTTGAAGGGAAAGATGTAACTCTGTGAGATGAATTAACAGAACACAGAGCAGTTTCTCAGAAAGCTTCTTTCCAGTTTTGAACGGAAGATATTTCCTTTTTCACGATAGCCCTCTATGGGCTTCCAAATATCCCTTTGCCAATTCCACAAGAACAGCCTTAGCTAAAGGCTTCTTGAAGGGAAAGATGTAACTCTGTGAGATGAATTAACGGAACACAGAGCAGTTTCTCAGAAAGCTTCTTTCCAGTTTTGAACGGAAGATATTTCCTTTTTCACCATAGCCCTCTATGGGCTTCCAAATATCCCTTTGCCAATTCCACAAGAACAGCCTTAGCGAAAGACTTCCTGAAGGGAAAGATGTAACTCTGTGAGATGAATTAACAGAACACAGAGTAGTTTCTCAGAAAGCTTCTTTCCAGTTTTGAACGGAAGATATTTCCTTTTTCACCATAGCCATCTATGGGCTTCCAAATATCCCTTTGCCAATTCCACAAGAACAGCCTTAGCGAAAGGCTTCTTGAAGGGAAAGACGTAACTCTGTGAGATGAATTAACAGAACACAGAGCAGTTTCTCAGAAAGCTTCTTTCCAGTTTTGAACGGAAGATATTTCCTTTTTCACCGTAGCCCTCTATGGGCTTCCAAATATCCCTTTGCCAACTCCACAAGAACAGCCTTAGCGAAAGGCTTCTTGAAGGGAAAGACCTAACTCTGTGAGATGAATTAACAGAACACAGAGCAGTTTCTCAGAAAGCTTCTTTCCACTTTTGAACGGAAGATATTTCCTTTTTCACCATAGCCCTCTATGGGCTTCCAAATATCCCTTTGCCAATTCCACAAGAACAGCCTTAGCGAAAGGCTTCTTGAAGGGAAAGATGTAACTCTGTGAGATGAATTAACAGAACACAGAGCAGTTTCTCAGAAAGCTTCTTTCCAGTTTTGAACGGAAGATATTTCCTTTTTCACCATAGCCCTCTATGGGCTTCCAAATATCCCTTTGCCAATTCCACAAGAACAGCCTTAGCGAAAGGCTTCTTGAAGGGAAAGATGTAACTCTGTTAGATGAATTAACAGAACACAGAGCAGTTTCTAAGAAAGCTTCTTTCCAGTTTTGAACGGAAGATATCTCCTTTTTCACCATAGCCCTCTATGCGCTTCCAAATATCCCTTTGCCAATTCCACAAGAACAGCCTTAGCGAAAGGCTTCTTGAAGGGAAAGATGTAACTCTGTGAGATGAATTAACAGAACACAGAGCAGTTTCTCAGAAAGCTTCTTTCCAGTTTTGAACGGAAGATATTTCCTTTTTCACCATAGCCCTCTATGGGCTTCCAAATATCCCTTTGCCAATTCCACAAGAACAGCCTTAGCGAAAGACTTCCTGAAGGGAAAGATGTAACTCTGTGAGATGAATTAACAGAACACAGAGCAGTTTCTCAAAAAGCTTCTTTCCAGTTTTGAACGGAAGATATTTCCTTTTTCACCATAGCCCTCTATGGGCTTCCAAATATCCCTTTGCCAATTCCACAAGAACAGCCTTAGCGAAAGACTTCCTGAAGGGAAAGATGTAACTCTGTGAGATGAATTAACAGAACACAGAGTAGTTTCTCAGAAAGCTTCTTTCCAGTTTTGAACGGAAGATATTTCCTTTTTCACCATAGCCATCTATGGGCTTCCAAATATCCCTTTGCCAATTCCACAAGAACAGCCTTAGCGAAAGGCTTCTTGAAGGGAAAGACGTAACTCTGTGAGATGAATTAACAGAACACAGAGCAGTTTCTCAGAAAGCTTCTTTCCAGTTTTGAACGGAAGATATTTCCTTTTTCACCGTAGCCCTCTATGGGCTTCCAAATATCCCTTTGCCAACTCCACAAGAACAGCCTTAGCGAAAGGCTTCTTGAAGGGAAAGACCTAACTCTGTGAGATGAATTAACAGAACACAGAGCAGTTTCTCAGAAAGCTTCTTTCCACTTTTGAACGGAAGATATTTCCTTTTTCACCATAGCCCTCTATGGGCTTCCAAATATCCCTTTGCCAATTCCACAAGAACAGCCTTAGCGAAAGGCTTCTTGAAGGGAAAGATGTAACTCTGTGAGATGAATTAACAGAACACAGAGCAGTTTCTAAGAAAGCTTCTTTCCAGTTTTGAACGGAAGATATCTCCTTTTTCACCATAGCCCTCTATGGGCTTCCAAATATCCCTTTGCCAATTCCACAAGAACAGCCTTAGCGAAAGACTTCTTGAGGGGAAAGATGTAACTCTGTGAGACGAATTAACAGAACACAGAGTAGTTTCTCAGAAAGCTTCTTTCCAGTTTGAACGGAAGATATTTCCTTTTTCACCATAGCCCTCTATGGGCTTCCAAATATCCCTTTGCCAATTCCACAAGAACAGCCTTAGCGAAAGGCTTCTTGAAGGGAAAGACGTAACTCTGTGAGATGAATTAACAGAACACAGAGCAGTTTCTCAGAAAGCTTCTTTCCAGTTTTGAACGGAAGATATTTCCTTTTTCACCGTAGCCCTCTATGGGCTTCCAAATATCCCTTTGCCAACTCCACAAGAACAGCCTTAGCGAAAGGCTTCTTGAAGGGAAAGACCTAACTCTGTGAGATGAATTAACAGAACACAGAGCAGTTTCTAAGAAAGCTTCTTTCCAGTTTTGAACGGAAGATATCTCCTTTTTCACCATAGCCCTCTATGGGCTTCCAAATATCCCTTTGCCAATTCCACAAGAACAGCCTTAGCGAAAGACTTCTTGAAGGGAAAGATGTAACTCTGTGAGACGAATTAACAGAACACAGAGTAGTTTCTCAGAAAGCTTCTTTCCAGTTTGAACGGAAGATATTTCCTTTTTCACCATAGCCCTCTATGGGCTTCCAAATATCCCTTTACCAATTCCACAAGAACAGCCTTAGCGAAAGGATTCTTGAAGGGAAAGATGTAACTCTGTGAGATGAATTAACAGAACACAGAGAAGTTTCTCAGAAAGTTTTTTTCTACTTTTAAACGGAAGATATTTCCTTTTTCACCATAGCCCTCTATGGGCTTCCAAATATCCCTTTGCCAATTCCACAAGAACAGCCTTAGCGAAAGGCTTCTTGAAGGGAAAGATGTAACTCTGTGAGATGAATTAACAGAACACATAGCAGTTTCTCAGAAAGCTTCTTTCCAGTTTTGAACGGAAGATATTTCCTTTTTTACCATAGCCCTCATTGGGCTTCCAAATATCCCTTTGCCAATTCCACAAGAACAGCCTTAGCGAAAGGGTTCTTGAAGGGAAAGATGTAACTCTGTGAGATGAATTAACAAAACACAGAGCAGTTTCTCAGAAAGCTTCTTTCCAGTTTTGAACGGAAGATATTTCCTTTTTCACGATAGCCCTCTATGGGCTTCCAAATATCCCTTTGCCAATTCCACAAGAACAGCCTTAGCTAAAGGCTTCTTGAAGGGAAAGATGTAACTCTGTGAGATGAATTAACGGAACACAGAGCAGTTTCTCAAAAAGCTTCTTTCCAGTTTTGAACGGAAGATATTTCCTTTTTCACCATAGCCCTCTATGGGCTTCCAAATATCCCTTTGCCAATTCCACAAGAACAGCCTTAGCTAAAGGCTTCTGGAAGGGAAAGATGTAACTCTGTGAGATGAATTAACGGAACACAGAGCAGTTTCTCAGAAAGCTTCTTTCCAGTTTTGAACGGAAGATAATTCCTTTTTCACCATAGCCCTCTATGGGCTTCCAAATATCCCTTTGCCAATTCCACAAGAACAGCCTTAGCGAAAGACTTCCTGAAGGGAAAGATGTAACTCTGTGAGATGAATTAACAGAACACAGAGTAGTTTCTCAGAAAGCTTCTTTCCAGTTTTGAACGGAAGATATTTCCTTTTTCACCATAGCCATCTATGGGCTTCCAAATATCCCTTTGCCAATTCCACAAGAACAGCCTTAGCGAAAGGCTTCTTGAAGGGAAAGACGTAACTCTGTGAGATGAATTAACAGAACACAGAGCAGTTTCTCAGAAAGCTTCTTTCCAGTTTTGAACAGAAGATATTTCCTTTTTCACCGTAGCCCTCTATGGGCTTCCAAATATCCCTTTGCCAACTCCACAAGAACAGCCTTAGCGAAAGGCTTCTTGAAGGGAAAGACCTAACTCTGTGAGATGAATTAACAGAACACAGAGCAGTTTCTCGGAAAGCTTCTTTCCAGTTTTGAACGGAAGATATTTCCTTTTTCACCATAGCCCTCTATGGGCTTCCAAATATCCCTTTGCCAATTCCACAAGAACAGCCTTAGCGAAAGGCTTCTTGAAGGGAAAGATGTAACTCTGTGAGATGAATTAACAGAACACAGAGCAGTTTCTCAGAAAGCTTCTTTCCAGTTTTGAACGGAAGATATTTCCTTTTTCACCATAGCCCTCTATGGGCTTCCAAATATCCCTATGCCAATTCCAGAAGAACAGCCTTAGCGAAAGGCTTCTTGAAGGGAAAGATGTAACTCTGTGAGATGAATTAACAGAACACAGAGCAGTTTCTCAGAAAGCTTCTTTCCAGTTTTGAACGGAAGATATTTCCTTTTTCACCATAGCCCTCTATGGGCTTCCAAATATCCCTTTGCCAATTCCAGAAGAACAGCCTTAGCGAAAGGCTTCTTGAAGGGAAAGATGTAACTCTGTGAGATGAATTAACAGAACACAGAGCAGTTTCTAAGAAAGCTTCTTTCCAGTTTTGAACGGAAGATATCTCCTTTTTCACCATAGCCCTCTATGGGCTTCCAAATATCCCTTTGCCAATTCCACAAGAACAGCCTTAGCGAAAGACTTCTTGAAGGGAAAGATGTAACTCTATGAGACGAATTAACAGAACACAGAGTAGTTTCTCAGAAAGCTTCTTTCCAGTTTGAACGGAAGATATTTCCTTTTTCACCATAGCCCTCTATGGGCTTCCAAATATCCCTTTGCCAATTCCACAAGAACAGCCTTAGCGAAAGGATTCTTGAAGGGAAAGATGTAACTCTGTGAGATGAATTAACAGAACACAGAGAAGTTTCTCAGAAAGTTTTTTTCTACTTTTAAACGGAAGATATTTCCTTTTTCACCATAGCCCTCTATGGGCTTCCAAATATCCCTTTGCCAATTCCACAAGAACAGCCTTAGCGAAAGGCTTCTTGAAGGGAAAGATGTAACTCTGTGAGATGAATTAACAGAACACATAGCAGTTTCTCAGAAAGCTTCTTTCCAGTTTTGAACGGAAGATATTTCCTTTTTTACCATAGCCCTCATTGGGCTTCCAAATATCCCTTTGCCAATTCCACAAGAACAGCCTTAGCGAAAGGGTTCTTGAAGGGAAAGATGTAACTCTGTGAGATGAATTAACAGAACACAGAGCAGTTTCTCAGAAAGCTTCTTTCCAGTTTTGAACGGAAGATATTTCCTTTTTCACGATAGCCCTCTATGGGCTTCCAAATATCCCTTTGCCAATTCCACAAGAACAGCCTTAGCTAAAGGCTTCTTGAAGGGAAAGATGTAACTCTGTGAGATGAATTAACGGAACACAGAGCAGTTTCTCAGAAAGCTTCTTTCCAGTTTTGAACGGAAGATATTTCCTTTTTCACCATAGCCCTCTATGGGCTTCCAAATATCCCTTTGCCAATTCCACAAGAACAGCCTTAGCGAAAGACTTCCTGAAGGGAAAGATGTAACTCTGTGAGATGAATTAACAGAACACAGAGTAGTTTCTCAGAAAGCTTCTTTGCAGTTTTGAACGGAAGATATTTCCTTTTTCACCATAGCCATCTATGGGCTTCCAAATATCCCTTTGCCAATTCCACAAGAACAGCCTTAGCGAAAGGCTTCTTGAAGGGAAAGACGTAACTCTGTGAGATGAATTAACAGAACACAGAGCAGTTTCTCAGAAAGCTTCTTTCCAGTTTTGAACGGAAGATATTTCCTTTTTCACCGTAGCCCTCTATGGGCTTCCAAATATCCCTTTGCCAACTCCACAAGAACAGCCTTAGCGAAAGGCTTCTTGAAGGGAAAGACCTAACTCTGTGAGATGAATTAACAGAACACAGAGCAGTTTCTCAGAAAGCTTCTTTCCACTTTTGAACGGAAGATATTTCCTTTTTCACCATAGCCCTCTATGGGCTTCCAAATATCCCTTTGCCAATTCCACAAGAACAGCCTTAGCGAAAGGCTTCTTGAAGGGAAAGATGTAACTCTGTGAGATGAATTAACAGAACACAGAGCAGTTTCTCAGAAAGCTTCTTTCCAGTTTTGAACGGAAGATATTTCCTTTTTCACCATAGCCCTCTATGGGCTTCCAAATATCCCTTTGCCAATTCCACAAGAACAGCCTTAGCGAAAGGCTTCTTGAAGGGAAAGATGTAACTCTGTTAGATGAATTAACAGAACACAGAGCAGTTTCTAAGAAAGCTTCTTTCCAGTTTTGAACGGAAGATATCTCCTTTTTCACCATAGCCCTCTATGCGCTTCCAAATATCCCTTTGCCAATTCCACAAGAACAGCCTTAGCGAAAGGCTTCTTGAAGGGAAAGATGTAACTCTGTGAGATGAATTAACAGAACACAGAGCAGTTTCTCAGAAAGCTTCTTTCCAGTTTTGAACGGAAGATATTTCCTTTTTCACCATAGCCCTCTATGGGCTTCCAAATATCCCTTTGCCAATTCCACAAGAACAGCCTTAGCGAAAGACTTCCTGAAGGGAAAGATGTAACTCTGTGAGATGAATTAACAGAACACAGAGCAGTTTCTCAAAAAGCTTCTTTCCAGTTTTGAACGGAAGATATTTCCTTTTTCACCATAGCCCTCTATGGGCTTCCAAATATCCCTTTGCCAATTCCACAAGAACAGCCTTAGCGAAAGACTTCCTGAAGGGAAAGATGTAACTCTGTGAGATGAATTAACAGAACACAGAGTAGTTTCTCAGAAAGCTTCTTTCCAGTTTTGAACGGAAGATATTTCCTTTTTCACCATAGCCATCTATGGGCTTCCAAATATCCCTTTGCCAATTCCACAAGAACAGCCTTAGCGAAAGGCTTCTTGAAGGGAAAGACGTAACTCTGTGAGATGAATTAACAGAACACAGAGCAGTTTCTCAGAAAGCTTCTTTCCAGTTTTGAACGGAAGATATTTCCTTTTTCACCGTAGCCCTCTATGGGCTTCCAAATATCCCTTTGCCAACTCCACAAGAACAGCCTCAGCGAAAGGCTTCTTGAAGGGAAAGACCTAACTCTGTGAGATGAATTAACAGAACACAGAGCAGTTTCTCAGAAAGCTTCTTTCCACTTTTGAACGGAAGATATTTCCTTTTTCACCATAGCCCTCTATGGGCTTCCAAATATCCCTTTGCCAATTCCACAAGAACAGCCTTAGCGAAAGGCTTCTTGAAGGGAAAGATGTAACTCTGTGAGATGAATTAACAGAACACAGAGCAGTTTCTCAGAAAGCTTCTTTCCAGTTTTGAACGGAAGATATCTCCTTTTTCACCATAGCCCTCTATGGGCTTCCAAATATCCCTTTGCCAATTCCACAAGAACAGCCTTAGCGAAAGACTTCTTGAGGGGAAAGATGTAACTCTGTGAGACGAATTAACAGAACACAGAGTAGTTTCTCAGAAAGCTTCTTTCCAGTTTGAACGGAAGATATTTCCTTTTTCACCATAGCCCTCTATGGGCTTCCAAATATCCCTTTGCCAATTCCACAAGAACAGCCTTAGCGAAAGGCTTCTTGAAGGGAAAGACGTAACTCTGTGAGATGAATTAACAGAACACAGAGCAGTTTCTCAGAAAGCTTCTTTCCAGTTTTGAACGGAAGATATTTCCTTTTTCACCGTAGCCCTCTATGGGCTTCCAAATATCCCTTTGCCAACTCCACAAGAACAGCCTTAGCGAAAGGCTTCTTGAAGGGAAAGACCTAACTCTGTGAGATGAATTAACAGAACACAGAGCAGTTTCTCAGAAAGCTTCTTTCCACTTTTGAACGGAAGATATTTCCTTTTCCCCATAGCCCTCTATGGGCTTCCAAATATCCCTTTGCCAATTCCACAAGAACAGCCTTAGCGAAAGGCTTCTTGAAGGGAAAGATGTAACTCTGTGAGATAAATTAACAGAACACAGAGCAGTTTCTCAGAAAGCTTCTTTCCAGTTTTGAACGGAAGATATTTCCTTCTTCACCATAGCCCTCTATGGGCTTCCAAATATCCCTTTGCCAATTCCACAAGAACAGCCTTAGCGAAAGGCTTCTTGAAGGGAAAGATGTAACTCTGTGAGATGAATTAACAGAACACAGAGCTGTTTCGCAGAAAGCTTCTTTCCAGTTTTGAACGGAAGATACTTCCTTTTTCACCATAGCCCTCTATGGGCTTCCAAATATCCGTTTGCCAATTCCACAAGAACAGCCTTAGCGAAAGGCTTCTTGAAGGGAAAGATGTAACTCTGTGAGATGAATTAACAGAACACAGAGCAGTTTCTAAGAAAGCTTCTTTCCAGTTTTGAACGGAAGATATCTCCTTTTTCACCATAGCCCTCTATGGGCTTCCAAATATCCCTTTGCCAATTCCACAAGAACAGCCTTAGCGAAAGGCTTCTTGAAGGGAAAGATGTAATTCTGTGAGATGAATTAACAGAACACAGAGCAGTTTCTCAGAAAGCTTCTTTCCAGTTTTGAACGGAAGATATCTCCTTTTTCACCAGAGCCCTCTATGGGCTTCCAAATATCCCTTTGCCAATTCCACAAGAACAGCCTTAGCGAAAGGCTTCTTGAAGGGAAAGATGTAACTCTGTGAGATGAATTAACAGAACACAAAGCAGTTTCTCAGAAAGCTTCTTTCCACTTTTGAACGGAAGATATTTCCTTTTTCACCATAGCCCTCTATGGGCTTCCAAATATCCCTTTGCCAATTCCACAAGAACAGCCTTAGCGAAAGGCTTCTTGAAGGGAAAGATGTAACTCTGTGAGATGAATTAACAGAACACAGAGCAGTTTCTCAGAAAGCTTCTTTCCAGTTTTGAACGGAAGATATTTCCTTTTTCACCATAGCCCTCTATGGGCTTCCAAATATCCCTTTGCCAATTCCACAAGAACAGCCTTAGCGAAAGGCTTCTTGAAGGGAAAGATGTAACTCTGTGAGATGAATTAACAGAACACAGAGCAGTTTCTCAGAAAGCTTCTTTCCAGTTTTGAACGGAAGATATTTCCTTTTTCACCATAGCCCTCTATGGGCTTCCAAATATCCCTTTGCCAATTCCACAAGAACAGCCTTAGCGAAAGGCTTCTTGAAGGGAAAGATGTAACTCTGTGAGATGAATTAATAGAACACAGAGCAGTTTCTCAGAAAGCTACTTTCCAGTTTTGAACGGAAGATATTTCCTTTTTCACCATAGCCCTCTATGGGCTTCCAAATATCCCTTTGCCAATTCCACAAGAACAGCCTTAGCGAAAGGCTCCTTGAATGGAAAGATGTAACTCTGTGAGATGAATTAACAGAACACAAAGCAGTTTCTCAGAAAGCTTCTTTCCAGTTTTGAACGGAAGATATTTCCTTTTTCACCATAGCCCTCTATGGGCTTCCAAATATCCCTTTGCCAATTCCACAAGAACAGCCTTAGCGAAAGGCTTCTTGAAGGGAAAGATGTAACTCTGTGAGATGAAGTAACAGAACACAGAGCAGTTTCTCAGAAAGCTTCTTTCCAGTTTTGAACGGAAGATATTTCCTTTTTCACCATAGCCCTCTATGGGCTTCCAAATATCCCTTTGCCAATTCCACAAGAACAGCCTTAGGGAAAGGCTTCTGGAAGGGAAAGATGTAACTCTGTGAGATGAATTAACAGAACACAGAGCAGTTTCTCAGAAAGCTTCTTTCCAGTTTTGAACGGAAGATATTTCCTTTTTCACCATAGCCCTCTATGGGCTTCCAAATATCTCTTTGCCAATTCGACAAGAAAAGCCTTAGCGAAAGGATTCTTGAAGGGAAAGATGTAACTCTGTGAGATGAATTAACAGAACACAGAGAAGTTTCTCAGAAAGTTTGTTTCTACTTTTAAACGGAAGATATTTCCTTTTTCACCATAGCCCTCTATGGGCTCCCAAATATCCCTTTGCCAATTCCACAAGAACAGCCTTAGCGAAAGGCTTCTTGAAGGGAAAGATGTAACTCTGTGAGATGAATTAACAGAACACATAGCAGTTTCTCAGAAATCTTCTTTCCAGTTTTGAACGGAAGATATTTCCTTTTTTACCATAGCCCTCATTGGGCTTCCAAATATCCCTTTGCCAATTCCACAAGAACAGCCTTAGCGAAAGGGTTCTTGAAGGGAAAGATGTAACTCTGTGAGATGAATGAACAGAACACAGAGCAGTATCACAAAAAGCTTCTTTCCAGTTTTGAACGGAAGATATTTCCTTTTTCACGATAGTTCTCTATGGGCTTCCAAATATCCCTTTGCCAATTCCACAAGAACAGCCTTAGCGAAAGGCTTCTTGAAGGGAAAGATGTGACTCTGTGAGATGAATTAACAGAACACAGAGCAGTTTCTCAGAAAGCTTCTTTCCAGTTTTGAACGGAAGATATCTCCTTTTTCACCATAGCCCTCTATGGGCTTCCAAATATCCCTTTGCCAATTCCACAAGAACAGCCTTAGCGAAAGGCTTCTTGAAGGGAAAGATGTAACTCTGTGAGATGAATTAACAGAACACAGAGCAGTTTCTCAGAAAGCTTCTTTCCAGTTTTGAACGGAAGATATTTCCTTTTTCATGATAGCCCTCTATGGGCTTCCAAATATCCCTTTGCCAATTCCACAAGAACAGCCTTAGCTAAAGGCTTCTTGAAGGGAAAGATGTAACTCTGTGAGATGAATGAACGGAACACAGAGCAGTTTCTCAGAAAGCTTCTTTCCAGTTTTGAACGGAAGATAATTCCTTTTTCACCATAGCCCTCTATGGGCTTCCAAATATCCCTTTGCCAATTCCACAAGAACAGCCTTAGCGAAAGACTTCCTGAAGGGAAAGATGTAACTCTGTGAGATGAATTAACAGAACACAGAGTAGTTTCTCAGAAAGCTTCTTTCCAGTTTTGAACGGAAGATATTTCCTTTTTCACCATAGCCATCTATGGGCTTCCAAATATCCCTTTGCCAATTCCACAAGAACAGCCTTAGCGAAAGGCTTCTTGAAGGGAAAGACGTAACTCTGTGAGATGAATTAACAGAACACAGAGCAGTTTCTCAGAAAGCTTCTTTCCAGATTTGAACGGAAGATATTTCCTTTTTCACCGTAGCCCTCTATGGGCTTCCAAATATCCCTTTGCCAACTCCACAAGAACAGCCTTAGCGAAAGGCTTCTTGAAGGGAAAGACCTAACTCTGTGAGATGAATTAACAGAACACAGAGCAGTTTCTCAGAAAGCTTCTTTCCAGTTTTGAACGGAAGATATTTCCTTTTTCACCATAGCCCTCTATGGGCTTCCAAATATCCCTTTGCCAATTCCACAAGAACAGCCTTAGCGAAAGGCTTCTTGAAGGGAAAGATGTAACTCTGTGAGATGAATTAACAGAACACAGAGCAGTTTCTCAGAAAGCTTCTTTCCAGTTTTGAACGGAAGATATTTCCTTTTTCACCATAGCCCTCTATGGGCTTCCAAATATCCCTATGCCAATTCCAGAAGAACAGCCTTAGCGAAAGGCTTCTTGAAGGGAAAGATGTAACTCTGTGAGATGAATTAACAGAACACAGAGCTGTTTCGCAGAAAGCTTCTTTCCAGTTTTGAACGGAAGATACTTCCTTTTTCACAATAGCCCTCTATGGGCTTCCAAATATCCCTTTGCCAATTCCACAAGAACAGCCTTAGCGAAAGGCTTCTGGAAGGGAAAGATGTAACTCTGTGAGATGAATTAACAGAACACAGAGCAGTTTCTCAGAAAGCTTCTTTCCAGTTTTGAACGGAAGATATTTCCTTTTTCACCATAGCCCTCTATGGGCTTCCAAATATCTCTTTGCCAATTCGACAAGAAAAGCCTTAGCGAAAGGATTCTTGAAGGGAAAGATGTAACTCTGTGAGATGAATTAACAGAACACAGAGAAGTTTCTCAGAAAGTTTGTTTCTACTTTTAAACGGAAGATATTTCCTTTTTCACCATAGCCCTCTATGGGCTCCCAAATATCCCTTTGCCAATTCCACAAGAACAGCCTTAGCGAAAGGCTTCTTGAAGGGAAAGATGTAACTCTGTGAGATGAATTAACAGAACACATAGCAGTTTCTCAGAAATCTTCTTTCCAGTTTTGAACGGAAGATATTTCCTTTTTTACCATAGCCCTCATTGGGCTTCCAAATATCCCTTTGCCAATTCCACAAGAACAGCCTTAGCGAAAGGGTTCTTGAAGGGAAAGATGTAACTCTGTGAGATGAATGAACAGAACACAGAGCAGTATCACAAAAAGCTTCTTTCCAGTTTTGAACGGAAGATATTTCCTTTTTCACGATAGTTCTCTATGGGCTTCCAAATATCCCTTTGCCAATTCCACAAGAACAGCCTTAGCGAAAGGCTTCTTGAAGGGAAAGATGTGACTCTGTGAGATGAATTAACAGAACACAGAGCAGTTTCTCAGAAAGCTTCTTTCCAGTTTTGAACGGAAGATATCTCCTTTTTCACCATAGCCCTCTATGGGCTTCCAAATATCCCTTTGCCAATTCCACAAGAACAGCCTTAGCGAAAGGCTTCTTGAAGGGAAAGATGTAACTCTGTGAGATGAATTAACAGAACACAGAGCAGTTTCTCAGAAAGCTTCTTTCCAGTTTTGAACGGAAGATATTTCCTTTTTCATGATAGCCCTCTATGGGCTTCCAAATATCCCTTTGCCAATTCCACAAGAACAGCCTTAGCTAAAGGCTTCTTGAAGGGAAAGATGTAACTCTGTGAGATGAATGAACGGAACACAGAGCAGTTTCTCAGAAAGCTTCTTTCCAGTTTTGAACGGAAGATAATTCCTTTTTCACCATAGCCCTCTATGGGCTTCCAAATATCCCTTTGCCAATTCCACAAGAACAGCCTTAGCGAAAGACTTCCTGAAGGGAAAGATGTAACTCTGTGAGATGAATTAACAGAACACAGAGTAGTTTCTCAGAAAGCTTCTTTCCAGTTTTGAACGGAAGATATTTCCTTTTTCACCATAGCCATCTATGGGCTTCCAAATATCCCTTTGCCAATTCCACAAGAACAGCCTTAGCGAAAGGCTTCTTGAAGGGAAAGACGTAACTCTGTGAGATGAATTAACAGAACACAGAGCAGTTTCTCAGAAAGCTTCTTTCCAGATTTGAACGGAAGATATTTCCTTTTTCACCGTAGCCCTCTATGGGCTTCCAAATATCCCTTTGCCAACTCCACAAGAACAGCCTTAGCGAAAGGCTTCTTGAAGGGAAAGACCTAACTCTGTGAGATGAATTAACAGAACACAGAGCAGTTTCTCAGAAAGCTTCTTTCCAGTTTTGAACGGAAGATATTTCCTTTTTCACCATAGCCCTCTATGGGCTTCCAAATATCCCTTTGCCAATTCCACAAGAACAGCCTTAGCGAAAGGCTTCTTGAAGGGAAAGATGTAACTCTGTGAGATGAATTAACAGAACACAGAGCAGTTTCTCAGAAAGCTTCTTTCCAGTTTTGAACGGAAGATATTTCCTTTTTCACCATAGCCCTCTATGGGCTTCCAAATATCCCTATGCCAATTCCAGAAGAACAGCCTTAGCGAAAGGCTTCTTGAAGGGAAAGATGTAACTCTGTGAGATGAATTAACAGAACACAGAGCTGTTTCGCAGAAAGCTTCTTTCCAGTTTTGAACGGAAGATACTTCCTTTTTCACAATAGCCCTCTATGGGCTTCCAAATATCCCTTTGCCAATTCCACAAGAACAGCCTTAGCGAAAGGCTTCTTGAAGGGAAAGATGTAACTCTGTGACATGAATTAACAGAACACAGAGCAGTTTCTAAGAATGCTTCTTTCCAGTTTTGAACGGAAGATATCTCCTTTTTCACCATAGCCCTCTATGGGCTTCCAAATATCCCTTTGCCAATTCCACAAGAACAGCCTTAGCGAAAGACTTCTTGAAGGGAAAGATGTAACTCTGTGAGACGAATTAACAGAACACAGAGTAGTTTCTCAGAAAGCTTCTTTCCAGTTTGAACGGAAGATATTTCCTTTTTCACCATAGCCCTCTATGGGCTTCCAAATATCCCTTTGCCAATTCCACAAGAACAGCCTTAGCGAAAGGATTCTTGAAGGGAAAGATGTAACTCTGTGAGATGAATTAACAGAACACAGAGAAGTTTCTCAGAAAGTTTTTTTCTACTTTTAAACGGAAGATATTTCCTTTTTCACCATAGCCCTCTAGGGGCTTCCAAATATCCCTTTGCCAATTCCACAAGAACAGCCTTAGCGAAAGGCTTCTTGAAGGGAAAGATGTAACTCTGTGAGATGAATTAACAGAACACATAGCAGTTTCTCAGAAAGCTTCTTTCCAGTTTTGAACGGAAGATATTTCCTTTTTTACCATAGCCCTCATTGGGCTTCCAAATATCCCTTTGCCAATTCCACAAGAACAGCCTTAGCGAAAGGGTTCTTGAAGGGAAAGATGTAACTCTGTGAGATGAATTAACAGAACACAGAGCGGTTTCTCAGAAAGCTTCTTTCCAGTTTTGAACGGAAGATAGTTCCTTTTTCACGATAGCCCTCTATGGGCTTCCAAATATCCCTTTGCCAATTCCACAAGAACAGCCTTAGCTAAAGGCTTCTTGAAGGGAAAGATGTACCTCTGTGAGATGAATTAACGGAACACAGAGCAGTTTCTCAGAAAGCTTCTTTCCAGTTTTGAACGGAAGATATTTCCTTTTTCACCATAGCCCTCTATGGGCTTCCAAATATCCCTTTGCCAATTCCACAAGAACAGCCTTAGCGAAAGACTTCCTGAAGGGAAAGATGTAACTCTGTGAGATGAATTAACAGAACACAGAGAAGTTTCTCAGAAAGCTTCTTTCCAGTTTTGAACGGAAGATATTTCCTTTTTCACCATAGCCATCTATGGGCTTCCAAATATCCCTTTGCCAATTCCACAAGAACAGCCTTAGCGAAAGGCTTCTTGAAGGGAAAGACGTAACTCTGTGAGATGAATTAACAGAACACAGAGCAGTTTCTCAGAAAGCTTCTTTCCAGTTTTGAACGGAAGATATTTCCTTTTTCACCGTAGCCCTCTATGGGCTTCCAAATATCCCATTGCCAACTCCACAAGAACAGCCTTAGCGAAAGGCTTCTTGAAGGGAAAGACCTAACTCTGTGAGATGAATTAACAGAACACAGAGCAGTTTCTCAGAAAGCTTCTTTCCAGTTTTGAACGGAAGATATTTCCTTTTTCACCATAGCCATCTATGGGCTTCCAAATATCCCTTTGCCAATTCCACAAGAACAGCCTTAGCGAAAGGCTTCTTGAAGGGAAAGACGTAACTCTGTGAGATGAATTAACAGAACACAGAGCAGTTTCTCAGAAAGCTTCTTTCCAGATTTGAACGGAAGATATTTCCTTTTTCACCGTAGCCCTCTATGGGCTTCCAAATATCCCTTTGCCAACTCCACAAGAACAGCCTTAGCGAAAGGCTTCTTGAAGGGAAAGACCTAACTCTGTGAGATGAATTAACAGAACACAGAGCAGTTTCTCAGAAAGCTTCTTTCCAGTTTTGAACGGAAGATATTTCCTTTTTCACCATAGCCCTCTATGGGCTTCCAAATATCCCTTTGCCAATTCCACAAGAACAGCCTTAGCGAAAGGCTTCTTGAAGGGAAAGATGTAACTCTGTGAGATGAATTAACAGAACACAGAGCAGTTTCTCAGAAAGCTTCTTTCCAGTTTTGAACGGAAGATATTTCCTTTTTCACGATAGCCCTCTATGGGCTTCCAAATATCCCTATGCCAATTCCAGAAGAACAGCCTTAGCGAAAGGCTTCTTGAAGGGAAGGATGTAACTCTGTGAGATGAATTAACAGAACACAGAGCTGTTTCGCAGAAAGCTTCTTTCCAGTTTTGAACGGAAGATACTTCCTTTTTCACAATAGCCCTCTATGGGCTTCCAAATATCCCTTTGCCAATTCCACAAGAACAGCCTTAGCGAAAGGCTTCTTGAAGGGAAAGATGTAACTCTGTGACATGAATTAACAGAACACAGAGCAGTTTCTAAGAATGCTTCTTTCCAGTTTTGAACGGAAGATATCTCCTTTTTCACCATAGCCCTCTATGGGCTTCCAAATATCCCTTTGCCAATTCCACAAGAACAGCCTTAGCGAAAGACTTCTTGAAGGGAAAGATGTAACTCTGTGAGACGAATTAACAGAACACAGAGTAGTTTCTCAGAAAGCTTCTTTCCAGTTTGAACGGAAGATATTTCCTTTTTCACCATAGCCCTCTATGGGCTTCCAAATATCCCTTTGCCAATTCCACAAGAACAGCCTTAGCGAAAGGATTCTTGAAGGGAAAGATGTAACTCTGTGAGATGAATTAACAGAACACAGAGAAGTTTCTCAGAAAGTTTTTTTCTACTTTTAAACGGAAGATATTTCCTTTTTCACCATAGCCCTCTAGGGGCTTCCAAATATCCCTTTGCCAATTCCACAAGAACAGCCTTAGCGAAAGGCTTCTTGAAGGGAAAGATGTAACTCTGTGAGATGAATTAACAGAACACATAGCAGTTTCTCAGAAAGCTTCTTTCCAGTTTTGAACGGAAGATATTTCCTTTTTTACCATAGCCCTCATTGGGCTTCCAAATATCCCTTTGCCAATTCCACAAGAACAGCCTTAGCGAAAGGGTTCTTGAAGGGAAAGATGTAACTCTGTGAGATGAATTAACAGAACACAGAGCGGTTTCTCAGAAAGCTTCTTTCCAGTTTTGAACGGAAGATATTTCCTTTTTCACGATAGCCCTCTATGGGCTTCCAAATATCCCTTTGCCAATTCCACAAGAACAGCCTTAGCTAAAGGCTTCTTGAAGGGAAAGATGTACCTCTGTGAGATGAATTAACGGAACACAGAGCAGTTTCTCAGAAAGCTTCTTTCCAGTTTTGAACGGAAGATATTTCCTTTTTCACCATAGCCCTCTATGGGCTTCCAAATATCCCTTTGCCAATTCCACAAGAACAGCCTTAGCGAAAGACTTCCTGAAGGGAAAGATGTAACTCTGTGAGATGAATTAACAGAACACAGAGCAGTTTCTCAGAAAGCTTCTTTCCAGTTTTGAACGGAAGATATTTCCTTTTTCACCATAGCCATCTATGGGCTTCCAAATATCCCTTTGCCAATTCCACAAGAACAGACTTAGCGAAAGGCTTCTTGAAGGGAAAGACGTAACTCTGTGAGATGAATTAACAGAACACAGAGCAGTTTCTCAGAAAGCTTCTTTCCAGTTTTGAACGGAAGATATTTCCTTTTTCACCGTAGCCCTCTATGGGCTTCCAAATATCCCTTTGACAACTCCACAAGAACAGCCTTAGCGAAAGGCTTCTTGAAGGGAAAGACCTAACTCTGTGAGATGAATTAACAGAACACAGAGCAGTTTCTCAGAAAGCTTCTTTCCACTTTTGAACGGAAGATATTTCCTTTTTCACCATAGCCCTCTATGGGCTTCCAAATATCCCTTTGCCAATTCCACAAGAACAGCCTTAGCGAAAGACTTCCTGAAGGGAAAGATGTAACTCTGTGAGATGAATTAACAGAACACAGAGCAGTTTCTCAGAAAGCTTCTTTCCAGTTTTGAACGGAAGATATTTCCTTTTTCACCATAGCCATCTATGGGCTTCCAAATATCCCTTTGCCAATTCCACAAGAACAGCCTTAGCGAAAGGCTTCTTGAAGGGAAAGACGTAACTCTGTGAGATGAATTAACAGAACACAGAGCAGTTTCTCAGAAAGCTTCTTTCCAGTTTTGAACGGAAGATATTTCCTTTTTCACCGTAGCCCTCTATGGGCTTCCAAATATCCCTTTGACAACTCCACAAGAACAGCCTTAGCGAAAGGCTTCTTGAAGGGAAAGACCTAACTCTGTGAGATGAATTAACAGAACACAGAGCAGTTTCTCAGAAAGCTTCTTTCCAGTTTTGAACGGAAGATATCTCCTTTTTCACCAGAGCCCTCTATGGGCTTCCAAATATCCCTTTGCCAATTCCACAAGAACAGCCTTAGCGAAAGGCTTCTTGAAGGGAAAGATGTAACTCTGTGAGATGAATTAACAGAACACAAAGCAGTTTCTCAGAAAGCTTCTTTCCACTTTTGAACGGAAGATATTTCCTTTTTCACCATAGCCCTCTATGGGCTTCCAAATATCCCTTTGCCAATTCCACAAGAACAGCCTTAGCGAAAGGCTTCTTGAAGGGAAAGATGTAACTCTGTGAGATGAATTAACAGAACACAGAGCGGTTTCTCAGAAAGCTTCTTTCCAGTTTTGAACGGAAGATATTTCCTTTTTCACGATAGCCCTCTATGGGCTTCCAAATATCCCTTTGCCAATTCCACAAGAACAGCCTTAGCTAAAGGCTTCTTGAAGGGAAAGATGTACCTCTGTGAGATGAATTAACGGAACACAGAGCAGTTTCTCAGAAAGCTTCTTTCCAGTTTTGAACGGAAGATATTTCCTTTTTCACCATAGCCCTCTATGGGCTTCCAAATATCCCTTTGCCAATTCCACAAGAACAGCCTTAGCGAAAGACTTCCTGAAGGGAAAGATGTAACTCTGTGAGATGAATTAACAGAACACAGAGTAGTTTCTCAGAAAGCTTCTTTCCAGTTTTGAACGGAAGATATTTCCTTTTTCACCATAGCCATCTATGGGCTTCCAAATATCCCTTTGCCAATTCCACAAGAACAGCCTTAGCGAAAGGCTTCTTGAAGGGAAAGACGTAACTCTGTGAGATGAATTAACAGAACACAGAGCAGTTTCTCAGAAAGCTTCTTTCCAGTTTTGAACGGAAGATATTTCCTTTTTCACCGTAGCCCTCTATGGGCTTCCAAATATCCCTTTGACAACTCCACAAGAACAGCCTTAGCGAAAGGCTTCTTGAAGGGAAAGACCTAACTCTGTGAGATGAATTAACAGAACACAGAGCAGTTTCTCAGAAAGCTTCTTTCCACTTTTGAACGGAAGATATTTCCTTTTCCCCATAGCCCTCTATGGGCTTCCAAATATCCCTTTGCCAATTCCACAAGAACAGCCTTAGCGAAAGGCTTCTTGAAGGGAAAGATGTAACTGTGAGATGAATTAACAGAACACAGAGCAGTTTCTCAGAAAGCTTCTTTCCAGTTTTGAACGGAAGATATTTCCTTTTTCACCATAGCCCTCTATGGGCTTCCAAATATCCCTTTGCCAATTCCACAAGAACAGCCTTAGCGAAAGGCTTCTTGAAGGGAAAGATGTAACTCTGTGAGATGAATTAACAGAACACAGAGCTTTTTCGCAGAAAGCTTCTTTCCAGTTTTGAACGGAAGATACTTCCTTTTTCACCATAGCCCTCTATGGGCTTCCAAATATCCCTTTGCCAATTCCACAAGAACAGCCTTAGCGAAAGGCTTCTTGAAGGGAAAGATGTAACTCTGTGAGATGAATTAACAGAACACAGAGCAGTTTCTAAGAAAGCTTCTTTCCAGTTTTGAACGGAAGATATCTCCTTTTTCACCATAGCCCTCTATGGGCTTCCAAATATCCCTTTGCCATTTCCACAAGAACAGCCTTAGCGAAAGGCTTCTTGAAGGGAAAGATGTAATTCTGTGAGATGAATTAACAGAACACAGAGCAGTTTCTCAGAAAGCTTCTTTCCAGTTTTGAACGGAAGATATCTCCTTTTTCACCAGAGCCCTCTATGGGCTTCCAAATATCCCTTTGCCAATTCCACAAGAACAGCCTTAGCGAAAGGCTTCTTGAAGGGAAAGATGTAACTCTGTGAGATGAATTAACAGAACACAAAGCAGTTTCTCAGAAAGCTTCTTTCCACTTTTGAACGGAAGATATTTCCTTTTTCACCATAGCCCTCTAAGGGCTTCCAAATATCCCTTTGCCAATTCCACAAGAACAGCCTTAGCGAAAGGCTTCTTGAAGGGAAAGATGTAACTCTGTGAGATGAATTAACAGAACACAGAGCAGTTTCTCAGAAAGCTTCTTTCCAGTTTTGAACGGAAGATATTTCCTTCTTCACCATAGCCCTCTATGGGCTTCCAAATATCCCTTTGCCAATTCCACAAGAACAGCCTTAGCGAAAGGCTTCTTGAAGGGAAAGATGTAACTCTGTGAGATGAATTAACAGAACACAGAGCTGTTTCGCAGGAAGTTTCTTTCCAGTTTTGAACGGAAGATACTTCCTTTTTCACCATAGCCCTCTATGGGCTTCCAAATATCCCTTTGCCAATTCCACAAGAACAGCCTTAGCGAAAGGCTTCTTGAAGGGAAAGATGTAACTCTGTGAGATGAATTAACAGAACACAGAGCAGTTTCTAAGAAAGCTTCTTTCCAGTTTTGAACGGAAGATATCTCCTTTTTCACCATAGCCCTCTATGGGCTTCCAAATATCCCTTTGCCAATTCCACAAGAACAGCCTTAGCGAAAGGCTTCTTGAAGGGAAAGATGTAATTCTGTGAGATGAATTAACAGAACACAGAGCAGTTTCTCAGAAAGCTTCTTTCCAGTTTTGAACGGAAGATATCTCCTTTTTCACCAGAGCCCTCTATGGGCTTCCAAATATCCCTTTGCCAATTCCACAAGAACAGCCTTAGCGAAAGGCTTCTTGAAGGGAAAGATGTAACTCTGTGAGATGAATTAACAGAACACAAAGCAGTTTCTCAGAAAGCTTCTTTCCACTTTTGAACGGAAGATATTTCCTTTTTCACCATAGCCCTCTATGGGCTTCCAAATATCCCTTTGCCAATTCCACAAGAACAGCCTTAGCGAAAGGCTTCTTGAAGGGAAAGATGTAACTCTGTGAGATGAATTAACAGAACACAGAGCAGTTTCTCAGAAAGCTTCTTTCCAGTTTTGAACGGAAGATATTTCCTTTTTCACCATAGCTCTCTATGGGCTTCCAAATATCCCTTTGCCAATTCCACAAGAACAGCCTTAGCGAAAGGCTTCTTGAAGGGAAAGATGTAACTCTGTGAGATGAATTAATAGAACACAGAGCAGTTTCTCAGAAAGCTACTTTCCAGTTTTGAACGGAAGATATTTCCTTTTTCACCATAGCCCTCTATGGGCTTCCAAATATCCCTTTGCCAATTCCACAAGAAAGGCCTTAGCGAAAGGCTCCTTGAAGGGAAAGATGTAACTCTGTGAGATGAATTAACAGAACACAAAGCAGTTTCTCAGAAAGCTTCTTTCCAGTTTTGAACGGAAGATATTTCCTTTTTCACCATAGCCCTCTATGGGCTTCCAAATATCCCTTTGCCAATTCCACAATAACAGCCTTAGCGAAAGGCTTCTTGAAGGGAAAGATGTAACTCTGTGAGATGAAGTAACAGAACACAGAGCAGTTTCTCAGAAAGCTTCTTTCCAGTTTTGAACGGAAGATATTTCCTTTTTCACCATAGCCCTCTATGGGCTTCCAAATATCCCTTTGCCAATTCCACAAGAACAGCCTTAGGGAAAGGCTTCTTGAAGGGAAAGATGTAACTCTGTGAGATGAATTAACAGAACACAGAGCAGTTTCTCAGAAAGCTTCTTTCCAGTTTTGAACGGAAGATATTTCCTTTTTCACCATAGCCCTCTATGGGCTTCCAAATATCTCTTTGCCAATTCCACAAGAACAGCTTTAGCGAAAGGCTTCTTGAAGGGAAAGATGTGACTCTGTGAGATGAATTAACAGAACACAGAGAAGTTTCTCAGAAAGTTTTTTTCTACTTTTAAACGGAAGATATTTCCTTTTTCACCATAGCCCTCTAGGGGCTTCCAAATATCCCTTTGCCAATTCCACAAGAACAGCCTTAGCGAAAGGCTTCTTGAAGGGAAAGATGTAACTCTGTGAGATGAATTAACAGAACACATAGCAGTTTCTCAGAAAGCTTCTTTCCAGTTTTGAACGGAAGATATTTCCTTTTTTACCATAGCCCTCATTGGGCTTCCAAATATCCCTTTGCCAATTCCACAAGAACAGCCTTAGCGAAAGGGTTCTTGAAGGGAAAGATGTAACTCTGTGAGATGAATTAACAGAACACAGAGCGGTTTCTCAGTAAGCTTCTTTCCAGTTTTGAACGGAAGATATTTCCTTTTTCACGATAGCCCTCTATGGGCTTCCAAATATCCCTTTGCCAATTCCACAAGAACAGCCTTAGCTAAAGGCTTCTTTAAGGGAAAGATGTACCTCTGTGAGATGAATTAACGGAACACAGAGCAGTTTCTCAGAAAGCTTCTTTCCAGTTTTGAACGGAAGATATTTCCTTTTTCACCATAGCCCTCTATGGGCTTCCAAATATCCCTTTGCCAATTCCACAAGAACAGCCTTAGCGAAAGACTTCCTGAAGGGAAAGATGTAACTCTGTGAGATGAATTAACAGAACACAGAGTAGTTTCTCAGAAAGCTTCTTTCCAGTTTTGAACGGAAGATATTTCCTTTTTCACCATAGCCATCTATGGGCTTCCAAATATCCCTTTGCCAATTCCACAAGAACAGCCTTAGCGAAAGGCTTCTTGAAGGGAAAGACGTAACTCTGTGAGATGAATTAACAGAACACAGAGCAGTTTCTCAGAAAGCTTCTTTCCAGTTTTGAACGGAAGATATTTCCTTTTTCACCGTAGCCCTCTATGGGCTTCCAAATATCCCTTTGCCAACTCCACAAGAACAGCCTTAGCGAAAGGCTTCTTGAAGGGAAAGACCTAACTCTGTGAGATGAATTAACAGAACACAGAGCAGTTTCTCAGAAAGCTTCTTTCCACTTTTGAACGGAAGATATATCCTTTTCCCCATAGCCCTCTATGGGCTTCCAAATATCCCTTTGCCAATTCCACAAGAACAGCCTTAGCGAAAGGCTTCTTGAAGGGAAAGATGTAACTCTGTGAGATGAATTAACAGAACACAGAGCAGTTTCTCAGAAAGCTTCTTTCCAGTTTTGAACGGAAGATATTTCCTTTTTCACCATAGCCCTCTATGGGCTTCCAAATATCCCTTTGCCAATTCCACAAGAACAGCCTTAGCGAAAGGCTTCTTGAAGGGAAAGATGTAACTCTGTGAGATGAATTAACAGAACACAGAGCTTTTTCGCAGAAAGCTTCTTTCCAGTTTTGAACGGAAGATACTTCCTTTTTCACCATAGCCCTCTATGGGCTTCCAAATATCCCTTTGCCAATTCCACAAGAACAGCCTTAGCGAAAGGCTTCTTGAAGGGAAAGATGTAACTCTGTGAGATGAATTAAAAGAACACGTAGCAGTTTCTAAGAAAGCTTCTTTCCAGTTTTGAACGGAAGATATCTCCTTTTTCACCATAGCCCTCTATGGGCTTCCAAATATGCCTTTGCCAATTCCACAAGAACAGCCTTAGCGAAAGGCTTCTTGAAGGGAAAGATGTAATTCTGTGAGATGAATTAACAGAACACAGAGCAGTTTCTCAGAAAGCTTCTTTCCAGTTTTGAACGGAAGATATCTCCTTTTTCACCAGAGCCCTCTATGGGCTTCCAAATATCCCTTTGCCAATTCCACAAGAACAGCCTTAGCGAAAGGCTTCTTGAAGGGAAAGATGTAACTCTGTGAGATGAATTAACAGAACACAAAGCAGTTTCTCAGAAAGCTTCTTTCCACTTTTGAACGGAAGATATTTCCTTTTTCACCATAGCCCTCTATGGGCTTCCAAATATCCCTTTGCCAATTCCACAAGAACAGCCTTAGCGAAAGGCTTCTTGAAGGGAAAGATGTAACTCTGTGAGATGAATTAACAGAACACAGAGCAGTTTCTCAGAAAGCTTCTTTCCAGTTTTGAACGGAAGATATTTCCTTCTTCACCATAGCCCTCTATGGGCTTCCAAATATCCCTTTGCCAATTCCACAAGAACAGCCTTAGCGAAAGGCTTCTTGAAGGGAAAGATGTAACTCTGTGAGATGAATTAACAGAACACAGAGCTGTTTCGCAGAAAGTTTCTTTCCAGTTTTGAACGGAAGATACTTCCTTTTTCACCATAGCCCTCTATGGGCTTCCAAATATCCCTTTGCCAATTCCACAAGAACAGCCTTAGCGAAAGGCTTCTTGAAGGGAAAGATGTAACTCTGTGAGATGAATTAACAGAACACAGAGCAGTTTCTAAGAAAGCTTCTTTCCAGTTTTGAACGGAAGATATCTCCTTTTTCACCATAGCCCTCTATGGGCTTCCAAATATCCCTTTGCCAATTCCACAAGAACAGCCTTAGCGAAAGGCTTCTTGAAGGGAAAGATGTAATTCTGTGAGATGAATTAACAGAACACAGAGCAGTTTCTCAGAAAGCTTCTTTCCAGTTTTGAACGGAAGATATCTCCTTTTTCACCAGAGCCCTCTATGGGCTTCCAAATATCCCTTTGCCAATTCCACAAGAACAGCCTTAGCGAAAGGCTTCTTGAAGGGAAAGATGTAACTCTGTGAGATGAATTAACAGAACACAAAGCAGTTTCTCAGAAAGCTTCTTTCCACTTTTGAACGGAAGATATTTCCTTTTTCACCATAGCCCTCTATGGGCTTCCAAATATCCCTTTGCCAATTCCACAAGAACAGCCTTAGCGAAAGGCTTCTTGAAGGGAAAGATGTAACTCTGTGAGATGAATTAACAGAACACAGAGCAGTTTCTCAGAAAGCTTCTTTCCAGTTTTGAACGGAAGATATTTCCTTTTTCACCATAGCCCTCTATGGGCTTCCAAATATCCCTTTGCCAATTCCACAAGAACAGCCTTAGCGAAAGGCTTCTTGAAGGGAAAGATGTAACTCTGTGAGATGAATTAATAGAACACAGAGCAGTTTCTCAGAAAGCTACTTTCCAGTT
Organism: Chlorocebus sabaeus; assembly: GCF_047675955.1. Lineage (NCBI taxonomy): Eukaryota > Metazoa > Chordata > Mammalia > Primates > Cercopithecidae > Chlorocebus > Chlorocebus sabaeus. The sequence goes on along the minus strand of NW_027327537.1, from coordinate 1,134,410 downwards.
TTGAACGGAAGATATTTCCTTTTTCACCATAGCCCTCTATGGGCTTCCAAATATCCCTTTGCCAATTCCACAAGAACAGCCTTAGCGAAAGGCTCCTTGAAGGGAAAGATGTAACTCTGTGAGATGAATTAACAGAACACAAAGCAGTTTCTCAGAAAGCTTCTTTCCAGTTTTGAACGGAAGATATTTCCTTTTTCACCATAGCCCTCTATGGGCTTCCAAATATCCCTTTGCCAATTCCACAATAACAGCCTTAGCGAAAGGCTTCTTGAAGGGAAAGATGTAACTCTGTGAGATGAAGTAACAGAACACAGAGCAGTTTCTCAGAAAGCTTCTTTCCAGTTTTGAACGGAAGATATTTCCTTTTTCACCATAGCCCTCTATGGGCTTCCAAATATCCCTTTGCCAATTCCACAAGAACAGCCTTAGGGAAAGGCTTCTTGAAGGGAAAGATGTAACTCTGTGAGATGAATTAACAGAACACAGAGCAGTTTCTCAGAAAGCTTCTTTCCAGTTTTGAACGGAAGATATTTCCTTTTTCACCATAGCCCTCTATGGGCTTCCAAATATCTCTTTGCCAATTCCACAAGAACAGCCTTAGCGAAAGGCTTCTTGAAGGGAAAGATGTGACTCTGTGAGATGAATTAACAGAACACAGAGCAGTTTCTCAGAAAGCTTCTTTCCAGTTTTGAACGGAAGATATTTCCTTTTTCACGATAGCCCTCTATGGGCTTCCAAATATCCCTTTGCCAACTCCACAAGAACAGCCATAGCGAAAGGCTTCTTGAAGGGAAAGACCTAACTCTGTGAGATGAATTAACAGAACACAGAGCAGTTTCTAAGAATGCTTCTTTCCAGTTTTGAACGGAAGATATCTCCTTTTTCACCATAGCCCTCTATGGGCTTCCAAATATCCCTTTGCCAATTCCACAAGAACAGCCTTAGCGAAAGACTTCTTGAAGGGAAAGATGTAAATCTGTGAGAAGAATTAACAGAACACAGAGTAGTTTCTCAGAAAGCTTCTTTCCAGTTTGAACGGAAGATATTTCCTTTTTCACCATAGCCCTCTATGGGCTTCCAAATATCCCTTTGCCAATTCCACAAGAACAGCCTTAGCGAAAGGATTCTTGAAGGGAAAGATGTAACTCTGTGAGATGAATTAACAGAACACAGAGAAGTTTCTCAGAAAGTTTTTTTCTACTTTTAAACGGAAGATATTTCCTTTTTCACCATAGCCCTCTAGGGGCTTCCAAATATCCCTTTGCCAATTCCACAAGAACAGCCTTAGCGAAAGGCTTCTTGAAGGGAAAGATGTAACTCTGTGAGATGAATTAACAGAACACAGAGCAGTTTCTCAGAAAGCTTCTTTCCAGTTTTGAACGGAAGATATTTCCTTTTTCACCATAGCCCTCTATGGGCTTCCAAATATCCCTTTGCCAATTCCACAAGAACAGCCTTAGCGAAAGGCTTCTTGAAGGGAAAGATGTAACTCTGTGAGATGAATTAATAGAACACAGAGCAGTTTCTCAGAAAGCTACTTTCCAGTTTTGAACGGAAGATATTTCCTTTTTCACCATAGCCCTCTATGGGCTTCCAAATATCCCTTTGCCAATTCCACAAGAACAGCCTTAGCGAAAGGCTCCTTGAAGGGAAAGATGTAACTCTGTGAGATGAATTAACAGAACACAAAGCAGTTTCTCAGAAAGCTTCTTTCCAGTTTTGAACGGAAGATATTTCCTTTTTCACCATAGCCCTCTATGGGCTTCCAAATATCCCTTTGCCAATTCCACAATAACAGCCTTAGCGAAAGGCTTCTTGAAGGGAAAGATGTAACTCTGTGAGATGAAGTAACAGAACACAGAGCAGTTTCTCAGAAAGCTTCTTTCCAGTTTTGAACGGAAGATATTTCCTTTTTCACCATAGCCCTCTATGGGCTTCCAAATATCCCTTTGCCAATTCCACAAGAACAGCCTTAGGGAAAGGCTTCTTGAAGGGAAAGATGTAACTCTGTGAGATGAATTAACAGAACACAGAGCAGTTTCTCAGAAAGCTTCTTTCCAGTTTTGAACGGAAGATATTTCCTTTTTCACCATAGCCCTCTATGGGCTTCCAAATATCTCTTTGCCAATTCCACAAGAACAGCCTTAGCGAAAGGCTTCTTGAAGGGAAAGATGTGACTCTGTGAGATGAATTAACAGAACACAGAGCAGTTTCTCAGAAAGCTTCTTTCCAGTTTTGAACGGAAGATATTTCCTTTTTCACGATAGCCCTCTATGGGCTTCCAAATATCCCTTTGCCAACTCCACAAGAACAGCCTTAGCGAAAGGCTTCTTGAAGGGAAAGACCTAACTCTGTGAGACGAATTAACAGAACACAGAGCAGTTTCTAAGAATGCTTCTTTCCAGTTTTGAACGGAAGATATCTCCTTTTTCACCAGAGCCCTCTATGGGCTTCCAAATATCCCTTTGCCAATTCCACAAGAACAGCCTTAGCGAAAGGCTCCTTGAAGGGAAAGATGTAACTCTGTGAGATGAATTAACAGAACACAAAGCAGTTTCTCAGAAAGCTTCTTTCCAGTTTTGAACGGAAGATATTTCCTTTTTCACCATAGCCCTCTATGGGCTTCCAAATATCCCTTTGCCAATTCCACAAGAACAGCCTTAGCGAAAGGCTTCTTGAAGGGAAAGATGTAACTCTGTGAGATGAAGTAACAGAACACAGAGCAGTTTCTCAGAAAGCTTCTTTCCAGTTTTGAACGGAAGATATTTCCTTTTTCACCATAGCCCTCTATGGGCTTCCAAATATCCCTTTGCCAATTCCACAAGAACAGCCTTAGGGAAAGGCTTCTTGAAGGGAAAGATGTAACTCTGTGAGATGAATTAACAGAACACAGAGCAGTTTCTCAGAAAGCTTCTTTCCAGTTTTGAACGGAAGATATTTCCTTTTTCACCATAGCCCTCTATGGGCTTCCAAATATCTCTTTGCCAATTCCACAAGAACAGCCTTAGCGAAAGGCTTCTTGAAGGGAAAGATGTAACTCTGTGAGATGAATTAACAGAACACAGAGAAGTTTCTCAGAAAGTTTGTTTCTACTTTTAAACGGAAGATATTTCCTTTTTCACCATAGCCCTCTATGGGCTTCCAAATATCCCTTTGCCAATTCCACAAGAACAGCCTTAGCGAAAGGCTTCTTGAAGGGAAAGATGTAACTCTGTGAGATGAATTAACAGAACACATAGCAGTTTCTCAGAAAGCTTCTTTCCAGTTTTGAACGGAAGATATTTCCTTTTTTACCATAGCCCTCATTGGGCTTCCAAATATCCCTTTGCCAATTCCACAAGAACAGCCTTAGCGAAAGGGTTCTTGAAGGGAAAGATGTAACTCTGTGAGATGAATGAACAGAACACAGAGCAGTATCACAAAAAGCTTCTTTCCAGTTTTGAACGGAAGATATTTCCTTTTTCACGATAGCCCTCTATGGGCTTCCAAATATCCCTTTGCCAATTCCACAAGAACAGCCTTAGCGAAAGGCTTCTTGAAGGGAAAGATGTGACTCTGTGAGATGAATTAACAGAACACCGAGCAGTTTCTCAGAAAGCTTCTTTCCAGTTTTGAACGGAAGATATCTCCTTTTTCACCATAGCCCTCTATGGGCTTCCAAATATCCCTTTGCCAATTCCACAAGAACAGCCTTAGCGAAAGGCTTCTTGAAGGGAAAGATGTAACTCTGTGAGATGAATTAACAGAACACAGACCAGTTTCTCAGAAAGCTTCTTTCCAGTTTTGAACGGAAGATATTTCCTTTTTCACCATAGCCCTCTATGGGCTTCCAAATATCCCTTTGCCAATTCCACAAGAACAGCCTTAGCGAAAGGCTTCTTGAAGGGAAAGATGTAACTCTGTGAGATGAATTAACAGAACACAGAGCTGTTTCGCAGAAAGCTTCTTTCCAGTTTTGAACGGAAGATACTTCCTTTTTCACCATAGCCCTCTATGGGCTTCCAAATATCCCTTTGCCAATTCCACAAGAACAGCCTTAGCGAAAGGCTTCTTGAAGGGAAAGATGTAACTCTGTGAGATGAATTAAAAGAACACGTAGCAGTTTCTCAGAAAGCTTCTTTCCAGTTTTGAACGGAAGATATTTCCTTTTTTACCATAGCCCTCATTGGGCTTCCAAATATCCCTTTGCCAATTCCACAAGAACAGCCTTAGCGAAAGGCTTCTTGAAGGGAAAGATGTAACTCTGTGAGATGAATTAACAGAACACAGAGCAGTTTCTCAGAAAGCTTCTTTCCAGTTTTGAACGGAAGATATTTCCTTTTTCACGATAGCCCTCTATGGGCTTCCAAATATCCCTTTGCCAATTCCACAAGAACAGCCTTAGCTAAAGGCTTCTTGAAGGGAAAGATGTAACTCTGTGAGATGAATTAACGGAACACAGAGCAGTTTCTCAGAAAGCTTCTTTCCAGTTTTGAACGGAAGATATTTCCTTTTTCACCGTAGCCCTCTATGGGCTTCCAAATATGCCTTTGCCAACTACACAAGAACAGCCTTAGCGAAAGGCTTCCTGAAGGGAAAGACCTAACTCTGTGAGATGAATTAACAGAACACAGAGCAGTTTCTCAGAAAGCTTCTTTCCACTTTTGAACGGAAGATATTTCCTTTTTCACCATAGCCCTCTATGGGCTTCCAAATATCCCTTTGCCAATTCCACAAGAACAGCCTTAGCGAAAGGCTTCTTGAAGGGAAAGATGTAACTCTGTGAGATGAATTAACAGAACACAGAGCAGTTTCTCAGAAAGCTTCTTTCCAGTTTTGAACGGAAGATATTTCCTTTTTCACCATAGCCATCTATGGGCTTCCAAATATCCCTATGCCAATTCCAGAAGAACAGCCTTAGCGAAAGGCTTCTTGAAGGGAAAGATGTAACTCTGTGAGATGAATTAACAGAACACAGAGCAGTTTCTCAGAAAGCTTCTTTCCAGTTTTGAACGGAAGATATTTCCTTTTTCACCATAGCCCTCTATGGGCTTCCAAATATCCCTTTGCCAATTCCAGAAGAACAGCCTTAGCGAAAGGCTTCTTGAAGGGAAAGATGTAACTCTGTGAGATGAATTAACAGAACACAGAGCAGTTTCTCAGAAAGCTTCTTTCCAGTTTTGAATTGAAGATATTTCCTTTTTCACGATAGCCCTCTATGGGCTTCCAAATATCCCTTTGCCAATTCCACAAGAACAGCCTTAGCGAAAGACTTCCTGAAGGGAAAGATGTAACTCTGTGAGATGAATTAACAGAACACAGAGTAGTTTCTCAGAAAGCTTCTTTCCAGTTTTGAACGGAAGATATTTCCTTTTTCACCATAGCCATCTATGGGCTTCCAAATATCCCTTTGCCAATTCCACAAGAACAGCCTTAGCGAAAGGCTTCTTGAAGGGAAAGACGTAACTCTGTGAGATGAATTAACAGAACACAGAGCAGTTTCTCAGAAAGCTTCTTTCCAGTTTTGAACGGAAGATATTTCCTTTTTCACCGTAGCCCTCTATGGGCTTCCAAATATCCCTTTGCCAACTCCACAAGAACAGCCTTAGCGAAACGCTTCTTGAAGGGAAAGACCTAACTCTGTGAGATGAATTAACAGAACACAGAGCAGTTTCTCAGAAAGCTTCTTTCCACTTTTGAACGGAAGATATTTCCTTTTTCACCATAGCCCTCTATGGGCTTCCAAATGTCCCTTTGCCAATTCCACAAGAACAGCCTTAGCGAAAGGCTTCTTGAAGGGAAAGATGTAACTCTGTGAGATGAATTAACAGAACACAGAGCAGTTTCTCAGAAAGCTTCTTTCCAGTTTTGAACGGAAGATATTTCCTTTTTCACCATAGCCCTCTATGGGCTTCCAAATATCCCTTTGCCAATTCCACAAGAACAGCCTTAGCGAAAGGCTTCTTGAAGGGAAAGATGTAACTCTGTGAGATGAATTAACAGAACACAGAGCTGTTTCGCAGAAAGCTTCTTTCCAGTTTTGAACGGAAGATACTTCCTTTTTCACCAAAGCCCTCTATGGGCTTCCAAATATCCCTTTGCCAATTCCACAAGAAGAGCCTTAGCGAAAGGCTTCTTGAAGGGAAAGACCTAACTCTGTGAGATGAATTAACAGAACACAGAGCAGTTTCTAAGAAAACTTCTTTCCAGTTTTGAACGGAAGATATCTCCTTTTTCACCATAGCCCTCTATGGGCTTCCAAATATCCCTTTGCCAATTCCACAAGAACAGCCTTAGCGAAAGGCTTCTTGAAGGGAAAGATGTAACTCTGTGAGATGAATTAACAGAACACAGAGCAGTTTCTCAGAAAGCTTCTTTCCAGTTTTGAACGGAAGATATTTCCTTTTTCACCATAGCCCTCTATGGGCTTCCAAATATCCCTTTGCCAATTCCACAAGAACAGCCTTAGCGAAAGACTTCCTGAAGGGAAAGATGTAACTCTGTGAGATGAATTAACAGAACACAGAGCAGTTTCTCAAAAAGCTTCTTTCCAGTTTTGAACGGAAGATATTTCCTTTTTCACCATAGCCCTCTATGGGCTTCCAAATATCCCTTTGCCAATTCCACAAGAACAGCCTTAGCGAAAGACTTCCTGAAGGGAAAGATGTAACTCTGTGAGATGAATTAACAGAACACAGAGTAGTTTCTCAGAAAGCTTCTTTCCAGTTTTGAACGGAAGATATTTCCTTTTTCACCATAGCCATCTATGGGCTTCCAAATATCCCTTTGCCAATTCCACAAGAACAGCCTTAGCGAAAGGCTTCTTGAAGGGAAAGACGTAACTCTGTGAGATGAATTAACAGAACACAGAGCAGTTTCTCAGAAAGCTTCTTTCCAGTTTTGAACGGAAGATATTTCCTTTTTCACCGTAGCCCTCTATGGGCTTCCAAATATCCCTTTGCCAACTCCACAAGAACAGCCTTAGCGAAAGGCTTCTTGAAGGGAAAGACCTAACTCTGTGAGATGAATTAACAGAACACAGAGCAGTTTCTCAGAAAGCTTCTTTCCACTTTTGAACGGAAGATATTTCCTTTTTCACCATAGCCCTCTATGGGCTTCCAAATATCCCTTTGCCAATTCCACAAGAACAGCCTTAGCGAAAGGCTTCTTGAAGGGAAAGATGTAACTCTGTGAGATGAATTAACAGAACACAGAGCAGTTTCTCAGAAAGCTTCTTTCCAGTTTTGAACGGAAGATATTTCCTTTTTCACCATAGCCCTCTATGGGCTTCCAAATATCCCTTTGCCAATTCCACAAGAACAGCCTTAGCGAAAGGCTTCTTGAAGGGAAAGATGTAACTCTGTGAGATGAATTAACAGAACACAGAGCTGTTTCGCAGAAAGCTTCTTTCCAGTTTTGAACGGAAGATACTTCCTTTTTCACCATAGCCCTCTATGGGCTTCCAAATATCCCTTTGCCAATTCCACAAGAACAGCCTTAGCGAAAGGCTTCTTGAAGGGAAAGATGTAACTCTGTGAGATGAATTAACAGAACACAGAGCAGTTTCTAAGAAAGCTTCTTTCCAGTTTTGAACGGAAGATATTTCCTTTTTTACCATAGCCCTCATTGGGCTTCCAAATATAACTTTGCCAATTCCACAAGAACAGCCTTAGCGAAAGGGTTCTTGAAGGGAAAGATGTAACTCTGTGAGATGAATTAACAGAACACAGAGCAGTTTCTCAGAAAGCTTCTTTCCAGTTTTGAACGGAAGATATTTCCTTTTTCACGATAGCCCTCTATGGGCTTCCAAATATCCCTTTGCCAATTCCACAAGAACAGCCTTAGCTAAAGGCTTCTTGAAGGGAAAGACGTAACTCTGTGAGATGAATTAACGGAACACAGAGCAGTTTCTCAGAAAGCTTCTGTCCAGTTTTGAACGGAAGATAATTCCTTTTTCACCATAGCCCTCTATGGGCTTCCAAATATCCCTTTGCCAATTCCACAAGAACAGCCTTAGCGAAAGACTTCCTGAAGGGAAAGATGTAACTCTGTGAGATGAATTAACAGAACACAGAGTAGTTTCTCAGAAAGCTTCTTTCCAGTTTTGAACGGAAGATATTTCCTTTTTCACCATAGCCATCTATGGGCTTCCAAATATCCCTTTGCCAATTCCACAAGAACAGCCTTAGCGAAAGGCTTCTTGAAGGGAAAGACGTAACTCTGTGAGATGAATTAACAGAACACAGAGCAGTTTCTCAGAAAGCTTCTTTCCAGTTTTGAACGGAAGATATTTCCTTTTTCACCGTAGCCCTCTATGGGCTTCCAAATATCCCTTTGCCAACTCCACAAGAACAGCCTTAGCGAAAGGCTTCTTGAAGGGAAAGACCTAACTCTGTGAGATGAATTAACAGAACACAGAGCAGTTTCTCAGAAAGCTTCTTTCCACTTTTGAACGGAAGATATTTCCTTTTTCACCATAGCCCTCTATGGGCTTCCAAATATCCCTTTGCCAATTCCACAAGAACAGCCTTAGCGAAAGGCTTCTTGAAGGGAAAGATGTAACTCTGTGAGATGAATTAACAGAACACAGAGCAGTTTCTCAGAAAGCTTCTTTCCAGTTTTGAACGGAAGATATTTCCTTTTTCACCATAGCCCTCTATGGGCTTCCAAATATCCCTATGCCAATTCCAGAAGAACAGCCTTAGCGAAAGGCTTCTTGAAGGGAAAGATGTAACTCTGTGAGATGAATTAACAGAACACAGAGCAGTTTCTCAGAAAGCTTCTTTCCAGTTTTGAACGGAAGATATTTCCTTTTTCACCATAGCCCTCTATGGGCTTCCAAATATCCCTTTGCCAATTCCAGAAGAACAGCCTTAGCGAAAGGCTTCTTGAAGGGAAAGATGTAACTCTGTGAGATGAATTAACAGAACACAGAGCAGTTTCTAAGAAAGCTTCTTTCCAGTTTTGAACGGAAGATATCTCCTTTTTCACCATAGCCCTCTATGGACTTCCAAATATCCCTTTGCCAATTCCACAAGAACAGCCTTAGCGAAAGACTTCTTGAGGGGAAAGATGTAACTCTGTGAGACGAATTAACAGAACACAGAGTAGTTTCTCAGAAAGCTTCTTTCCAGTTTGAACGGAAGATATTTCCTTTTTCACCATAGCCCTCTATGGGCTTCCAAATATCCCTTTGCCAATTCCACAAGAACAGCCTTAGCGAAAGGCTTCTTGAAGGGAAAGACGTAACTCTGTGAGATGAATTAACAGAACACAGAGCAGTTTCTCAGAAAGCTTCTTTCCAGTTTTGAACGGAAGATATTTCCTTTTTCACCGTAGCCCTCTATGGGCTTCCAAATATCCCTTTGCCAACTCCACAAGAACAGCCTTAGCGAAAGGCTTCTTGAAGGGAAAGACCTAACTCTGTGAGATGAATTAACAGAACACAGAGCAGTTTCTCAGAAAGCTTCTTTCCACTTTTGAACGGAAGATATTTCCTTTTTCACCATAGCCCTCTATGGGCTTCCAAATATCCCTTTGCCAATTCCACAAGAACAGCCTTAGCGAAAGGCTTCTTGAAGGGAAAGATGTAACTCTGTGAGATGAATTAACAGAACACAGAGCAGTTTCTCAGAAAGCTTCTTTCCAGTTTTGAACGGAAGATATTTCCTTTTTCACCATAGCCCTCTATGGGCTTCCAAATATCCCTTTGCCAATTCCACAAGAACAGCCTTAGCGAAAGGCTTCTTGAAGGGAAAGATGTAACTCTGTGAGATGAATTAACAGAACACAGAGCTGTTTCGCAGAAAGCTTCTTTCCAGTTTTGAACGGAAGATACTTCCTTTTTCACCATAGCCCTCTATGGGCTTCCAAATATCCCTTTGCCAATTCCACAAGAACAGCCTTAGCGAAAGGCTTCTTGAAGGGAAAGATGTAACTCTGTGAGATGAATTAACAGAACACAGAGCAGTTTCTAAGAAAGCTTCTTTCCAGTTTTGAACGGAAGATATCTCCTTTTTCACCATAGCCCTCTATGGGCTTCCAAATATCCCTTTGCCAATTCCACAAGAACAGCCTTAGCGAAAGGCTTCTTGAAGGGAAAGATGTAACTCTGTGAGATGAATTAACAGAACACAGAGCAGTTTCTCAGAAAGCTTCTTTCCAGTTTTGAACGGAAGATATTTCCTTTTTTACCATAGCCCTCATTGGGCTTCCAAATATCCCTTTGCCAATTCCACAAGAACAGCCTTAGCGAAAGGGTTCTTGAAGGGAAAGATGTAACTCTGTGAGATGAATTAACAGAACACAGAGCAGTTTCTCAGAAAGCTTCTTTCCAGTTTTGAACGGAAGATATTTCCTTTTTCACGATAGCCCTCTATGGGCTTCCAAATATCCCTTTGCCAATTCCACAAGAACAGCCTTAGCTAAAGGCTTCTTGAAGGGAAAGATGTAACTCTGTGAGATGAATTAACGGAACACAGAGCAGTTTCTCAGAAAGCTTCTTTCCAGTTTTGAACGGAAGATAATTCCTTTTTCACCATAGCCCTCTATGGGCTTCCAAATATCCCTTTGCCAATTCCACAAGAACAGCCTTAGCGAAAGACTTCCTGAAGGGAAAGATGTAACTCTGTGAGATGAATTAACAGAACACAGAGTAGTTTCTCAGAAAGCTTCTTTCCAGTTTTGAACGGAAGATATTTCCTTTTTCACCATAGCCATCTATGGGCTTCCAAATATCCCTTTGCCAATTCCACAAGAACAGCCTTAGCGAAAGGCTTCTTGAAGGGCAAGACGTAACTCTGTGAGATGAATTAACAGAACACAGAGCAGTTTCTCAGAAAGCTTCTTTCCAGATTTGAACGGAAGATATTTCCTTTTTCACCGTAGCCCTCTATGGGCTTCCAAATATCCCTTTGCCAACTCCACAAGAACAGCCTTAGCGAAAGGCATCTTGAAGGGAAAGACCTAACTCTGTGAGATGAATTAACAGAACACAGAGCAGTTTCTCAGAAAGCTTCTTTCCAGTTTTGAACGGAAGATATTTCCTTTTTCACCATAGCCCTCTATGGGCTTCCAAATATCCCTATGCCAATTCCAGAAGAACAGCCTTAGCGAAAGGCTTCTTGAAGGGAAAGATGTAACTCTGTGAGATGAATTAACAGAACACAGAGCAGTTTCTCAGAAAGCTTCTTTCCAGTTTTGAACGGAAGATATTTCCTTTTTCACCATAGCCCTCTATGGGCTTCCAAATATCCCTATGCCAATTCCAGAAGTACAGCCTTAGCGAAAGGCTTCTTGAAGGGAAAGATGTAACTCTGTGAGATGAATTAACAGAACACAGAGCTGTTTCGCAGAAAGCTTCTTTCCAGTTTTGAACGGAAGATACTTCCTTTTTCACAATAGCCCTCTATGGGCTTCCAAATATCCCTTTGCCAATTTCTCAAGAACAGCCTTAGCGAAAGGCTTCTTGAAGGGAAAGATGTAACTCTGTGAGATGAATTAACAGAACACAGAGCAGTTTCTAAGAAAGCTTCTTTCCAGTTTTGAACGGAAGATATCTCCTTTTTCACCATAGCCCTCTATGGGCTTCCAAATATCCCTTTGCCAATTCCACAAGAACAGCCTTAGCGAAAGACTTCTTGAAGGGAAAGATGTAACTCTGTGAGACGAATTAACAGAACACAGAGTAGTTTCTCAGAAAGCTTCTTTCCAGTTTGAACGGAACATATTTCCTTTTTCACCATAGCCCTCTATGGGCTTCCAAATATCCCTTTGCCAATTCCACAAGAACAGCCTTAGCGAAAGGATTCTTGAAGGGAAAGATGTAACTCTGTGAGATGAAGTAACAGAACACAGAGAAGTTTCTCAGAAAGTTTTTTTCTACTTTTAAACGGAAGATATTTCCTTTTTCACCATAGCCCTCTAGGGGCTTCCAAATATCCCTTTTCCAATTCCACAAGAACAGCCTTAGCGAAAGGCTTCTTGAAGGGAAAGATGTAACTCTGTGAGATGAATTAACAGAACACAGAGCAGTTTCTCAGAAAGCTTCTTTCCAGTTTTGAACGGAAGATATTTCCTTTTTCACCATAGCCCTCTATGGGCTTCCAAATATCCCTTTGCCAATTACACAAGAACAGCCTTAGCGAAAGACTTCCTGAAGGGAAAGATGTAACTCTGTGAGATGAATTAACAGAACACAGAGTAGTTTCTCAGAAAGCTTCTTTCCAGTTTTGAACGGAAGATATTTCCTTTTTCACCATAGCCATCTATGGGCTTCCAAATATCCCTTTGCCAATTCCACAAGAACAGCCTTAGCGAAAGGCTTCTTGAAGGGAAAGACGTAACTCTGTGAGATGAATTAACAGAACACAGAGCAGTTTCTCAGAAAGCTTCTTTCCAGTTTTGAACGGAAGATATTTCCTTTTTCACCGTAGCCCTCTATGGGCTTCCAAATATCCCTTTGCCAACTCCACAAGAACAGCCTTAGCGAAAGGCTTCTTGAAGGGAAAGACCTAACTCTGTGAGATGAATTAACAGAACACAGAGCAGTTTCTCAGAAAGCTTCTTTCCACTTTTGAACGGAAGATATTTCCTTTTCCCCATAGCCCTCTATGGGCTTCCAAATATCCCTTTGCCAATTCCACAAGAACAGCCTTAGCGAAAGGCTTCTTGAAGGGAAAGATGTAACTCTGTGAGATGAATTAACAGAACACAGAGCAGTTTCTCAGAAAGCTTCTTTCCAGTTTTGAACGGAAGATATTTCCTTTTTCACCATAGCCCTCTATGGGCTTCCAAATATCCCTTTGCCAATTCCACAAGAACAGCCTTAGCGAAAGGCTTCTTGAAGGGAAAGATGTAACTCTGTGAGATGAATTAACAGAACACAGAGCTGTTTCGCAGAAAGCTTCTTTCCAGTTTTGAACGGAAGATACTTACTTTTTCACCATAGCCCTCTATGGGCTTCCAAATATCCCTTTGCCAATTCCACAAGAACAGCCTTAGCGAAAGGCTTCTTGAAGGGAAAGATGTAACTCTGTGAGATGAATTAACAGAACACAGAGCAGTTTCTAAGAAAGCTTCTTTCCAGTTTTGAACGGAAGATATCTCCTTTTTCACCATAGCCCTCTATGGGCTTCCAAATATCCCTTTGCCAATTCCACAAGAACAGCCTTAGCGAAAGGCTTCTTGAAGGGAAAGATGTAATTCTGTGAGATGAATTAACAGAACACAGAGCAGTTTCTCAGAAAGCTTCTTTCCAGTTTTGAACGGAAGATATCTCCTTTTTCACCAGAGCCCTCTATGGGCTTCCAAATATCCCTTTGCCAATTCCACAAGAACAGCCTTAGCGAAAGGCTTCTTGAAGGGAAAGATGTAACTCTGTGAGATGAATTAACAGAACACAAAGCAGTTTCTCAGAAAGCTTCTTTCCACTTTTGAACGGAAGATATTTCCTTTTTCACCATAGCCCTCTATGGGCTTCCAAATATCCCTTTGCCAATTCCACAAGAACAGCCTTAGCGAAAGGCTTCTTGAAGGGAAAGATGTAACTCTGTGAGATGAATTAACAGAACACAGAGCAGTTTCTCAGAAAGCTTCTTTCCAGTTTTGAACGGAAGATATTTCCTTTTTCACGATAGCCCTCTATGGGCTTCCAAATATCCCTTTGCCAATTCCACAAGAACAGCCTTAGCGAAAGGCTTCTTGAAGGGAAAGATGTAACTCTGTGAGATGAATTAACAGAACACAGAGCAGTTTCTCAGAAAGCTTCTTTCCAGTTTTGAACGGAAGATATTTCCTTTTTCACCATAGCCCTCTATGGGCTTCCAAATATCCCTTTGCCAATTCCACAAGAACAGCCTTAGCGAAAGGCTTCTTGAAGGGAAAGATGTAACTCTGTGAGATGAATTAATAGAACACAGAGCAGTTTCTCAGAAAGCTACTTTCCAGTTTTGAACGGAAGATATTTCCTTTTTCACCATAGCCCTCTATGGGCTTCCAAATATCCCTTTGCCAATTCCACAAGAACAGCCTTAGCGAAAGGCTTCTTGAAGGGAAAGATGTAACTCTGTGAGATGAATTAACAGAACACAAAGCAGTTTCTCAGAAAGCTTCTTTCCAGTTTTGAACGGAAGATATTTCCTTTTTCACCATAGCCCTCTATGGGCTTCCAAATATCCCTTTGCCAATTCCACAAGAACAGCCTTAGCGAAAGGCTTCTTGAAGGGAAAGATGTAACTCTGTGAGATGAAGTAACAGAACACAGAGCAGTTTCTCAGAAAGCTTCTTTCCAGTTTTGAACGGAAGATATTTCCTTTTTCACCATAGCCCTCTATGGGCTTCCAAATATCCCTTTGCCAATTCCACAAGAACAGCCTTAGGGAAAGGCTTCTTGAAGGGAAAGATGTAACTCTGTGAGATGAATTAACAGAACACAGAGCAGTCTCTCAGAAAGCTTCTTTCCAGTTTTGAACGGAAGATATTTCCTTTTTCACCATAGCCCTCTATGGGCTTCCAAATATCTCTTTGCCAATTCCACAAGAACAGCCTTAGCGAAAGGATTCTTGAAGGGAAAGATGTAACTCTGTGAGATGAATTAACGGAACACAGAGAAGTTTCTCAGAAAGTTTGTTTCTACTTTTAAACGGAAGATATTTCCTTTTTCACCATAGCCCTCTATGGGCTTCCAAATATCCCTTTGCCAATTCCACAAGAACAGCCTTAGCGAAAGGCTTCTTGAAGGGAAAGATGTAACTCTGTGAGATGAATTAACAGAACACATAGCAGTTTCTCAGAAAGCTTCTTTCCAGTTTTGAACGGAAGATATTTCCTTTTTTACCATAGCCCTCATTGGGCTTCCAAATATCCCTTTGCCAATTCCACAAGAACAGCCTTAGCGAAAGGGTTCTTGAAGGGAAAGATGTAACTCTGTGAGATGTATGAACAGAACACAGAGCAGTATCACAAAAAGCTTCTTTCCAGTTTTGAACGGAAGATATTTCCTTTTTCACGATAGCCCTCTATGGGCTTCCAAATATCCCTTTGCCAATTCCACAAGAACAGCCTTAGCGAAAGGCTTCTTGAAGGGAAAGATGTGACTCTGTGAGATGAATTAACAGAACACAGAGCAGTTTCTCAGAAAGCTTCTTTCCAGTTTTGAACGGAAGATACCTCCTTTTTCAACATAGCCCTCTATGGGCTTCCAAATATCCCTTTGCCAATTCCACAAGAACAGCCTTAGCGAAAGGCTTCTTGAAGGGAAAGATGTAACTCTGTGAGATGAATTAACAGAACACAGAGCAGTTTCTCAAAAAGCTTCTTTCCAGTTTTGAACGGAAGATATTTCCTTTTTTACCATAGCCCTCATTGGGCTTCCAAATATCCCTTTGCCAATTCCACAAGAACAGCCTTAGCGAAAGGGTTCTTGAAGGGAAAGATGTAACTCTGTGAGATGAATTAACGGAACACAGAGCAGTTTCTCAGAAAGCTTCTTTCCAGTTTTGAACGGAAGATAATTCCTTTTTCACCATAGCCCTCTATGGGCTTCCAAATATCCCTTTGCCAATTCCACAAGAACAGCCTTAGCGAAAGGCTTCTTCAAGGGAAAGACCTAACTCTGTGAGATGAATTAACAGAACACAGAGCAGTTTCTCAGAAAGCTTCTTTCCACTTTTGAACGGAAGATATTTCCTTTTTCACCATAGCCCTCTATGGGCTTCCAAATATCCCTTTGCCAATTCCACAAGAACAGCCTTAGCGAAAGGCTTCTTGAAGGGAAAGATGTAACTCTGTGAGATGAATTAACAGAACACAGAGCAGTTTCTCAGAAAGCTTCTTTCCAGTTTTGAACGGAAGATATTTCCTTTTTCACCATAGCCCTCTATGGGCTTCCAAATATCTCTTTGCCAATTCCACAAGAACAGCCTTAGCGAAAGGATTCTTGAAGGGAAAGATGTAACTCTGTGAGATGAATTAACGGAACACAGAGAAGTTTCTCAGAAAGTTTGTTTCTACTTTTAAACGGAAGATATTTCCTTTTTCACCATAGCCCTCTATGGGCTTCCAAATATCCCTTTGCCAATTCCACAAGAACAGCCTTAGCGAAAGGCTTCTTGAAGGGAAAGATGTAACTCTGTGAGATGAATTAACAGAACACAGAGCAGTTTCTCAGAAAGCTTCTTTCCAGTTTTGAACGGAAGATATTTCCTTTTTTACCATAGCCCTCATTGGGCTTCCAAATATCCCTTTGCCAATTCCACAAGAACAGCCTTAGCGAAAGGGTTCTTGAAGGGAAAGATGTAACTCTGTGAGATGTATGAACAGAACACAGAGCAGTATCACAAAAAGCTTCTTTCCAGTTTTGAACGGAAGATATTTCCTTTTTCACGATAGCCCTCTATGGGCTTCCAAATATCCCTTTGCCAATTCCACAAGAACAGCCTTAGCGAAAGGCTTCTTGAAGGGAAAGATGTGACTCTGTGAGATGAATTAACAGAACACAGAGCAGTTTCTCAGAAAGCTTCTTTCCAGTTTTGAACGGAAGATACCTCCTTTTTCAACATAGCCCTCTATGGGCTTCCAAATATCCCTTTGCCAATTCCACAAGAACAGCCTTAGCGAAAGGCTTCTTGAAGGGAAAGATGTAACTCTGTGAGATGAATTAACAGAACACAGAGCAGTTTCTCAAAAAGCTTCTTTCCAGTTTTGAACGGAAGATATTTCCTTTTTTACCATAGCCCTCATTGGGCTTCCAAATATCCCTTTGCCAATTCCACAAGAACAGCCTTAGCGAAAGGGTTCTTGAAGGGAAAGATGTAACTCTGTGAGATGAATTAACAGAACACAGAGCAGTTTCTCAGAAAGCTTCTTTCCAGTTTTGAACGGAAGATATTTCCTTTTTCACGATAGCCCTCTATGGGCTTCCAAATATCCCTTTGCCAATTCCACAAGAACAGCCTTAGCTAAAGGCTTCTTGAAGGGAAAGATGTAACTCTGTGAGATGAATTAACGGAACACAGAGCAGTTTCTCAGAAAGCTTCTTTCCAGTTTTGAACGGAAGATAATTCCTTTTTCACCATAGCCCTCTATGGGCTTCCAAATATCCCTTTGCCAATTCCACAAGAACAGCCTTAGCGAAAGGCTTCTTCAAGGGAAAGACCTAACTCTGTGAGATGAATTAACAGAACACAGAGCAGTTTCTCAGAAAGCTTCTTTCCACTTTTGAACGGAAGATATTTCCTTTTTCACCATAGCCCTCTATGGGCTTCCAAATATCCCTTTGCCAATTCCACAAGAACAGCCTTAGCGAAAGGCTTCTTGAAGGGAAAGATGTAACTCTGTGAGATGAATTAACAGAACACAGAGCAGTTTCTCAGAAAGCTTCTTTTCAGTTTTGAACGGAAGATATTTCCTTTTTCACCATAGCCCTCTATGGGCTTCCAAATATCCCTATGCCACTTCCAGAAGAACAGCCTTAGCGAAAGGCTTCTTGAAGGGAAAGATGTAACTCTGTGAGATGAATTAACAGAACACAGAGCTGTTTCGCAGAAAGCTTCTTTCCAGTTTTGAACGGAAGATACTTCCTTTTTCACAATAGCCCTCTATGGGCTTCCAAATATCCCTTTGCCAATTCCACAAGAACAGCCTTAGCGAAAGGCTTCTTGAAGGGAAAGATGTAACTCTGTTAGATGAATTAACAGAACACAGAGCAGTTTCTAAGAAAGCTTCTTTCCAGTTTTGAACGGAAGATATCTCCTTTTTCACCATAGCCCTCTATGGGCTTCCAAATATCCCTTTGCCAATTCCACAAGAACAGCCTTAGCGAAAGACTTCCTGAAGGGAAAGATGTAACTCTGTGAGACGAATTAACAGAACACAGAGTAGTTTCTCAGAAAGCTTCTTTCCAGTTTGAACGGAAGATATTTCCTTTTTCACCATAGCCCTCTATGGGCTTCCAAATATCCCTTTGCCAATTCCACAAGAACAGCCTTAGCGAAAGGATTCTTGAAGGGAAAGATGTAACTCTGTGAGATGAATTAACAGAACACAGAGCAGTTTCTCAGAAAGCTTCTTTCCAGTTTTGAACGGAAGATATTTCCTTTTTCACGATAGCCCTCTATGGGCTTCCAAATATCCCTTTGCCAATTCCACAAGAACAGCCTTAGCTAAAGGCTTCTTGAAGGGAAAGATGTAACTCTGTGAGATGAATTAACGGAACACAGAGCAGTTTCTCAGAAAGCTTCTTTCCAGTGTTGAACGGAAGATATTTCCTTTTTCACCATAGCCCTCTATGTTCTTCCAAATATCCCTTTGCCAATTCCACAAGAACAGCCTTAGCGAAAGACTTCCTGAAGGGAAAGATGTAACTCTGTGAGATGAATTAACAGAACACAGAGTAGTTTCTCAGAAAGCTTCTTTCCAGTTTTGAACGGAAGATATTTCCTTTTTCACCATAGCCATCTATGGGCTTCCAAATATCCCTTTGCCAATTCCACAAGAACAGCCTTAGCGAAAGGCTTCTTGAAGGGAAAGACGTAACTCTGTGAGATGAATTAACAGAACACAGAGCAGTTTCTCAGAAAGCTTCTTTCCAGTTTTGAACGGAAGATATTTCCTTTTTCACCGTAGCCCTCTATGGGCTTCCAAATATCCCTTTGCCAACTCCACAAGAACAGCCTTAGCGAAAGGCTTCTTGAAGGGAAAGACCTAAATCTGTGAGATGAATTAACAGAACACAGAGCAGTTTCTCAGAAAGCTTCTTTCCACTTTTGAACGGAAGATATTTCCTTTTCCCCATAGCCCTCTATGGGCTTCCAAATATCCCTTTGCCAATTCCACAAGAACAGCCTTAGCGAAAGGCTTCTTGAAGGGAAAGATGTAACTCTGTGAGATGAATTAACAGAACACAGAGCAGTTTCTCAGAAAGCTTCTTTCCAGTTTTGAACGGAAGATATTTCCTTTTTCACCATAGCCCTCTATGGGCTTCCAAATATCCCTATGCCAATTCCACAAGAACAGCCTTAGCGAAAGGCTTCTTGAAGGGAAAGATGTAACTCTGTGAGATGAATTAACAGAACACAGAGCTGTTTCGCAGAAAGCTTCTTTCCAGTTTTGAACGGAAGATACTTCCTTTTTCACCATAGCCCTCTATGGGCTTCCAAATATCCCTTTGCCAATTCCACAAGAACAGCCTTAGCGAAAGGCTTCTTGAATGGAAAGATGTAACTCTGTGAGATGAATTAACAGAACACAGAGCAGTTTCTAAGAAAGCTTGTTTCCAGTTTTGAACGGAAGATATCTCCTTTTTCACCATAGCCCTCTATGGGCTTCCAAATATCCCTTTGCCAATTCCACAAGAACAGCCTTAGCGAAAGGCTTCTTGAAGGGAAAGATGTAACTCTGTGAGATGAATTAACAGAACACAGAGCAGTTTCTCAGAAAGCTTCTTTCCAGTTTTGAACGGAAGATATTTCCTTTTTCACCATAGCCCTCTATGGGCTTCCAAATATCCCTTTGCCAATTCCACAAGAACAGCCTTAGCGAAAGACTTCCTGAAGGGAAAGATGTAACTCTGTGAGATGAATTAACAGAACACAGAGCAGTTTCTCAAAAAGCTTCTTTCCAGTTTTGAACGGAAGATATTTCCTTTTTCACCATAGCCCTCTATGGGCTTCCAAATATCCCTTTGCCAATTCCACAAGAACAGCCTTAGCGAAAGGCTTCTTGAAGGGAAAGATGTAACTCTGTGAGATGAATTAACAGAACACAGAGCAGTTTCTCAGAAAGCTTCTTTCCAGTTTTGAACGGAAGATATTTCCTTTTTCACCATAGCCCTCTATGGGCTTCCAAATATCCCTTTGCCAATTCCACAAAAACAGCCTTAGCGAAAGGCTTCTTGAAGGGAAAGATGTAACTCTGTGAGATGAATTAATAGAACACAGAGCAGTTTCTCAGAAAGCTACTTTCCAGTTTTGAACGGAAGATATTTCCTTTTTCACCATAGCCCTCTATGGGCTTCCAAATATCCCTTTGCCAATTCCACAAGAACAGCCTTAGCGAAAGGCTCCTTGAAGGGAAAGATGTAACTCTGTGAGATGAATTAACAGAACACAGAGCAGTTTCTCAGAAAGCTTCTTTCCAGTTTTGAACGGAAGATATTTCCTTTTTCACGATAGCCCTCTATGGGCTTCCAAATATCCCTTTGCCAATTCCACAAGAACAGCCTTAGTGAAAGGCTTCTTGAAGGGAAAGATGTAACTCTGTGAGATGAATTAACAGAACACAGAGCAGTTTCTAAGAAAGCTTCTTTCCAGTTTTGAACGGAAGATATCTCCTTTTTCACCATAGCCCTCTATGGGCTTCCAAATATCCCTTTGCCAATTCCACAAGAACAGCCTTAGCGAAAGACTTCCTGAAGGGAAAGATGTAACTCTGTGAGACGAATTAACAGAACACAGAGTAGTTTCTCAGAAAGCTTCTTTCCAGTTTGAACGGAAGATATTTCCTTTTTCACCATAGCCCTCTATGGGCTTCCAAATATCCCTTTGCCAATTCCACAAGAACAGCCTTAGCGAAAGGATTCTTGAAGGGAAAGATGTAACTCTGTGAGATGAATTAACAGAACACAGAGCAGTTTCTCAGAAAGCTTCTTTCCAGTTTTGAACGGAAGATATTTCCTTTTTCACGATAGCCCTCTATGGGCTTCCAAATATCCCTTTGCCAATTCCACAAGAACAGCCTTAGCTAAAGGCTTCTTGAAGGGAAAGATGTAACTCTGTGAGATGAATTAACGGAACACAGAGCAGTTTCTCAGAAAGCTTCTTTCCAGTTTTGAACGGAAGATATTTCCTTTTTCACCATAGCCCTCTATGTTCTTCCAAATATCCCTTTGCCAATTCCACAAGAACAGCCTTAGCGAAAGACTTCCTGAAGGGAAAGATGTAACTCTGTGAGATGAATTAACAGAACACAGAGTAGTTTCTCAGAAAGCTTCTTTCCAGTTTTGAACGGAAGATATTTCCTTTTTCACCATAGCCATCTATGGGCTTCCAAATATCCCTTTGCCAATTCCACAAGAACAGCCTTAGCGAAAGGCTTCTTGAAGGGAAAGACGTAACTCTGTGAGATGAATTAACAGAACACAGAGCAGTTTCTCAGAAAGCTTCTTTCCAGTTTTGAACGGAAGATATTTCCTTTTTCACCGTAGCCCTCTATGGGCTTCCAAATATCCCTTTGCCAACTCCACAAGAACAGCCTTAGCGAAAGGCTTCTTGAAGGGAAAGACCTAAATCTGTGAGATGAATTAACAGAACACAGAGCAGTTTCTCAGAAAGCTTCTTTCCACTTTTGAACGGAAGATATTTCCTTTTCCCCATAGCCCTCTATGGGCTTCCAAATATCCCTTTGCCAATTCCACAAGAACAGCCTTAGCGAAAGGCTTCTTGAAGGGAAAGATGTAACTCTGTGAGATGAATTAACAGAACACAGAGCAGTTTCTCAGAAAGCTTCTTTCCAGTTTTGAACGGAAGATATTTCCTTTTTCACCATAGCCCTCTATGGGCTTCCAAATATCCCTATGCCAATTCCACAAGAACAGCCTTAGCGAAAGGCTTCTTGAAGGGAAAGATGTAACTCTGTGAGATGAATTAACAGAACACAGAGCTGTTTCGCAGAAAGCTTCTTTCCAGTTTTGAACGGAAGATACTTCCTTTTTCACCATAGCCCTCTATGGGCTTCCAAATATCCCTTTGCCAATTCCACAAGAACAGCCTTAGAGAAAGGCTTCTTGAAGGGAAAGATGTAACTCTGTGAGATGAATTAACAGAACACAGAGCAGTTTCTAAGAAAGCTTGTTTCCAGTTTTGAACGGAAGATATCTCCTTTTTCACCATAGCCCTCTATGGGCTTCCAAATATCCCTTTGCCAATTCCACAAGAACAGCCTTAGCGAAAGGCTTCTTGAAGGGAAAGATGTAATTCTGTGAGATGAATTAACAGAACACAGAGCAGTTTCTCAGAAAGCTTCTTTCCAGTTTTGAACGGAAGATATCTCCTTTTTCACCAGAGCCCTCTATGGGCTTCCAAATATCCCTTTGCCAATTCCACAAGAACAGCCTTAGCGAAAGGCTTCTTGAAGGGAAAGATGTAACTCTGTGAGATGAATTAACAGAACACAAAGCAGTTTCTCAGAAAGCTTCTTTCCACTTTTGAACGGAAGATATTTCCTTTTTCACCATAGCCCTCTATGGGCTTCCAAATATCCCTTTGCCAATTCCACAAGAACAGCCTTAGCGAAAGGCTTCTTGAAGGGAAAGATGTAACTCTGTGAGATGAATTAACAGAACACAGAGCAGTTTCTCAGAAAGCTTCTTTCCAGTTTTGAACGGAAGATATTTCCTTTTTCACCATAGCCCTCTATGGGCTTCCAAATATCCCTTTGCCAATTCCACAAGAACAGCCTTAGCGAAAGACTTCCTGAAGGGAAAGATGTAACTCTGTGAGATGAATTAACAGAACACAGAGCAGTTTCTCAAAAAGCTTCTTTCCAGTTTTGAACGGAAGATATTTCCTTTTTCACCATAGCCCTCTATGGGCTTCCAAATATCCCTTTGCCAATTCCACAAGAACAGCCTTAGCGAAAGGCTTCTTGAAGGGAAAGATGTAACTCTGTGAGATGAATTAACAGAACACAGAGCAGTTTCTCAGAAAGCTTCTTTCCAGTTTTGAACGGAAGATATTTCCTTTTTCACCATAGCCCTCTATGGGCTTCCAAATATCCCTTTGCCAATTCCACAAAAACAGCCTTAGCGAAAGGCTTCTTGAAGGGAAAGATGTAACTCTGTGAGATGAATTAATAGAACACAGAGCAGTTTCTCAGAAAGCTACTTTCCAGTTTTGAACGGAAGATATTTCCTTTTTCACCATAGCCCTCTATGGGCTTCCAAATATCCCTTTGCCAATTCCACAAGAACAGCCTTAGCGAAAGGCTCCTTGAAGGGAAAGATGTAACTCTGTGAGATGAATTAACAGAACACAAAGCAGTTTCTCAGAAAGCTTCTTTCCAGTTTTGAACGGAAGATATTTCCTTTTTCACCATAGCCCTCTATGGGCTTCCAAATATCCCTTTGCCAATTCCACAAGAACAGCCTTAGCGAAAGGCTTCTTGAAGGGAAACATGTAACTCTGTGAGATGAAGTAACAGAACACAGAGCAGTTTCTCAGAGAGCTTCTTTCCAGTTTTGAACGGAAGATATTTCCTTTTTCACCATAGCCCTCTATGGGCTTCCAAATATCCCTTTGCCAATTCCACAAGAACAGCCTTAGGGAAAGGCTTCTTGAAGGGAAAGATGTAACTCTGTGAGATGAATTAACAGAACACAGAGCAGTTTCTCAGAAAGCTTCTTTCCAGTTTTGAACGGAAGATGTTTCCTTTTTCACCATAGCCCTCTATGGGCTTCCAAATATCTCTTTGCCAATTCCACAAGAACAGCCTTAGCGAAAGGATTCTTGAAGGGAAAGATGTAACTCTGTGAGATGAATTAACAGAACACAGAGAAGTTTCTCAGAAAGTTTGTTTCTACTTTTAAACGGAAGATATTTCCTTTTTCACCATAGCCCTCTATGGGCTTCCAAATATCCCTTTGCCAATTCCACAAGAACAGCCTTAGCGAAAGGCTTCTTGAAGGGAAAGATGTAACTCTGTGAGATGAATTAACAGAACACATAGCAGTTTCTCAGAAAGCTTCTTTCCAGTTTTGAACGGAAGATATCTCCTTTTTCACCATAGCCCTCTATGGGCTTCCAAATATCCCTTTGCCAATTCCACAAGAACAGCCTTAGCGAAAGGCTTCTTGAAGGGAAAGATGTAACTCTGTGAGATGAATTAAGAGAACACAGAGCAGTTTCTCAGAAAGCTTCTTTCCAGTTTTGAACGGAAGATATCTCCTTTTTCACCATAGCCCTCTATGGGCTTCCAAATATCCCTTTGCCAATTCCACAAGAACAGCCTTAGCGAAAGGCTTCTTGAAGGGAAAGATGTAACTCTGTGAGATGAATTAACAGAACACAGAGAAGTTTCTCAGAAAGCTTCTTTCCAGTTTTGAACGGAAGATATTTCCTTTTTTACCATAGCCCTCATTGGGCTTCCAAATATCCCTTTGCCAATTCCACAAGAACAGCCTTAGCGAAAGGGTTCTTGAAGGGAAAGATGTAACTTTGTGAGATGAATTAACAGAACACAGAGCAGTTTCTCAGAAAGCTTCTTTCCAGTTTTGAACGGAAGATATTTCCTTTTTCACGATAGCCCTCTATGGGCTTCCAAATATCCCTTTGCCAATTCCACAAGAACAGCCTTAGCTAAAGGCTTCTTGAAGGGAAAGATGTAACTCTGTGAGATGAATTAACGGAACACAGAGCAGTTTCTCAGAAAGCTTCTTTCCAGTTTTGAACGGAAGATATTTCCTTTTTCACCCTAGCCCTCTATGGGCTTCCAAATATCCCTTTGCCAATTCCACAAGAACAGCCTTAGCGAAAGACTTCCTGAAGGGAAAGATGTAACTCTGTGAGATGAATTAACAGAACACAGAGTAGTTTCTCAGAAAGCTTCTTTCCAGTTTTGAACGGAAGATATTTCCTTTTTCACCATAGCCATCTATGGGCTTCCAAATATCCCTTTGCCAATTCCACAAGAACTGCCTTAGCGAAAGGCTTCTTGAAGGGAAAGACGTAACTCTGTGAGATGAATTAACAGAACACAGAGCAGTTTCTCAGAAAGCTTCTTTCCAGTTTTGAACGGAAGATATTTCCTTTTTCACCGTAGCCCTCTATGGGCTTCCAAATATCCCTTTGCCAACTCCACAAGAACAGCCTTAGCGAAAGGCTTCTTGAAGGGAAAGACCTAACTCTGTGAGATGAATTAACAGAACACAGAGCAGTTTCTCAGAAAGCTTCTTTCCATTTTTGAACGGAAGATATTTCCTTTTCCCCATAGCCCTCTATGGGCTTCCAAATATCCCTTTGCCAATTCCACAAGAACAGCCTTAGCGAAAGGCTTCTTGAAGGGAAAGATGTAACTCTGTGAGATGAATTAACAGAACACAGAGCAGTTTCTCAGAAAGCTTCTTTCCAGTTTTGAACGGAAGATATTTCCTTTTTCACCATAGCCCTCTATGGGCTTCCAAATATCCCTTTGCCAATTCCACAAGAACAGCCTTAGCGAAAGGCTTCTTGAAGGGAAAGATGTAACTCTGTGAGATGAATTAACAGAACACAGAGCTGTTTCGCAGAAAGCTTCTTTCCAGTTTTGAACGGAAGATACTTCCTTTTTCACCATAGCCCTCTATGGGCTTCCAAATATCCCTTTGCCAATTCCACAAGAACAGCCTTAGCGAAAGGCTTCTTGAAGGGAAAGATGTAACTCTGTGAGATGACTTAACAGAACACAGAGCAGTTTCTAAGAAAGCTTCTTTCCAGTTTTGAACGGAAGATATTTCCTTTTTCACCATAGCCCTCTATGGGCTTCCAAATATCCCTTTGCCAATTCCACAAGAACAGCCTTAGCGAAAGGCTTCTTGAAGGGAAAGATGTAATTCTGTGAGATGAATTAACAGAACACAGAGCAGTTTCTCAGAAAGCTTCTTTCCAGTTTTGAACGGAAGATATCTCCTTTTTCACCAGAGCCCTCTATGGGCTTCCAAATATCCCTTTGCCAATTCCACAAGAACAGCCTTAGCGAAAGGCTTCTTGAAGGGAAAGATGTAACTCTGTGAGATGAATTAACAGAACACAAAGCAGTTTCTCAGAAAGCTTCTTTCCACTTTTGAACGGAAGATATTTCCTTTTTCACCATAGCCCTCTATGGGCTTCCAAATATCCCTTTGCCAATTCCACAAGAACAGCCTTAGCGAAAGGCTTCTTGAAGGGAAAGATGTAACTCTGTGAGATGAATTAACAGAACACAGAGCAGTTTCTCAGAAAGCTTCTTTCCAGTTTTGAACGGAAGATATTTCCTTTTTCACCATAGCCCTCTATGGGCTTCCAAATATCCCTTTGCCAATTCCACAAGAACAGCCTTAGCGAAAGGCTTCTTGAAGGGAAAGATGTAACTCTGTGAGATGAATTAACAGAACACAGAGCAGTTTCTCAGAAAGCTTCTTTCCAGTTTTGAACGGAAGATATTTCCTTTTTCACCATAGCCCTCTATGGGCTTCCAAATATCCCTTTGCCAATTCCACAAGAACAGCCTTAGCGAAAGGCTTCTTGAAGGGAAAGATGTAACTCTGTGAGATGAATTAATAGAACACAGAGCAGTTTCTCAGAAAGCTACTTTCCAGTTTTGAACGGAAGATATTTCCTTTTTCACCATAGCCCTCTATGGGCTTCCAAATATCCCTTTGCCAATTCCACAAGAACAGCCTTAGCGAAAGGCTCCTTGAAGGGAAAGATGTAACTCTGTGAGATGAATTAACAGAACACAAAGCAGTTTCTCAGAAAGCTTCTTTCCAGTTTTGAACGGAAGATATTTCCTTTTTCACCATAGCCCTCTATGGGCTTCCAAATATCCCTTTGCCAATTCCACAAGAACAGCCTTAGCGAAAGGCTTCTTGAAGGGAAAGATGTAACTCTGTGAGATGATGTAACAGAACACAGAGCAGTTTCTCAGAAAGCTTCTTTCCAGTTTTGAACGGAAGATATTTCCTTTTTCACCATAGCCCTCTATGGGCTTCCAAATATCCCTTTGCCAATTCCACAAGAACAGCCTTAGGGAAAGGCTTCTTGAAGGGAAAGATGTAACTCTGTGAGATGAATTAACAGAACACAGAGCAGTTTCTCAGAAAGCTTCTTTCCAGTTTTGAACGGAAGATATTTCCTTTTTCACCATAGCCCTCTATGGTCTTCCAAATATCTCTTTGCCAATTCCACAAGAACAGCCTTAGCGAAAGGATTCTTGAAGGGAAAGATGTAACTCTGTGAGATGAATTAACAGAACACAGAGAAGTTTCTCAGAAAGTTTGTTTCTACTTTTAAACGGAAGATATTTCCTTTTTCACCATAGCCCTCTATGGGCTTCCAAATATCCCTTTGCCAATTCCACAAGAACAGCCTTAGCGAAAGGCTTCTTGAAGGGAAAGATGTAACTCTGTGAGATGAATTAACAGAACACATAGCAGTTTCTCAGAAAGCTTCTTTCCAGTTTTGAACGGAAGATATTTCCTTTTTTACCACAGCCCTCATTGGGCTTCCAAATATCCCTTTGCCAATTCCACAAGAACAGCCTTACGAAAGGGTTCTTGAAGGGAAAGATGTAACTCTGTGAGATGAATGAACAGAACACAGAGCAGTATCACAAAAAGCTTCTTTCCAGTTTTGAACGGAAGATATTTCCTTTTTCACGATAGCCCTCTATGGGCTTCCAAATATCCCTTTGCCAATTCCACAAGAACAGCCTTAGCGAAAGGCTTCTTGAAGGGAAAGATGTGACTCTGTGAGATGAATTAACAGAACACAGAGCAGTTTCTCAGAAAGCTTCTTTCCAGTTTTGAACGGAAGATATCTCCTTTTTCACCATAGCCCTCTATGGGCTTCCAAATATCCCTTTGCCAATTCCACAAGAACAGCCTTAGCGAAAGGCTTCTTGAAGGGAAAGATGTAACTCTGTGAGATGAATTAGCAGAACACAAAGCAGTTTCTCAGAAAGCTTCTTTCCAGTTTTGAACGGAAGATATTTCCTTTTTCACCATAGCCCTCTATGGGCTTCCAAATATCCCTTTGCCAATTCCACAAGAAGAGCCTTAGTGAAAGGCTTCTTGAAGAGAAAGATGTAACTCTGTGAGATGAATTAACAGAACACAAAGCAGTTTCTCAGAAAGCTTCTTTCCAGTTTTGAACGGAAGATATTCCCTTTTTCACCATAGCCCTCTATCGGCTTCCAAATATGATTTTGCCAATTCCACAAGAACAGCCTTAGCGAAAGGCTTCTTGAAGGGAAAGATGTAACTCTGTGAGATGAATTAACGGAACACAGAGCAGTTTCTCAGAAAGCTTCTTTCCACTTTTGAACGGAAGTTATTTCCTTTTTCACCATAGCCCTCTATGGGCTTCCAAATATCCCTTTGCCAATTCCACAAGAACAGCCTTAGCGAAAGGCTTCTTGAAGGGAAAGATGTAACTCTGAGCGATGAATTAACAGAACACAAAGTAGTTTCTCAGAAAGCTTCTTTCCACTTTTGAACGGAAGATAATTACTTTTTCACCATAGCCCTCTATGGGCTTCCAAATATCCCTTTGCCAATTCCACAAGAACAGCCTTAGCGAAAGGCTTCTTGAAGGGAAAGATGTAACTCTGTGAGATGAATTAACAGAACACAGAGCAGTTTCTCAGAAAGCTTCTTTCCAGTTTTGAACGGAAGATATTTCCTTTTTCACCATAGCCCTCTATGGGCTTCCAAATATCCCTTTGCCAATTCCACAAGAACAGCCTTAGCTCAAGGCTTCTTGAACGGAAAGATGTAACTCTGTCAGATGAAGTAACAGAACACAGAGCAGTTTCTCAGAAAGATTCTTTCCAGTTTTGAACGGAAGATATTTCCTTTTTCACCATAGCCCTCTATGGGCTTCCAAATATCCCTTTGCCAATTCCACAAGAACAGCCTTAGCGAAAGGCTTCTTGAAGGGAAAGATGTAACTCTGTGAGATGAATTAACAGAACACAGAGCAGTTTCTCAGAAAGCTTCTTTCCACTTTTGAACGGAAGATATTTCCTTTTTCACCATAGCCCTCTATGGGCTTCCAAATATCCGTTTGGCAATTCAACAAGAACAGCCTTAGCGAAAGACTTCTTGAAGGGAAAGATGTAACTCTGTGAGATGAATTAACAGAACACAGAGCAGTTTCTCAGAAAGCTTCTTTCCAGTTTTGAACGGAAGATATTTCCTTTTTCACCATAGCCCTCTATGGACTTCCAAATATCCCTTTGCCAATTCCACAAGAACAGCCTTCGGGAAAGGCTTCTTGAAGGGAAAGATGTAACTCTGTGAGATGAATTAACAGAACACAGAGCAGTTTCTCAGAAAGCTTCTTTCCAGTTTTGAACGGAAGATATTTCCTTTTTCACCATAGCCCTCTATGGGCTTCCAAATATCGCTTTGCCAATTCCACAAGAACAGCCTTAGCTAAAGGCTTCTTGAAGGGAAAGATGTAACTCTGTGAGATGAATTAACAGAACACAGAGCAGTTTCTCAGAAAGCTTCTTTCCAGTTTTGAACGGAAGATATTTCCTTTTACTCCATAGCCCTCTATGGGCTTCCAAATATCCCTTTGCCAATTCCACAAGAACAGCCTTAGCGAAAGACTTCTTGAAGGGAAAGATGTAACTCTGTGAGATTAATTAACAGAACACAGAGCAGTTTCTCAGAAAGCTTCTTTCAGTTTTGAACGGAAGATATTTCCTTTTTCACCATAGCCCTCTATGGGCTTCCAAATATCCCTTTGCCAATTCGACAAGAACAGCCTTAGCGAAAGGTTTCTTAAAGGGAAAGATGTAACTCTGTGAGATGAATTAACGGAACACAGAGCAGTTTCTCAGAAAGCTTCTTTACAGTTTTGAACGGAAGATATTTCCTTTTTCACCATAGTCCTCTATGGGCTTCCAAATATCCATTTGCCAATTCCACAAGAACAGCCTTAGCGAAAGGCTTTCTGAAGGGAAAGATGTAACTCTGTGAGATGAATTAACAGAACACAGAGCAGTTTCTCAGAAAGCTTCTTTCCACTTTTGAACGGAAGATATTTCCTTTTTCACCATAGCCCTCTATGGGCTTCCAAATATCCCTTTGCCAATTCCACAAGAACAGCCTTAGCGAAAGGCTTCTGGAAGGGAAAGATGTAACTCTGTGAGATGAATTAACAGAACACAGAGCAGTTTCTCAGAAAGCTTCTTTCCAGTTTTGAACGGAAGATATTTCCTTTTTCACCATAGCCCTCTTTGGGCTTCCAAATATCCCTTTGCCAATTCCACAAGAACAGCCTTAGCGAAAGGCTTCTTGAAGGGAAAGATGTAACTCTGTGAGATGAATTAACAGAACACAGAGCAGTTTCTCAGAAAGCTTCTTTCCAGTTTTGAACGGAAGATATTTCCTTTTTCACCATATCCCTCTATGGGCTTCCAAATATCCCTTTGCCAATTCCACAAGAACAGCCTTAGCGAAAGGCTTCTTGAAGGGAAAGATATAACTCTGTGAGATGAATTAACAGAACACAGAGCAGTTTCTCAGAAAGCTTCTTTCCAGTTTTGAACGGAAGATATTTCCTTTTTCACCCTAGCCCACTATGGGCTTCCAAATATCCCTTTGCCAATTCCACAAGAACAGCCTTAGCGAAAGACTTCCTGAAGGGAAAGATGTAACTCTGTGAGATGAATTAACAGAACACAGAGTAGTTTCTCAGAAAGCTCCTTTCCAGTTTTGAACGGAAGATATTTCCTTTTTCACCATAGCCATCTATGGGCTTCCAAATATCCCTTTGCCAATTCCACAAGAACAGCCTTAGCGAAAGGCGTCTTGAAGGGAAAGACGTAACTCTGTGAGATGAATTAACAGAACACAGAGCAGTTTCTCAGAAAGCTTCTTTCCAGTTTTGAACGGAAGATATTTCCTTTTTCACCGTAGCCCTCTATGGGCTTCCAAATATCCCTTTGCCAACTCCACAAGAACAGCCTTAGCGAAAGGCTTCTTGAAGGGAAAGACCTAACTCTGTGAGATGAATTAACAGAACACAGAGCAGTTTCTCAGAAAGCTTCTTTCCACTTTTGAACGGAAGATATTTCCTTTTCCCCATAGCCCTCTATGGGCTTCCAAATATCCCTTTGCCAATTCCACAAGAACAGCCTTAGCGAAAGGCTTCTTGAAGGGAAATATGTAACACTGTGAGATGAATTAACAGAACACAGAGCAGTTTCTCAGAAAGCTTCTTTCCAGTTTTGAACGGAAGATATTTCCTTTTTCACCATAGCCCTCTATGGGCTTCCAAATATCCCTTTGCCAATTCCACAAGAACAGCCTTAGCGAAAGGCTTCTTGAAGGGAAAGATGTAACTCTGTGAGATGAATTAACAGAACACAGAGCTGTTTCGCAGAAAGCTTCTTTCCAGTTTTGAACGGAAGATACTTCCTTTTTCACCATAGCCCTCTATGGGCTTCCAAATATCCCTTTGCCAATTCCACAAGAACAGCCTTAGCGAAAGGCTTCTTGAAGGGAAAGATGTAACTCTGTGAGATGAATTAACAGAACACAGAGCAGTTTCTAAGAAAGCTTCTTTCCAGTTTTGAACGGAAGATATCTCCTTTTTCACCATAGCCCTCTATGGGCTTCCAAATATCCCTTTGCCAATTCCACAAGAACAGCCTTAGCGAAAGGCTTCTTGAAGGGAAAGATGTAATTCTGTGAGATGAATTAACAGAACACAGAGCAGTTTCTCAGAAAGCTTCTTTCCAGTTTTGAACGGAAGATATCTCCTTTTTCACCAGAGCCCTCTATGGGCTTCCAAATATCCCTTTGCCAATTCCACAAGAACAGCCTTAGCGAAAGGCTTCTTGAAGGGAAAGATGTAACTCTGTGAGATGAATTAACAGAACACAAAGCAGTTTCTCAGAAAGCTTCTTTCCACTTTTGAACGGAAGATATTTCCTTTTTCACCATAGCCCTCTATGGGCTTCCAAATATCCCTTTGCCAATTCCACAAGAACAGCCTTAGCGAAAGGCTTCTTGAAGGGAAAGATGTAACTCTGTGAGATGAATTAACAGAACACAGAGCAGTTTCTCAGAAAGCTTCTTTCCAGTTTTGAACGGAAGATATTTCCTTTTTCACCATAGCCCTCTATGGGCTTCCAAATATCCCTTTGCCAATTCCACAAGAACAGCCTTAGCGAAAGGCATCTTGAAGGGAAAGATGTAACTCTGTGAGATGAATTAACAGAACACAGAGCAGTTTCTCAGAAAGCTTCTTTCCAGTTTTGAACGGAAGATATTTCCTTTTTCACCATAGCCCTCTATGGGCTTCCAAATATCCCTTTGCCAATTCCACAAGAACAGCCTTAGCGAAAGGCTTCTTGAAGGGAAAGATGTAACTCTGTGAGATGAATTAATAGAACACAGAGCAGTTTCTCAGAAAGCTACTTTCCAGTTTTGAACGGAAGATATTTCCTTTTTCACCATAGCCCTCTATGGGCTTCCAAATATCCCTTTGCCAATTCCACAAGAACAGCCTTAGCGAAAGGCTCCTTGAAGGGAAAGATGTAACTCTGTGAGATGAATTAACAGAACACAAAGCAGTTTCTCAGAAAGCTTCTTTCCAGTTTTGAACGGAAGATATTTCCTTTTTCACCATAGCCCTCTATGGGCTTCCAAATATCCCTTTGCCAATTCCACAATAACAGCCTTAGCGAAAGGCTTCTTGAAGGGAAAGATGTAACTCTGTGAGATGAAGTAACAGAACACAGAGCAGTTTCTCAGAAAGCTTCTTTCCAGTTTTGAACGGAAGATATTTCCTTTTTCACCATAGCCCTCTATGGGCTTCCAAATATCCCTTTGCCAATTCCACAAGAACAGCCTTAGGGAAAGGCTTCTTGAAGGCAAAGATGTAACTCTGTGAGATGAATTAACAGAACACATAGCAGTTTCTCAGAAAGCTTCTTTCCAGTTTTGAACGGAAGATACTTCCTTTTTCACCATAGCCCTCTATGGGCTTCCAAATATCTCTTTGCCAATTCCACAAGAACAGCCTTAGCGAAAGGCTTCTTGAAGGGAAAGATGTGACTCTGTGAGATGAATTAACAGAACACAGAGCAGTTTCTCAGAAAGCTTCTTTCCAGTTTTGAACGGAAGATATTTCCTTTTTCACGATAGCCCTCTATGGGCTTCCAAATATCCCTTTGCCAACTCCACAAGAACAGCCTTAGCGAAAGGCTTCTTGAAGGGAAAGACCTAACTCTGTGAGATGAATTAACAGAACACAGAGCAGTTTCTAAGAATGCTTCTTTCCAGTTTTGAAGGGAAGATATCTCCTTTTTCACCATAGCCCTCTATGGGCTTCCAAATATCCCTTTGCCAATTCCACAAGAACAGCCTTAGCGAAAGACTTCTTGATGGGAAAGATGTAAATCTGTGAGACGAATTAACAGAACACAGAGTAGTTTCTCAGAAAGCTTCTTTCCAGTTTGAACGGAAGATATTTCCTTTTTCACCATAGCCCTCTATGGGCTTCCAAATATCCCTTTGCCAATTCCACAAGAACAGCCTTAGCGAAAGGATTCTTGAAGGGAAAGATGTAACTCTGTGAGATGAATTAACAGAACACAGAGAAGTTTCTCAGAAAGTTTTTTTCTACTTTTAAACGGAAGATATTTCCTTTTTCACCATAGCCCTCTAGGGGCTTCCAAATATCCCTTTGCCAATTCCACAAGAACAGCCTTAGCGAAAGGCTTCTTGAAGGGAAAGATGTAACTCTGTGAGATGAATTAACAGAACACATAGCAGTTTCTCAGAAAGCTTCTTTCCAGTTTTGAACGGAAGATATTTCCTTTTTTACCATAGCCCTCATTGGGCTTCCAAATATCCCTTTGCCAATTCCACAAGAACAGCCTTAGCGAAAGGGTTCTTGAAGGGAAAGATGTAACTCTGTGAGATGAAATAACAGAACACAGAGCAGTTTCTCAGAAAGCTTCTTTCCAGTTTTGAACGGAAGATATTTCCTTTTTCACGATAGCCCTCTATGGGCTTCCAAATATCCCTTTGCCAATTCCACAAGAACAGCCTTAGCTAAAGGCTTCTTGAAGGGAAAGATGTAACTCTGTGAGATGAATTAACGGAACACAGAGCAGTTTCTCAGAAAGCTTCTTTCCAGTTTTGAACGGAAGATATTTCCTTTTTCACCATAGCCCTCTATGGGCTTCCAAATATCCCTTTGCCAATTCCACAAGAACAGCCTTAGCGAAAGACTTCCTGAAGGGAAAGATGTAACTCTGTGAGATGAATTAACAGAACACAGAGTAGTTTCTCAGAAAGCTTCTTTCCAGTTTTGAACGGAAGATATTTCCTTTTTCACCATAG
Source organism: Chlorocebus sabaeus (assembly GCF_047675955.1). Classification (NCBI taxonomy): domain Eukaryota; kingdom Metazoa; phylum Chordata; class Mammalia; order Primates; family Cercopithecidae; genus Chlorocebus; species Chlorocebus sabaeus. The sequence continues at coordinate 1,100,335 of NW_027327537.1, read as the reverse complement.
CCATCTATGGGCTTCCAAATATCCCTTTGCCAATTCCACAAGAACAGCCTTAGCGAAAGGCTTCTTGAAGGGAAAGACGTAACTCTGTGAGATGAATTAACAGAACACAGAGCAGTTTCTCAGAAAGCTTCTTTCCACTTTTGAACGGAAGATATTTCCTTTTTCACCATATCCCTCTATGGGCTTCCAAATATCCCTTTGCCAATTCCACAAGAACAGCCTTAGCGAAAGGCTTCTTGAAGGGAAAGATGTAACTCTTTGAGATGAATTAACAGAACACAGAGCAGTTTCTCAGAAAGCTTCTTTCCAGTTTTGAACGGAAGATATTTCCTTTTTCACCATAGCCCTCTATGGGCTTCCAAATATCCCTTTGCCAATTCCACAAGAACAGCCTTAGCGAAAGGCTTCTTGAAGGGAAAGATGTAACTCTGTGAGATGAATTAACAGAACACAGAGCAGTTTCTCAGAAAGCTTCTGTCCAGTTTTGAACGGAAGATATTTCCTTTTTCACCATAGCCCTCTATGGGCTTCCAAATATCCCTTTGCCAATTCCACAAGAACAGCCTTAGCGAAAGGCTTCTTGAAGGGAAAGATGTAACTCTGTGAGATGAATTAATAGAACACAGAGCAGTTTCTCAGAAAGCTACTTTCCAGTTTTGAACGGAAGATATTTCCTTTTTCACCATAGCCCTCTATGGGCTTCCAAATATCCCTTTGCCAATTCCACAAGAACAGCCTTAGCGAAAGGCTCCTTGAAGGGAAAGATGTAACTCTGTGAGATGAATTAACAGAACACAAAGCAGTTTCTCAGAAAGCTTCTTTCCAGTTTTGAACGGAAGATATTTCCTTTTTCACCATAGCCCTCTATGGGCTTCCAAATATCCCTTTGCCAATTCCACAAGAACAGCCTTAGCGAAAGGCTTCTTGAAGGGAAAGATGTAACTCTGTGAGATGAAGTAACAGAACACAGAGCAGTTTCTCAGAAAGCTTCTTTCCAGTTTTGAACGGAAGATATTTCCTTTTTCACCATAGCCCTCTATGGGCTTCCAAATATCCCTTTGCCAATTCCACAAGAACAGCCTTAGGGAAAGGCTTCTTGAAGGGAAAGATGTAACTCTGTGAGATGAATTAACAGAACACAGAGCAGTTTCTCAGAAAGCTTCCTTCCAGTTTTGAACGGAAGATATTTCCTTTTTCACCATAGCCCTCTATGGGCTTCCAAATATCTCTTTGCCAATTCCACAAGAACAGCCTTAGCGAAAGGCTTCTTGAAGGGAAAGATGTAACTCTGTGAGATGAATTAACAGAACACAGAGAAGTTTCTCAGAAAGTTTGTTTCTACTTTTAAACGGAAGATATTTCCTTTTTCACCATAGCCCTCTATGGGCTTCCAAATATCCCTTTGCCAATTCCACAAGAACAGCCTTAGCGAAAGGCTTCTTGAAGGGAAAGATGTAACTCTGTGAGATGAATTAACAGAACACATAGCAGTTTCTCAGAAAGCTTCTTTCCAGTTTTGAACGGAAGATATTTCCTTTTTTACCATAGCCCTCATTGGGCTTCCAAATATCCCTTTGCCAATTCCACAAGAACAGCCTTAGCGAAAGGGTTCTTGAAGGGAAAGATGTAACTCTGTGAGATGAATGAACAGAACACAGAGCAGTATCACAAAAAGCTTCTTTCCAGTTTTGAACGGAAGATATTTCCTTTTTCACGATAGCCCTCTATGGGCTTCCAAATATCCCTTTGCCAATTCCACAAGAACAGCCTTAGCGAAAGGCTTCTTGAAGGGAAAGATGTGACTCTGTGAGATGAATTAACAGAACACCGAACAGTTTCTCAGAAAGCTTCTTTCCAGTTTTGAACGGAAGATATCTCCTTTTTCACCATAGCCCTCTATGGGCTTCCAAATATCCCTTTGCCAATTCCACAAGAACAGCCTTAGCGAAAGGCTTCTTGAAGGGAAAGATGTAACTCTGTGAGATGAATTAACAGAACACAGAGCAGTTTCTCAGAAAGCTTCTTTCCAGTTTTGAACGGAAGATATTTCCTTTTTCACCATAGCCATCTATGGGCTTCCAAATATCCCTTTGCCAATTCCACAAGAACAGCCTTAGCGAAAGGCTTCTTGAAGGGAAAGACGTAACTCTGTGAGATGAATTAACAGAACACAGAGCAGTTTCTCAGAAAGCTTCTTTCCAGTTTTGAACGGAAGATATTTCCTTTTTCACCGTAGCCCTCTATGGGCTTCCAAATATCCCTTTGCCAACTCCACAAGAACAGCCTTAGCGAAAGGCTTCTTGAAGGGAAAGACCTAACTCTGTGAGATGAATTAACAGAACACAGAGCAGTTTCTCAGAAAGCTTCTTTCCACTTTTGAACGGAAGATATTTCCTTTTTCACCATAGCCCTCTATGGGCTTCCAAATATCCCTTTGCCAATTCCACAAGAACAGCCTTAGCGAAAGGCTTCTTGAAGGGAAAGATGTAACTCTGTGAGATGAATTAACAGAACACAGAGCAGTTTCTCAGAAAGCTTCTTTCCAGTTTTGAACGGAAGATATTTCCTTTTTCACCATAGCCATCTATGGGCTTCCAAATATCCCTATGCCAATTCCAGAAGAACAGCCTTAGCGAAAGGCTTCTTGAAGGGAAAGATGTAACTCTGTGAGATGAATTAACAGAACACAGAGCAGTTTCTCAGAAAGCTTCTTTCCAGTTTTGAACGGAAGATATTTCCTTTTTCACCATAGCCCTCTATGGGCTTCCAAATATCCCTTTGCCAATTCCAGAAGAACAGCCTTAGCGAAAGGCTTCTTGAAGGGAAAGATGTAACTCTGTGAGATGAATTAACAGAACACAGAGCAGTTTCTCAGAAAGCTTCTTTCCAGTTTTGAACGGAAGATATTTCCTTTTTCACGATAGCCCTCTATGGGCTTCCAAATATCCCTTTGCCAATTCCACAAGAACAGCCTTAGCGAAAGACTTCCTGAAGGGAAAGATGTAACTCTGTGAGATGAATTAACAGAACACAGAGTAGTTTCTCAGAAAGCTTCTTTCCAGTTTTGAACGGAAGATATTTCCTTTTTCACCATAGCCATCTATGGGCTTCCAAATATCCCTTTGCCAATTCCACAAGAACAGCCTTAGCGAAAGGCTTCTTGAAGGGAAAGACGTAACTCTGTGAGATGAATTAACAGAACACAGAGCAGTTTCTCAGAAAGCTTCTTTCCAGTTTTGAACGGAAGATATTTCCTTTTTCACCATAGCCCTCTATGGGCTTCCAAATATCCCTATGCCAATTCCAGAAGAACAGCCTTAGCGAAAGGCTTCTTGAAGGGAAAGACCTAACTCTGTGAGATGAATTAACAGAACACAGAGCAGTTTCTCAGAAAGCTTCTTTCCACTTTTGAACGGAAGATATTTCCTTTTTCACCATAGCCCTCTATGGGCTTCCAAATATCCCTTTGCCAATTCCACAAGAACAGCCTTAGCGAAAGGCTTCTTGAAGGGAAAGATGTAACTCTGTGAGATGAATTAACAGAACACAGAGCAGTTTCTCAGAAAGCTTCTTTCCAGTTTTGAACGGAAGATATTTCCTTTTTCACCATAGCCCTCTATGGGCTTCCAAATATCCCTTTGCCAATTCCACAAGAACAGCCTTAGCGAAAGGCTTCTTGAAGGGAAAGATGTAACTCTGTGAGATGAATTAACAGAACACAGAGCTGTTTCGCAGAAAGCTTCTTTCCAGTTTTGAACGGAAGATACTTCCTTTTTCACCAAAGCCCTCTATGGGCTTCCAAATATCCCTTTGCCAATTCCACAAGAACAGCCTTAGCGAAAGGCTTCTTGAAGGGAAAGATGTAACTCTGTGAGATGAATTAACAGAACACAGAGCAGTTTCTAAGAAAGCTTCTTTCCAGTTTTGAACGGAAGATATCTCCTTTTTCACCATAGCCCTCTATGGGCTTCCAAATATCCCTTTGCCAATTCCACAAGAACAGCCTTAGCGAAAGGCTTCTTGAAGGGAAAGATGTAACTCTGTGAGATGAATTAACAGAACACAGAGCAGTTTCTCAGAAAGCTTCTTTCCAGTTTTGAACGGAAGATATTTCCTTTTTCACCATAGCCCTCTATGGGCTTCCAAATATCCCTTTGCCAATTCCACAAGAACAGCCTTAGCGAAAGACTTCCTGAAGGGAAAGATGTAACTCTGTGAGATGAATTAACAGAACACAGAGCAGTTTCTCAAAAAGCTTCTTTCCAGTTTTGAACGGAAGATATTTCCTTTTTCACCATAGCCCTCTATGGGCTTCCAAATATCCCTTTGCCAATTCCACAAGAACAGCCTTAGCGAAAGACTTCCTGAAGGGAAAGATGTAACTCTGTGAGATGAATTAACAGAACACAGAGTAGTTTCTCAGAAAGCTTCTTTCCAGTTTTGAACGGAAGATATTTCCTTTTTCACCATAGCCATCTATGGGCTTCCAAATATCCCTTTCCAATTCCACAAGAACAGCCTTAGCGAAAGGCTTCTTGAAGGGAAAGACGTAACTCTGTGAGATGAATTAACAGAACACAGAGCAGTTTCTCAGAAAGCTTCTTTCCAGTTTTGAACGGAAGATATTTCCTTTTTCACCGTAGCCCTCTATGGGCTTCCAAATATCCCTTTGCCAACTCCACAAGAACAGCCTTAGCGAAAGGCTTCTTGAAGGGAAAGACCTAACTCTGTGAGATGAATTAACAGAACACAGAGCAGTTTCTCAGAAAGCTTCTTTCCACTTTTGAACGGAAGATATTTCCTTTTTCACCATAGCCCTCTATGGGCTTCCAAATATCCCTTTGCCAATTCCACAAGAACAGCCTTAGCGAAAGGCTTCTTGAAGGGAAAGATGTAACTCTGTGAGATGAATTAACAGAACACAGAGCAGTTTCTCAGAAAGCTTCTTTCCAGTTTTGAACGGAAGATATTTCCTTTTTCACCATAGCCCTCTATGGGCTTCCAAATATCCCTTTGCCAATTCCACAAGAACAGCCTTAGCGAAAGGCTTCTTGAAGGGAAAGATGTAACTCTGTGAGATGAATTAACAGAACACAGAGCTGTTTCGCAGAAAGCTTCTTTCCAGTTTTGAACGGAAGATACTTCCTTTTTCACCATAGCCCTCTATGGGCTTCCAAATATCCCTTTGCCAATTCCACAAGAACAGCCTTAGCGAAAGGCTTCTTGAAGGGAAAGATGTAACTCTGTGAGATGAATTAACAGAACACAGAGCAGTTTCTAAGAAAGCTTCTTTCCAGTTTTGAACGGAAGATATTTCCTTTTTTACCATAGCCCTCATTGGGCTTCCAAATATCCCTTTGCCAATTCCACAAGAACAGCCTTAGCGAAAGGGTTCTTGAAGGGAAAGATGTAACTCTGTGAGATGAATTAACAGAACACAGAGCAGTTTCTCAGAAAGCTTCTTTCCAGTTTTGAACGGAAGATATTTCCTTTTTCACGATAGCCCTCTATGGGCTTCCAAATATCCCTTTGCCAATTCCACAAGAACAGCCTTAGCTAAAGGCTTCTTGAAGGGAAAGACGTAACTCTGTGAGATGAATTAACGGAACACAGAGCAGTTTCTCAGAAAGCTTCTTTCCAGTTTTGAACGGAAGATAATTCCTTTTTCACCATAGCCCTCTATGGGCTTCCAAATATCCCTTTGCCAATTCCACAAGAACAGCCTTAGCGAAAGACTTCCTGAAGGGAAAGATGTAACTCTGTGAGATGAATTAACAGAACACAGAGTAGTTTCTCAGAAAGCTTCTTTCCAGTTTTGAACGGAAGATATTTCCTTTTTCACCATAGCCATCTACGGGCTTCCAAATATCCCTTTGCCAATTCCACAAGAACAGCCTTAGCGAAAGGCTTCTTGAAGGGAAAGACGTAACTCTGTGAGATGAATTAACAGAACACAGAGCAGTTTCTCAGAAAGCTTCTTTCCAGTTTTGAACGGAAGATATTTCCTTTTTCACCGTAGCCCTCTATGGGCTTCCAAATATCCCTTTGCCAACTCAACAAGAACAGCCTTAGCGAAAGGCTTCTTGAAGGGAAAGACCTAACTCTGTGAGATGAATTAACAGAACACAGAGCAGTTTCTCAGAAAGCTTCTTTCCACTTTTGAACGGAAGATATTTCCTTTTTCACCATAGCCCTCTATGGGCTTCCAAATATCCCTTTGCCAATTCCACAAGAACAGCCTTAGCGAAAGGCTTCTTGAAGGGAAAGATGTAACTCTGTGAGATGAATTAACAGAACACAGAGCAGTTTCTCAGAAAGCTTCTTTCCAGTTTTGAACGGAAGATATTTCCTTTTTCACCATAGCCCTCTATGGGCTTCCAAATATCCCTATGCCAATTCCAGAAGAACAGCCTTAGCGAAAGGCTTCTTGAAGGGAAAGATGTAACTCTGTGAGATGAATTAACAGAACACAGAGCAGTTTCTCAGAAAGCTTCTTTCCAGTTTTGAACGGAAGATATTTCCTTTTTCACCATAGCCCTCTATGGGCTTCCAAATATCCCTTTGCCAATTCCAGAAGAACAGCCTTAGCGAAAGGCTTCTTGAAGGGAAAGATGTAACTCTGTGAGATGAATTAACAGAACACAGAGCAGTTTCTAAGAAAGCTTCTTTCCAGTTTTGAACGGAAGATATCTCCTTTTTCACCATAGCCCTCTATGGGCTTCCAAATATCCCTTTGCCAATTCCACAAGAACAGCCTTAGCGAAAGACTTCTTGAGGGGAAAGATGTAACTCTGTGAGACGAATTAACAGAACACAGAGTAGTTTCTCAGAAAGCTTCTTTCCAGTTTGAAGGGAAGATATTTCCTTTTTCACCATAGCCCTCTATGGGCTTCCAAATATCCCTTTGCCAATTCCACAAGAACAGCCTTAGCGAAAGGCTTCTTGAAGGGAAAGACGTAACTCTGTGAGATGAATTAACAGAACACAGAGCAGTTTCTCAGAAAGCTTCTTTCCAGTTTTGAACGGAAGATATTTCCTTTTTCACCGTAGCCCTCTATGGGCTTCCAAATATCCCTTTGCCAACTCCACAAGAACAGCCTTAGCGAAAGGCTTCTTGAAGGGAAAGACCTAACTCTGTGAGATGAATTAACAGAACACAGAGCAGTTTCTCAGAAAGCTTCTTTCCACTTTTGAACGGAAGATATTTCCTTTTTCACCATAGCCCTCTATGGGCTTCCAAATATCCCTTTGCCAATTCCACAAGAACAGCCTTAGCGAAAGGCTTCTTGAAGGGAAAGATGTAACTCTGTGAGATGAATTAACAGAACACAGAGCAGTTTCTAAGAAAGCTTCTTTCCAGTTTTGAACGGAAGATATCTCCTTTTTCACCATAGCCCTCTATGGGCTTCCAAATATCCCTTTGCCAATTCCACAAGAACAGCCTTAGCGAAAGGCTTCTTGAAGGGAAAGATGTAACTCTGTGAGATGAATTAACAGAACACAGAGCAGTTTCTCAGAAAGCTTCTTTCCAGTTTTGAACGGAAGATATTTCCTTTTTCACCATAGCCCTCTATGGGCTTCCAAATATCCCTTTGCCAATTCCACAAGAACAGCCTTAGCGAAAGACTTCCTGAAGGGAAAGATGTAACTCTGTGAGATGAATTAACAGAACACAGAGCAGTTTCTCAAAAAGCTTCTTTCCAGTTTTGAACGGAAGATATTTCCTTTTTCACCATAGCCCTCTATGGGCTTCCAAATATCCCTTTGCCAATTCCACAAGAACAGCCTTAGCGAAAGACTTCCTGAAGGGAAAGATGTAACTCTGTGAGATGAATTAACAGAACACAGAGTAGTTTCTCAGAAAGCTTCTTTCCAGTTTTGAACGGAAGATATTTCCTTTTTCACCATAGCCATCTATGGGCTTCCAAATATCCCTTTGCCAATTCCACAAGAACAGCCTTAGCGAAAGGCTTCTTGAAGGGAAAGACGTAACTCTGTGAGATGAATTAACAGAACACAGAGCAGTTTCTCAGAAAGCTTCTTTCCAGTTTTGAACGGAAGATATTTCCTTTTTCACCGTAGCCCTCTATGGGCTTCCAAATATCCCTTTGCCAACTCCACAAGAACAGCCTTAGCGAAAGGCTTCTTGAAGGGAAAGACCTAACTCTGTGAGATGAATTAACAGAACACAGAGCAGTTTCTCAGAAAGCTTCTTTCCACTTTTGAACGGAAGATATTTCCTTTTTCACCATAGCCCTCTATGGGCTTCCAAATATCCCTTTGCCAATTCCACAAGAACAGCCTTAGCGAAAGGCTTCTTGAAGGGAAAGATGTAACTCTGTGAGATGAATTAACAGAACACAGAGCAGTTTCTCAGAAAGCTTCTTTCCAGTTTTGAACGGAAGATATTTCCTTTTTCACCATAGCCCTCTATGGGCTTCCAAATATCCCTATGCCAATTCCAGAAGAACAGCCTTAGCGAAAGGCTTCTTGAAGGGAAAGATGTAACTCTGTGAGATGAATTAACAGAACACAGAGCAGTTTCTCAGAAAGCTTCTTTCCAGTTTTGAACGGAAGATATTTCCTTTTTCACCATAGCCCTCTATGGGCTTCCAAATATCCCTTTGCCAATTCCAGAAGAACAGCCTTAGCGAAAGGCTTCTTGAAGGGAAAGATGTAACTCTGTGAGATGAATTAACAGAACACAGAGCAGTTTCTAAGAAAGCTTCTTTCCAGTTTTGAACGGAAGATATCTCCTTTTTCACCATAGCCCTCTATGGGCTTCCAAATATCCCTTTGCCAATTCCACAAGAACAGCCTTAGCGAAAGACTTCTTGAGGGGAAAGATGTAACTCTGTGAGACGAATTAACAGAACACAGAGTAGTTTCTCAGAAAGCTTCTTTCCAGTTTGAAGGGAAGATATTTCCTTTTTCACCATAGCCCTCTATGGGCTTCCAAATATCCCTTTGCCAATTCCACAAGAACAGCCTTAGCGAAAGGCTTCTTGAAGGGAAAGACGTAACTCGGTGAGATGAATTAACAGAACACAGAGCAGTTTCTCAAAAAGCTTCTTTCCAGTTTTGAACGGAAGATATTTCCTTTTTCACCGTAGCCCTCTATGGGCTTCCAAATATCCCTTTGCCAACTCCACAAGAACAGCCTTAGCGAAAGGCTTCTTGAAGGGAAAGACCTAACTCTGTGAGATGAATTAACAGAACACAGAGCAGTTTCTCAGAAAGCTTCTTTCCAGTTTTGAACGGAAGATATTTCCTTTTTCACCATAGCCCTCTATGGGCTTCCAAATATCCCTTTGCCAATTCCACAAGAACAGCCTTAGCGAAAGACTTCCTGAAGGGAAAGATGTAACTCTGTGAGATGAATTAACAGAACACAGAGCAGTTTCTCAAAAAGCTTCTTTCCAGTTTTGAACGGAAGATATTTCCTTTTTCACCATAGCCCTCTATGGGCTTCCAAATATCCCTTTGCCAATTCCACAAGAACAGCCTTAGCGAAAGACTTCCTGAAGGGAAAGATGTAACTCTGTGAGATGAATTAACAGAACACAGAGTAGTTTCTCAGAAAGCTTCTTTCCAGTTTTGAACGGAAGATATTTCCTTTTTCACCATAGCCATCTATGGGCTTCCAAATATCCCTTTGCCAATTCCACAAGAACAGCCTTAGCGAAAGGCTTCTTGAAGGGAAAGACGTAACTCTGTGAGATGAATTAACAGAACACAGAGCAGTTTCTCAGAAAGCTTCTTTCCAGTTTTGAACGGAAGATATTTCCTTTTTCACCGTAGCCCTCTATGGGCTTCCAAATATCCCTTTGCCAACTCCACAAGAACAGCCTTAGCGAAAGGCTTCTTGAAGGGAAAGACCTAACTCTGTGAGATGAATTAACAGAACACAGAGCAGTTTCTCAGAAAGCTTCTTTCCACTTTTGAACGGAAGATATTTCCTTTTTCACCATAGCCCTCTATGGGCTTCCAAATATCCCTTTGCCAATTCCACAAGAACAGCCTTAGCGAAAGGCTTCTTGAAGGGAAAGATGTAACTCTGTGAGATGAATTAACAGAACACAGAGCAGTTTCTCAGAAAGCTTCTTTCCAGTTTTGAACGGAAGATATTTCCTTTTTCACCATAGCCCTCTATGGGCTTCCAAATATCCCTTTGCCAATTCCACAAGAACAGCCTTAGCGAAAGGCTTCTTGAAGGGAAAGATGTAACTCTGTGAGATGAATTAACAGAACACAGAGCTGTTTCGCAGAAAGCTTCTTTCCAGTTTTGAACGGAAGATATTTCCTTTTTCACCATAGCCCTCTATGGGCTTCCAAATATCCCTTTGCCAATTCCACAAGAACAGCCTTAGCGAAAGGCTTCTTGAAGGGAAAGATGTAACTCTGTGAGATGAATTAACAGAACACAGAGCAGTTTCTAAGAAAGCTTCTTTCCAGTTTTGAACGGAAGATATTTCCTTTTTTACCATAGGCCTCAATGGGCTTCCAAATATCCCTTTGCCAATTCCACAAGAACAGCCTTAGCGAAAGGGTTCTTGAAGGGAAAGATGTAACTCTGTGAGATGAATTAACAGAACACAGAGCAGTTTCTCAGAAAGCTTCTTTCCAGTTTTGAACGGAAGATATTTCCTTTTTCACGATAGCCCTCTATGGGCTTCCAAATATCCCTTTGCCAATTCCACAAGAACAGCCTTAGCTAAAGGCTTCTTGAAGGGAAAGACGTAACTCTGTGAGATGAATTAACGGAACACAGAGCAGTTTCTCAGAAAGCTTCTTTCCAGTTTTGAACGGAAGATAATTCCTTTTTCAACATAGCCCTCTATGGGCTTCCAAATATCCCTTTGCCAATTCCACAAGAACAGCCTTAGCGAAAGACTTCCTGAAGGGAAAGATGTAACTCTGTGAGATGAATTAACAGAACACAGAGTAGTTTCTCAGAAAGCTTCTTTCCAGTTTTGAACGGAAGATATTTCCTTTTTCACCATAGCCATCTATGGGCTTCCAAATATCCCTTTGCCAATTCCACAAGAACAGCCTTAGCGAAAGGCTTCTTGAAGGGAAAGACGTAACTCTGTGAGATGAATTAACAGAACACAGAGCAGTTTCTCAGAAAGCTTCTTTCCAGTTTTGAACGGAAGATATTTCCTTTTTCACCGTAGCCCTCTATGGGCTTCCAAATATCCCTTTGCCAACTCCACAAGAACAGCCTTAGCGAAAGGCTTCTTGAAGGGAAAGACCTAACTCTGTGAGATGAATTAACAGAACACAGAGCAGTTTCTCAGAAAGCTTCTTTCCACTTTTGAACGGAAGATATTTCCTTTTTCACCATAGCCCTCTATGGGCTTCCAAATATCCCTTTGCCAATTCCACAAGAACAGCCTTAGCGAAAGGCTTCTTGAAGGGAAAGATGTAACTCTGTGAGATGAATTAACAGAACACAGAGCAGTTTCTCAGAAAGCTTCTTTCCAGTTTTGAACGGAAGATATTTCCTTTTTCACCATAGCCCTCTATGGGCTTCCAAATATCCCTATGCCAATTCCAGAAGAACAGCCTTAGCGAAAGGCTTCTTGAAGGGAAAGATGTAACTCTGTGAGATGAATTAACAGAACACAGAGCAGTTTCTCAGAAAGCTTCTTTCCAGTTTTGAACGGAAGATATTTCCTTTTTCACCATAGCCCTCTATGGGCTTCCAAATATCCCTTTGCCAATTCCAGAAGAACAGCCTTAGCGAAAGGCTTCTTGAAGGGAAAGATGTAACTCTGTGAGATGAATTAACAGAACACAGAGCAGTTTCTAAGAAAGCTTCTTTCCAGTTTTGAACGGAAGATATCTCCTTTTTCACCATAGCCCTCTATGGGCTTCCAAATATCCCTTTGCCAATTCCACAAGAACAGCCTTAGCGAAAGACTTCTTGAGGGGAAAGATGTAACTCTGTGAGACGAATTAACAGAACACAGAGTAGTTTCTCAGAAAGCTTCTTTCCAGTTTGAAGGGAAGATATTTCCTTTTTCACCATAGCCCTCTATGGGCTTCCAAATATCCCTTTGCCAATTCCACAAGAACAGCCTTAGCGAAAGGCTTCTTGAAGGGAAAGACGTAACTCTGTGAGATGAATTAACAGAACACAGAGCAGTTTCTCAGAAAGCTTCTTTCCAGTTTTGAACGGAAGATATTTCCTTTTTCACCGTAGCCCTCTATGGGCTTCCAAATATCCCTTTGCCAACTCCACAAGAACAGCCTTAGCGAAAGGCTTCTTGAAGGGAAAGACCTAACTCTGTGAGATGAATTAACAGAACACAGAGCAGTTTCTCAGAAAGCTTCTTTCCACTTTTGAACGGAAGATATTTCCTTTTTCACCATAGCCCTCTATGGGCTTCCAAATATCCCTTTGCCAATTCCACAAGAACAGCCTTAGCGAAAGGCTTCTTGAAGGGAAAGATGTAACTCTGTGAGATGAATTAACAGAACACAGAGCAGTTTCTCAGAAAGCTTCTTTCCAGTTTTGAACGGAAGATATTTCCTTTTTCACCATAGCCCTCTATGGGCTTCCAAATATCCCTTTGCCAATTCCACAAGAACAGCCTTAGCGAAAGGCTTCTTGAAGGGAAAGATGTAACTCTGTGAGATGAATTAACAGAACACAGAGCTGTTTCGCAGAAAGCTTCTTTCCAGTTTTGAACGGAAGATACTTCCTTTTTCACCATAGCCCTCTATGGGCTTCCAAATATCCCTTTGCCAATTCCACAAGAACAGCCTTAGCGAAAGGCTTCTTGAAGGGAAAGATGTAACTCTGTGAGATGAATTAACAGAACACAGAGCTGTTTCGCAGAAAGCTTCTTTCCAGTTTTGAACGGAAGATACTTCCTTTTTCACCAAAGCCCTCTATGGGCTTCCAAATATCCCTTTGCCAATTCCACAAGAACAGCCTTAGCGAAAGGCTTCTTGAAGGGAAAGATGTAACTCTGTGAGATGAATTAACAGAACACAGAGCAGTTTCTAAGAAAGCTTCTTTCCAGTTTTGAACGGAAGATATCTCCTTTTTCACCATAGCCCTCTATGGGCTTCCAAATATCCCTTTGCCAATTCCACAAGAACAGCCTTAGCGAAAGGCTTCTTGAAGGGAAAGATGTAACTCTGTGAGATGAATTAACAGAACACAGAGCAGTTTCTCAGAAAGCTTCTTTCCAGTTTTGAACGGAAGATATTTCCTTTTTCACCATAGCCCTCTATGGGCTTCCAAATATCCCTTTGCCAATTCCACAAGAACAGCCTTAGCGAAAGACTTCCTGAAGGGAAAGATGTAACTCTGTGAGATGAATTAACAGAACACAGAGCAGTTTCTCAAAAAGCTTCTTTCCAGTTTTGAACGGAAGATATTTCCTTTTTCACCATAGCCCTCTATGGGCTTCCAAATATCCCTTTGCCAATTCCACAAGAACAGCCTTAGCGAAAGACTTCCTGAAGGGAAAGATGTAACTCTGTGAGATGAATTAACAGAACACAGAGCAGTTTCTCAGAAAGCTTCTTTCCAGTTTTGAACGGAAGATATTTCCTTTTTCACCATAGCCCTCTATGGGCTTCCAAATATCCCTTTGCCAATTCCACAAGAACAGCCTTAGCGAAAGGCTTCTTGAAGGGAAAGATGTAACTCTGTGAGATGAATTAACAGAACACAGAGCTGTTTCGCAGAAAGCTTCTTTCCAGTTTTGAACGGAAGATACTTCCTTTTTCACCATAGCCCTCTATGGGCTTCCAAATATCCCTTTGCCAATTCCACAAGAACAGCCTTAGCGAAAGGCTTCTTGAAGGGAAAGATGTAACTCTGTGAGATGAATTAACAGAACACAGAGCAGTTTCTAAGAAAGCTTCTTTCCAGTTTTGAACGGAAGATATTTCCTTTTTTACCATAGCCCTCATTGGGCTTCCAAATATCCCTTTGCCAATTCCACAAGAACAGCCTTAGCGAAAGGGTTCTTGAAGGGAAAGATGTAACTCTGTGAGATGAATTAACAGAACACAGAGCAGTTTCTCAGAAAGCTTCTTTCCAGTTTTGAACGGAAGATATTTCCTTTTTCACGATAGCCCTCTATGGGCTTCCAAATATCCCTTTGCCAATTCCACAAGAACAGCCTTAGCTAAAGGCTTCTTGAAGGGAAAGACGTAACTCTGTGAGATGAATTAACGGAACACAGAGCAGTTTCTCAGAAAGCTTCTTTCCAGTTTTGAACGGAAGATAATTCCTTTTTCACCATAGCCCTCTATGGGCTTCCAAATATCCCTTTGCCAATTCCACAAGAACAGCCTTAGCGAAAGACTTCCTGAAGGGAAAGATGTAACTCTGTGAGATGAATTAACAGAACACAGAGTAGTTTCTCAGAAAGCTTCTTTCCAGTTTTGAACGGAAGATATTTCCTTTTTCACCATAGCCATCTATGGGCTTCCAAATATCCCTTTGCCAATTCCACAAGAACAGCCTTAGCGAAAGGCTTCTTGAAGGGAAAGACGTAACTCTGTGAGATGAATTAACAGAACACAGAGCAGTTTCTCAGAAAGCTTCTTTCCAGTTTTGAACGGAAGATATTTCCTTTTTCACCGTAGCCCTCTATGGGCTTCCAAATATCCCTTTGCCAACTCCACAAGAACAGCCTTAGCGAAAGGCTTCTTGAAGGGAAAGACCTAACTCTGTGAGATGAATTAACAGAACACAGAGCAGTTTCTCAGAAAGCTTCTTTCCACTTTTGAACGGAAGATATTTCCTTTTTCACCATAGCCCTCTATGGGCTTCCAAATATCCCTTTGCCAATTCCACAAGAACAGCCTTAGCGAAAGGCTTCTTGAAGGGAAAGATGTAACTCTGTGAGATGAATTAACAGAACACAGAGCAGTTTCTCAGAAAGCTTCTTTCCAGTTTTGAACGGAAGATATTTCCTTTTTCACCATAGCCCTCTATGGGCTTCCAAATATCCCTTTGCCAATTCCACAAGAACAGCCTTAGCGAAAGGCTTCTTGAAGGGAAAGATGTAACTCTGTGAGATGAATTAACAGAACACAGAGCTGTTTCGCAGAAAGCTTCTTTCCAGTTTTGAACGGAAGATACTTCCTTTTTCACCATAGCCCTCTATGGGCTTCCAAATATCCCTTTGCCAATTCCACAAGAACAGCCTTAGCGAAAGGCTTCTTGAAGGGAAAGATGTAACTCTGTGAGATGAATTAACAGAACACAGAGCTGTTTCGCAGAAAGCTTCTTTCCAGTTTTGAACGGAAGATACTTCCTTTTTCACCAAAGCCCTCTATGGGCTTCCAAATATCCCTTTGCCAATTCCACAAGAACAGCCTTAGCGAAAGGCTTCTTGAAGGGAAAGATGTAACTCTGTGAGATGAATTAACAGAACACAGAGCAGTTTCTAAGAAAGCTTCTTTCCAGTTTTGAACGGAAGATATCTCCTTTTTCACCATAGCCCTCTATTGGCTTCCAAATATCCCTTTGCCAATTCCACAAGAACAGCCTTAGCGAAAGGCTTCTTGAAGGGAAAGATGTAACTCTGTGAGATGAATTAACAGAACACAGAGCAGTTTCTCAGAAAGCTTCTTTCCAGTTTTGAACGGAAGATATTTCCTTTTTCACCATAGCCCTCTATGGGCTTCCAAATATCCCTTTGCCAATTCCACAAGAACAGCCTTAGCGAAAGACTTCCTGAAGGGAAAGATGTAACTCTGTGAGATGAATTAACAGAACACAGAGCAGTTTCTCAAAAAGCTTCTTTCCAGTTTTGAACGGAAGATATTTCCTTTTTCACCATAGCCCTCTATGGGCTTCCAAATATCCCTTTGCCAATTCCACAAGAACAGCCTTAGCGAAAGACTTCCTGAAGGGAAAGATGTAACTCTGTGAGATGAATTAACAGAACATAGAGCAGTTTCTCAGAAAGCTTCTTTCCAGTTTTGAACGGAAGATATTTCCTTTTTCACCATAGCCCTCTATGGGCTTCCAAATATCCCTTTGCCAATTCCACAAGAACAGCCTTAGCGAAAGGCTTCTTGAAGGGAAAGATGTAACTCTGTGAGATGAATTAACAGAACACAGAGCTGTTTCGCAGAAAGCTTCTTTCCAGTTTTGAACGGAAGATACTTCCTTTTTCACCATAGCCCTCTATGGGCTTCCAAATATCCCTTTGCCAATTCCACAAGAACAGCCTTAGCGAAAGGCTTCTTGAAGGGAAAGATGTAACTCTGTGAGATGAATTAACAGAACACAGAGCAGTTTCTAAGAAAGCTTCTTTCCAGTTTTGAACGGAAGATATTTCCTTTTTTACCATAGCCCTCATTGGGCTTCCAAATATCCCTTTGCCAATTCCACAAGAACAGCCTTAGCGAAAGGGTTCTTGAAGGGAAAGATGTAACTCTGTGAGATGAATTAACAGAACACAGAGCAGTTTCTCAGAAAGCTTCTTTCCAGTTTTGAACGGAAGATATTTCCTTTTTCACGATAGCCCTCTATGGGCTTCCAAATATCCCTTTGCCAATTCCACAAGAACAGCCTTAGCTAAAGGCTTCTTGAAGGGAAAGACGTAACTCTGTGAGATGAATTAACGGAACACAGAGCAGTTTCTCAGAAAGCTTCTTTCCAGTTTTGAACGGAAGATAATTCCTTTTTCACCATAGCCCTTTATAGGCTTCCAAATATCCCTTTGCCAATTCCACAAGAACAGCCTTAGCGAAAGGCTTCTTGAAGGGAAAGATGTAACTCTGTGAGATGAATTAACAGAACACAGAGCTGTTTCGCAGAAAGCTTCTTTCCAGTTTTGAACGGAAGATACTTCCTTTTTCACCAAAGCCCTCTATGGGCTTCCAAATATCCCTTTGCCAATTCCACAAGAACAGCCTTAGCGAAAGGCTTCTTGAAGGGAAAGATGTAACTCTGTGAGATGAATTAACAGAACACAGAGCAGTTTCTAAGAAAGCTTCTTTCCAGTTTTGAACGGAAGATATCTCCTTTTTCACCATAGCCCTCTATGGGCTTCCAAATATCCCTTTGCCAATTCCACAAGAACAGCCTTAGCGAAAGGCTTCTTGAAGGGAAAGATGTAACTCTGTGAGATGAATTAACAGAACACAGAGCAGTTTCTCAGAAAGCTTCTTTCCAGTTTTGAACGGAAGATATTTCCTTTTTCACCATAGCCCTCTATGGGCTTCCAAATATCCCTTTGCCAATTCCACAAGAACAGCCTTAGCGAAAGACTTCCTGAAGGGAAAGATGTAACTCTGTGAGATGAATTAACAGAACACAGAGCAGTTTCTCAAAAAGCTTCTTTCCAGTTTTGAACGGAAGATATTTCCTTTTTCACCATAGCCCTCTATGGGCTTCCAAATATCCCTTTGCCAATTCCACAAGAACAGCCTTAGCGAAAGACTTCCTGAAGGGAAAGATGTAACTCTGTGAGATGAATTAACAGAACACAGAGCAGTTTCTCAGAAAGCTTCTTTCCAGTTTTGAACGGAAGATATTTCCTTTTTCACCATAGCCCTCTATGGGCTTCCAAATATCCCTTTGCCAATTCCACAAGAACAGCCTTAGCGAAAGGCTTCTTGAAGGGAAAGATGTAACTCTGTGAGATGAATTAACAGAACACAGAGCTGTTTCGCAGAAAGCTTCTTTCCAGTTTTGAACGGAAGATACTTCCTTTTTCACCATAGCCCTCTATGGGCTTCCAAATATCCCTTTGCCAATTCCACAAGAACAGCCTTAGCGAAAGGCTTCTTGAAGGGAAAGATGTAACTCTGTGAGATGAATTAACAGAACACAGAGCAGTTTCTAAGAAAGCTTCTTTCCAGTTTTGAACGGAAGATATTTCCTTTTTTACCATAGCCCTCATTGGGCTTCCAAATATCCCTTTGCCAATTCCACAAGAACAGCCTTAGCGAAAGGGTTCTTGAAGGGAAAGATGTAACTCTGTGAGATGAATTAACAGAACACAGAGCAGTTTCTCAGAAAGCTTCTTTCCAGTTTTGAACGGAAGATATTTCCTTTTTCACGATAGCCCTCTATGGGCTTCCAAATATCCCTTTGCCAATTCCACAAGAACAGCCTTAGCTAAAGGCTTCTTGAAGGGAAAGACGTAACTCTGTGAGATGAATTAACGGAACACAGAGCAGTTTCTCAGAAAGCTTCTTTCCAGTTTTCAACGGAAGATAATTCCTTTTTCACCATAGCCCTCTATGGGCTTCCAAATATCCCTTTGCCAATTCCACAAGAACAGCCTTAGCGAAAGACTTCCTGAAGGGAAAGATGTAACTCTGTGAGATGAATTAACAGAACACAGAGTAGTTTCTCAGAAAGCTTCTTTCCAGTTTTGAACGGAAGATATTTCCTTTTTCACCATAGCCATCTATGGGCTTCCAAATATCCCTTTGCCAATTCCACAAGAACAGCCTTAGCGAAAGGCTTCTTGAAGGGAAAGACGTAACTCTGTGAGATGAATTAACAGAACACAGAGCAGTTTCTCAGAAAGCTTCTTTCCAGTTTTGAACGGAAGATATTTCCTTTTTCACCGTAGCCCTCTATGGGCTTCCAAATATCCCTTTGCCAACTCCACAAGAACAGCCTTAGCGAAAGGCTTCTTGAAGGGAAAGACCTAACTCTGTGAGATGAATTAACAGAACACAGAGCAGTTTCTCAGAAAGCTTCTTTCCACTTTTGAACGGAAGATATTTCCTTTTTCACCATAGCCCTCTATGGGCTTCCAAATATCCCTTTGCCAATTCCACAAGAACAGCCTTAGCGAAAGGCTTCTTGAAGGGAAAGATGTAACTCTGTGAGATGAATTAACAGAACACAGAGCAGTTTCTCAGAAAGCTTCTTTCCAGTTTTGAACGGAAGATATTTCCTTTTTCACCATAGCCCTCTATGGGCTTCCAAATATCCCTTTGCCAATTCCACAAGAACAGCCTTAGCGAAAGGCTTCTTGAAGGGAAAGATGTAACTCTGTGAGATGAATTAACAGAACACAGAGCTGTTTCGCAGAAAGCTTCTTTCCAGTTTTGAACGGAAGATACTTCCTTTTTCACCATAGCCCTCTATGGGCTTCCAAATATCCCTTTGCCAATTCCACAAGAACAGCCTTAGCGAAAGGCTTCTTGAAGGGAAAGATGTAACTCTGTGAGATGAATTAACAGAACACAGAGCTGTTTCGCAGAAAGCTTCTTTCCAGTTTTGAACGGAAGATACTTCCTTTTTCACCAAAGCCCTCTATGGGCTTCCAAATATCCCTTTGCCAATTCCACAAGAACAGCCTTAGCGAAAGGCTTCTTGAAGGGAAAGATGTAACTCTGTGAGATGAATTAACAGAACACAGAGCAGTTTCTAAGAAAGCTTCTTTCCAGTTTTGAACGGAAGATATCTCCTTTTTCACCATAGCCCTCTATGGGCTTCCAAATATCCCTTTGCCAATTCCACAAGAACAGCCTTAGCGAAAGGCTTCTTGAAGGGAAAGATGTAACTCTGTGAGATGAATTAACAGAACACAGAGCAGTTTCTCAGAAAGCTTCTTTCCAGTTTTGAACGGAAGATATTTCCTTTTTCACCATAGCCCTCTATGGGCTTCCAAATATCCCTTTGCCAATTCCACAAGAACAGCCTTAGCGAAAGACTTCCTGAAGGGAAAGATGTAACTCTGTGAGATGAATTAACAGAACACAGAGCAGTTTCTCAAAAAGCTTCTTTCCAGTTTTGAACGGAAGATATTTCCTTTTTCACCATAGCCCTCTATGGGCTTCCAAATATCCCTTTGCCAATTCCACAAGAACAGCCTTAGCGAAAGACTTCCTGAAGGGAAAGATGTAACTCTGTGAGATGAATTAACAGAACATAGAGCAGTTTCTCAGAAAGCTTCTTTCCAGTTTTGAACGGAAGATATTTCCTTTTTCACCATAGCCCTCTATGGGCTTCCAAATATCCCTTTGCCAATTCCACAAGAACAGCCTTAGCGAAAGGCTTCTTGAAGGGAAAGATGTAACTCTGTGAGATGAATTAACAGAACACAGAGCTGTTTCGCAGAAAGCTTCTTTCCAGTTTTGAACGGAAGATACTTCCTTTTTCACCATAGCCCTCTATGGGCTTCCAAATATCCCTTTGCCAATTCCACAAGAACAGCCTTAGCGAAAGGCTTCTTGAAGGGAAAGATGTAACTCTGTGAGATGAATTAACAGAACACAGAGCAGTTTCTAAGAAAGCTTCTTTCCAGTTTTGAACGGAAGATATTTCCTTTTTTACCATAGCCCTCATTGGGCTTCCAAATATCCCTTTGCCAATTCCACAAGAACAGCCTTAGCGAAAGGGTTCTTGAAGGGAAAGATGTAACTCTGTGAGATGAATTAACAGAACACAGAGCAGTTTCTCAGAAAGCTTCTTTCCAGTTTTGAACGGAAGATATTTCCTTTTTCACGATAGCCCTCTATGGGCTTCCAAATATCCCTTTGCCAATTCCACAAGAACAGCCTTAGCTAAAGGCTTCTTGAAGGGAAAGACGTAACTCTGTGAGATGAATTAACGGAACACAGAGCAGTTTCTCAGAAAGCTTCTTTCCAGTTTTGAACGGAAGATAATTCCTTTTTCACCATAGCCCTTTATAGGCTTCCAAATATCCCTTTGCCAATTCCACAAGAACAGCCTTAGCGAAAGACTTCCTGAAGGGAAAGATGTAACTCTGTGAGATGAATTAACAGAACACAGAGTAGTTTCTCAGAAAGCTTCTTTCCAGTTTTGAACGGAAGATATTTCCTTTTTCACCATAGCCATCTATGGGCTTCCAAATATCCCTTTGCCAATTCCACAAGAACAGCCTTAGCGAAAGGCTTCTTGAAGGGAAAGACGTAACTCTGTGAGATGAATTAACAGAACACAGAGCAGTTTCTCAGAAAGCTTCTTTCCAGTTTTGAACGGAAGATATTTCCTTTTTCACCGTAGCCCTCTATGGGCTTCCAAATATCCCTTTGCCAACTCCACAAGAACAGCCTTAGCGAAAGGCTTCTTGAAGGGAAAGACCTAACTCTGTGAGATGAATTAACAGAACACAGAGCAGTTTCTCAGAAAGCTTCTTTCCACTTTTGAACGGAAGATATTTCCTTTTTCACCATAGCCCTCTATGGGCTTCCAAATATCCCTTTGCCAATTCCACAAGAACAGCCTTAGCGAAAGGCTTCTTGAAGGGAAAGATGTAACTCTGTGAGATGAATTAACAGAACACAGAGCAGTTTCTCAGAAAGCTTCTTTCCAGTTTTGAACGGAAGATATTTCCTTTTTCACCATAGCCCTCTATGGGCTTCCAAATATCCCTATGCCAATTCCAGAAGAACAGCCTTAGCGAAAGGCTTCTTGAAGGGAAAGATGTAACTCTGTGAGATGAATTAACAGAACACAGAGCAGTTTCTCAGAAAGCTTCTTTCCAGTTTTGAACGGAAGATATTTCCTTTCTCACCATAGCCCCCTATGGGCTTCCAAATATCCCTTTGCCAATTCCAGAAGAACAGCCTTAGCGAAAGGCTTCTTGAAGGGAAAGATGTAACTCTGTGAGATGAATTAACAGAACACAGAGCAGTTTCTAAGAAAGCTTCTTTCCAGTTTTGAACCGAAGATATCTCCTTTTTCACCATAGCCCTCTATGGGCTTCCAAATATCCCTTTGCCAATTCCACAAGAACAGCCTTAGCGAAAGACTTCTTGAGGGTAAAGATGTAACTCTGTGAGACGAATTAACAGAACACAGAGTAGTTTCTCAGAAAGCTTCTTTCCAGTTTGAACGGAAGATATTTCCTTTTTCACCATAGCCCTCTATGGGCTTCCAAATATCCCTTTGCCAATTCCACAAGAACAGCCTTAGCGAAAGGCTTCTTGAAGGGAAAGACGTAACTCTGTGAGATGAATTAACAGAACACAGAGCAGTTTCTCAGAAAGCTTCTTTCCAGTTTTGAACGGAAGATATTTCCTTTTTCACCGTAGCCCTCTATGGGCTTCCAAATATCCCTTTGCCAACTCCACAAGAACAGCCTTAGCGAAAGGCTTCTTGAAGGGAAAGACCTAACTCTGTGAGATGAATTAACAGAACACAGAGCAGTTTCTCAGAAAGCTTCTTTCCAGTTTTGAACGGAAGATATTTCCTTTTTCACCATAGCCCTCTATGGGCTTCCAAATATCCCTTTGCCAATTCCACAAGAACAGCCTTAGCGAAAGGCTTCTTGAAGGGAAAGATGTAACTCTGTGAGATGAATTAACAGAACACAGAGCTGTTTCGCAGAAAGCTTCTTTCCAGTTTTGAACGGAAGATATTTCCTTTTTCACCATAGCCCTCTATGGGCTTCCAAATATCCCTTTGCCAATTCCACAAGAACAGCCTTAGCGAAAGGCTTCTTGAAGGGAAAGATGTAACTCTGTGAGATGAATTAACAGAACACAGAGCTGTTTCGCAGAAAGCTTCTTTCCAGTTTTGAACGGAAGATACTTCCTTTTTCACCATAGCCCTCTATGGGCTTCCAAATATCCCTTTGCCAATTCCACAAGAACAGCCTTAGCCAAAGGCTTCTTGAAGGGAAAGATGTAACTCTGTGAGATGAATTAACAGAACACAGAGCAGTTTCTAAGAAAGCTTCTTTCCAGTTTTGAACGGAAGATATCTCCTTTTTCACCATAGCCCTCTATGGGCTTCCAAATATCCCTTTGCCAATTCCACAAGAACAGCCTTAGCGAAAGGCTTCTTGAAGGGAAAGATGTAACTCTGTGAGATGAATTAACAGAACACAGAGCAGTTTCTCAGAAAGCTTCTTTCCAGTTTTGAACGGAAGATATTTCCTTTTTTACCATAGCCCTCATTGGGCTTCCAAATATCCCTTTGCCAATTCCACAAGAACAGCCTTAGCGAAAGGGTTCTTGAAGGGAAAGATGTAACTCTGTGAGATGAATTAACAGAACACAGAGCAGTTTCTCAGAAAGCTTCTTTCCAGGTTTGAACGGAAGATATTTCCTTTTTCACGGTAGCCCTCTATGGGCTTCCAAATATCCCTTTGCCAATTCCACAAGAACAGCCTTAGCTAAAGGCTTCTTGAAGGGAAAGATGTAACTCTGTGAGATGAATTAACGGAACACAGAGCAGTTTCTCAGAAAGCTTCTTTCCAGTTTTGAACGGAAGATAATTCCTTTTTCACCATAGCCCTCTATGGGCTTCCAAATATCCCTTTGCCAATTCCACAAGAACAGCCTTAGCGAAAGACTTCCTGAAGGGAAAGATGTAACTCTGTGAGGTGAATTAACAGAACACAGAGTAGTTTCTCAGAAAGCTTCTTTCCAGTTTTGAACGGAAGATATTTCCTTTTTCACCATAGCCATCTATGGGCTTCCAAATATCCCTTTGCCAATTCCACAAGAACAGCCTTAGCGAAAGGCTTCTTGAAGGGAAAGACGTAACTCTGTGAGATGAATTAACAGAACACAGAGCAGTTTCTCAGAAAGCTTCTTTCCAGATTTGAACGGAAGATATTTCCTTTTTCACCGTAGCCCTCTATGGGCTTCCAAATATCCCTTTGCCAACTCCACAAGAACAGCCTTAGCGAAAGGCTTCTTGAAGGGAAAGACCTAACTCTGTGAGATGAATTAACAGAACACAGAGCAGTTTCTCAGAAAGCTTCTTTCCAGTTTTGAACGGAAGATATTTCCTTTTTCACCATAGCCCTCTATGGGCTTCCAAATATCCCTATGCCAATTCCAGAAGAACAGCCTTAGCGAAAGGCTTCTTGAAGGGAAAGATGTAACTCTGTGAGATGAATTAACAGAACACAGAGCAGTTTCTCAGAAAGCTTCTTTCCAGTTTTGAACGGAAGGTATTTCCTTTTTCACCATAGCCCTCTATGGGCTTCCAAATATCCCTATGCCAATTCCAGAAGAACAGCCTTAGCGAAAGGCTTCTTGAAGGGAAAGATGTAACTCTGTGAGATGAATTAACAGAACACAGAGCTGTTTCGCAGAAAGCTTCTTTCCAGTTTTGAACGGAAGATACTTCCTTTTTCACAATAGCCCTCTATGGGCTTCCAAATATCCCTTTGCCAATTCCACAAGAACAGCCTTAGCGAAAGGCTTCTTGAAGGGAAAGATGTAACTCTGTGAGATGAATTAACAGAACACAGAGCAGTTTCTAAGAAAGCTTCTTTCCAGTTTTGAACGGAAGATATCTCCTTTTTCACCATAGCCCTCTATGGGCTTCCAAATATCCCTTTGCCAATTCCACAAGAACAGCCTTAGCGAAAGACTTCTTGAAGGGAAATATGTAACTCTGTGAGACGAATTAACAGAACACAGAGTAGTTTCTCAGAAAGCTTCTTTCCAGTTTGAACGGAACATATTTCCTTTTTCACCATAGCCCTCTATGGGCTTCCAAATATCCCTTTGCCAATTCCACAAGAACAGCCTTAGCGAAAGGATTCTTGAAAGGAAAGATGTAACTCTGTGAGATGAATTAACAGAACACAGAGAAGTTTCTCAGAAAGTTTTTTTCTACTTTTAAACGGAAGATATTTCCTTTTTCACCATAGCCCTCTAGGGGCTTCCAAATATCCCTTTTCCAATTCCACAAGAACAGCCTTAGCGAAAGGCTTCTTGAAGGGAAAGATGTAACTCTGTGAGATGAATTAACAGAACACATAGCAGTTTCTCAGAAAGCTTCTTTCCAGTTTTGAACGGAAGATATTTCCTTTTTCACCATAGCCCTCTATGGGCTTCCAAATATCCCTTTGCCAATTCCACAAGAACAGCCTTAGCGAAAGACTTCCTGAAGGGAAAGATGTAACTCTGTGAGATGAATTAACAGAACACAGAGTAGTTTCTCAGAAAGCTTCTTTCCAGTTTTGAACGGAAGATATTTCCTTTTTCACCATAGCCATCTATGGGCTTCCAAATATCCCTTTGCCAATTCCACAAGAACAGCCTTAGCGAAAGGCTTCTTGAAGGGAAAGACGTAACTCTGTGAGATGAATTAACAGAACACAGAGCAGTTTCTCAGAAAGCTTCTTTCCAGTTTTGAACGGAAGATATTTCCTTTTTCACCGTAGCCCTCTATGGGCTTCCAAATATCCCTTTGCCAACTCCACAAGAACAGCCTTAGCGAAAGGCTTCTTGAAGGGAAAGACCTAACTCTGTGAGATGAATTAACAGAACACAGAGCAGTTTCTCAGAAAGCTTCTTTCCACTTTTGAACGGAAGATATTTCCTTTTCCCCATAGCCCTCTATGGGCTTCCAAATATCCCTTTGCCAATTCCACAAGAACAGCCTTAGCGAAAGGCTTCTTGAAGGGAAAGATGTAACTCTGTGAGATGAATTAACAGAACACAGAGCAGTTTCTCAGAAAGCTTCTTTCCAGTTTTGAACGGAAGATATTTCCTTTTTCACCATAGCCCTCTATGGGCTTCCAAATATCCCTTTGCCAATTCCACAAGAACAGCCTTAGCGAAAGGGTTCTTGAAGGGAAAGATGTAACTTTGTGAGATGAATTAACAGAACACAGAGCAGTTTCTCAGAAAGCTTCTTTCCAGTTTTGAACGGAAGATATCTCCTTTTTCACCAGAGCCCTCTATGGGCTTCCAAATATCCCTTTGCCAATTCCACAAGAACAGCCTTAGCGAAAGGCTTCTTGAAGGGAAAGATGTAACTCTGTGAGATGAATTAACAGAACACAAAGCAGTTTCTCAGAAAGCTTCTTTCCACTTTTGAACGGAAGATATTTCCTTTTTCACCATAGCCCTCTATGGGCTTCCAAATATCCCTTTGCCAATTCCACAAGAACAGCCTTAGCGAAAGGCTTCTTGAAGGGAAAGATGTAACTCTGTGAGATGAATTAACAGAACACAGAGCAGTTTCTCAGAAAGCTTCTTTCCAGTTTTGAACGGAAGATATTTCCTTTTTCACCATAGCCCTCTATGGGCTTCCAAATATCCCTTTGCCAATTCCACAAGAACAGCCTTAGCGAAAGGCTTCTTGAAGGGAAAGATGTAACTCTGTGAGATGAATTAACAGAACACAGAGCAGTTTCTCAGAAAGCTTCTTTCCAGTTTTGAACGGAAGATATTTCCTTTTTCACCATAGCCCTCTATGGGCTTCCAAATATCCCTATGCCAATTCCAGAAGAACAGCCTTAGCGAAAGGCTTCTTGAAGGGAAAGATGTAACTCTGTGAGATGAATTAACAGAACACAGAGCAGTTTCTCAGAAAGCTTCTTTCCAGTTTTGAACGGAAGATATTTCCTTTCTCACCATAGCCCCCTATGGGCTTCCAAATATCCCTTTGCCAATTCCAGAAGAACAGCCTTAGCGAAAGGCTTCTTGAAGGGAAAGATGTAACTCTGTGAGATGAATTAACAGAACACAGAGCAGTTTCTAAGAAAGCTTCTTTCCAGTTTTGAACCGAAGATATCTCCTTTTTCACCATAGCCCTCTATGGGCTTCCAAATATCCCTTTGCCAATTCCACAAGAACAGCCTTAGCGAAAGACTTCTTGAGGGTAAAGATGTAACTCTGTGAGACGAATTAACAGAACACAGAGTAGTTTCTCAGAAAGCTTCTTTCCAGTTTGAACGGAAGATATTTCCTTTTTCACCATAGCCCTCTATGGGCTTCCAAATATCCCTTTGCCAATTCCACAAGAACAGCCTTAGCGAAAGGCTTCTTGAAGGGAAAGACGTAACTCTGTGAGATGAATTAACAGAACACAGAGCAGTTTCTCAGAAAGCTTCTTTCCAGTTTTGAACGGAAGATATTTCCTTTTTCACCGTAGCCCTCTATGGGCTTCCAAATATCCCTTTGCCAACTCCACAAGAACAGCCTTAGCGAAAGGCTTCTTGAAGGGAAAGACCTAACTCTGTGAGATGAATTAACAGAACACAGAGCAGTTTCTCAGAAAGCTTCTTTCCAGTTTTGAACGGAAGATATTTCCTTTTTCACCATAGCCCTCTATGGGCTTCCAAATATCCCTTTGCCAATTCCACAAGAACAGCCTTAGCGAAAGGCTTCTTGAAGGGAAAGATGTAACTCTGTGAGATGAATTAACAGAACACAGAGCTGTTTCGCAGAAAGCTTCTTTCCAGTTTTGAACGGAAGATATTTCCTTTTTCACCATAGCCCTCTATGGGCTTCCAAATATCCCTTTGCCAATTCCACAAGAACAGCCTTAGCGAAAGGCTTCTTGAAGGGAAAGATGTAACTCTGTGAGATGAATTAACAGAACACAGAGCTGTTTCGCAGAAAGCTTTTTTCCAGTTTTGAACGGAAGATACTTCCTTTTTCACCATAGCCCTCTATGGGCTTCCAAATATCCCTTTGCCAATTCCACAAGAACAGCCTTAGCCAAAGGCTTCTTGAAGGGAAAGATGTAACTCTGTGAGATGAATTAACAGAACACAGAGCAGTTTCTAAGAAAGCTTCTTTCCAGTTTTGAACGGAAGATATCTCCTTTTTCACCATAGCCCTCTATGGGCTTCCAAATATCCCTTTGCCAATTCCACAAGAACAGCCTTAGCGAAAGGCTTCTTGAAGGGAAAGATGTAACTCTGTGAGATGAATTAACAGAACACAGAGCAGTTTCTCAGAAAGCTTCTTTCCAGTTTTGAACGGAAGATATTTCCTTTTTTACCATAGCCCTCATTGGGCTTCCAAATATCCCTTTGCCAATTCCACAAGAACAGCCTTAGCGAAAGGGTTCTTGAAGGGAAAGATGTAACTCTGTGAGATGAATTAACAGAACACAGAGCAGTTTCTCAGAAAGCTTCTTTCCAGGTTTGAACGGAAGATATTTCCTTTTTCACGGTAGCCCTCTATGGGCTTCCAAATATCCCTTTGCCAATTCCACAAGAACAGCCTTAGCTAAAGGCTTCTTGAAGGGAAAGATGTAACTCTGTGAGATGAATTAACGGAACACAGAGCAGTTTCTCAGAAAGCTTCTTTCCAGTTTTGAACGGAAGATAATTCCTTTTTCACCATAGCCCTCTATGGGCTTCCAAATATCCCTTTGCCAATTCCACAAGAACAGCCTTAGCGAAAGACTTCCTGAAGGGAAAGATGTAACTCTGTGAGGTGAATTAACAGAACACAGAGTAGTTTCTCAGAAAGCTTCTTTCCAGTTTTGAACGGAAGATATTTCCTTTTTCACCATAGCCATCTATGGGCTTCCAAATATCCCTTTGCCAATTCCACAAGAACAGCCTTAGCGAAAGGCTTCTTGAAGGGAAAGACGTAACTCTGTGAGATGAATTAACAGAACACAGAGCAGTTTCTCAGAAAGCTTCTTTCCAGATTTGAACGGAAGATATTTCCTTTTTCACCGTAGCCCTCTATGGGCTTCCAAATATCCCTTTGCCAACTCCACAAGAACAGCCTTAGCGAAAGGCTTCTTGAAGGGAAAGACCTAACTCTGTGAGATGAATTAACAGAACACAGAGCAGTTTCTCAGAAAGCTTCTTTCCAGTTTTGAACGGAAGATATTTCCTTTTTCACCATAGCCCTCTATGGGCTTCCAAATATCCCTATGCCAATTCCAGAAGAACAGCCTTAGCGAAAGGCTTCTTGAAGGGAAAGATGTAACTCTGTGAGATGAATTAACAGAACACAGAGCAGTTTCTCAGAAAGCTTCTTTCCAGTTTTGAACGGAAGGTATTTCCTTTTTCACCATAGCCCTCTATGGGCTTCCAAATATCCCTATGCCAATTCCAGAAGAACAGCCTTAGCGAAAGGCTTCTTGAAGGGAAAGATGTAACTCTGTGAGATGAATTAACAGAACACAGAGCTGTTTCGCAGAAAGCTTCTTTCCAGTTTTGAGCGGAAGATACTTCCTTTTTCACAATAGCCCTCTATGGGCTTCCAAATATCCCTTTGCCAATTCCACAAGAACAGCCTTAGCGAAAGGCTTCTTGAAGGGAAAGATGTAACTCTGTGAGATGAATTAACAGAACACAGAGCAGTTTCTAAGAAAGCTTCTTTCCAGTTTTGAACGGAAGATATCTCCTTTTTCACCATAGCCCTCTATGGGCTTCCAAATATCCCTTTGCCAATTCCACAAGAACAGCCTTAGCGAAAGACTTCTTGAAGGGAAATATGTAACTCTGTGAGACGAATTAACAGAACACAGAGTAGTTTCTCAGAAAGCTTCTTTCCAGTTTGAACGGAACATATTTCCTTTTTCACCATAGCCCTCTATGGGCTTCCAAATATCCCTTTGCCAATTCCACAAGAACAGCCTTAGCGAAAGGATTCTTGAAAGGAAAGATGTAACTCTGTGAGATGAATTAACAGAACACAGAGAAGTTTCTCAGAAAGTTTTTTTCTACTTTTAAACGGAAGATATTTCCTTTTTCACCATAGCCCTCTAGGGGCTTCCAAATATCCCTTTTCCAATTCCACAAGAACAGCCTTAGCGAAAGGCTTCTTGAAGGGAAAGATGTAACTCTGTGAGATGAATTAACAGAACACATAGCAGTTTCTCAGAAAGCTTCTTTCCAGTTTTGAACGGAAGATATTTCCTTTTTCACCATAGCCCTCTATGGGCTTCCAAATATCCCTTTGCCAATTACACAAGAACAGCCTTAGCGAAAGACTTCCTGAAGGGAAAGATGTAACTCTGTGAGATGAATTAACAGAACACAGAGTAGTTTCTCAGAAAGCTTCTTTCCAGTTTTGAACGGAAGATATTTCCTTTTTCACCATAGCCATCTATGGGCTTCCAAATATCCCTTTGCCAATTCCACAAGAACAGCCTTAGCGAAAGGCTTCTTGAAGGGAAAGACGTAACTCTGTGAGATGAATTAACAGAACACAGAGCAGTTTCTCAGAAAGCTTCTTTCCAGTTTTGAACGGAAGATATTTCCTTTTTCACCGTAGCCCTCTATGGGCTTCCAAATATCCCTTTGCCAACTCCACAAGAACAGCCTTAGCGAAAGGCTTCTTGAAGGGAAAGACCTAACTCTGTGAGATGAATTAACAGAACACAGAGCAGTTTCTCAGAAAGCTTCTTTCCACTTTTGAACGGAAGATATTTCCTTTTCCCCATAGCCCTCTATGGGCTTCCAAATATCCCTTTGCCAATTCCACAAGAACAGCCTTAGCGAAAGGCTTCTTGAAGGGAAAGATGTAACTCTGTGAGATGAATTAACAGAACACAGAGCAGTTTCTCAGAAAGCTTCTTTCCAGTTTTGAACGGAAGATATTTCCTTTTTCACCATAGCCCTCTATGGGCTTCCAAATATCCCTTTGCCAATTCCACAAGAACAGCCTTAGCGAAAGGCTTCTTGAAGGGAAAGATGTAACTCTGTGAGATGAATTAACAGAACACAGAGCTGTTTCGCAGAAAGCTTCTTTCCAGTTTTGAACGGAAGATACTTCCTTTTTCACCATAGCCCTCTATGGGCTTCCAAATATCCCTTTGCCAATTCCACAAGAACAGCCTTAGCGAAAGGCTTCTTGAAGGGAAAGATGTAACTCTGTGAGATGAATTAACAGAACACAGAGCAGTTTCTAAGAAAGCTTCTTTCCAGTTTTGAACGGAAGATATCTCCTTTTTCACCATAGCCCTCTATGGGCTTCCAAATATCCCTTTGCCAATTCCACAAGAACAGCCTTAGCGAAAGGCTTCTTGAAGGGAAAGATGTAATTCTGTGAGATGAATTAACAGAACACAGAGCAGTTTCTCAGAAAGCTTCTTTCCAGTTTTGAACGGAAGATATCTCCTTTTTCACGATAGCCCTCTATGGGCTTCCAAATATCCCTTTGCCAATTCCACAAGAACAGCCTTAGCGAAAGGCTTCTTGAAGGGAAAGATGTAACTCTGTGAGATGAATTAACAGAACACAAAGCAGTTTCTCAGAAAGCTTCTTTCCACTTTTGAACGGAAGATATTTCCTTTTTCACCATAGCCCTCTATGGGCTTCCAAATATCCCTTTGCCAATTCCACAAGAACAGCCTTAGCGAAAGGCTTCTTGAAGGGAAAGATGTAACTCTGTGAGATGAATTAACAGAACACAGAGCAGTTTCTCAGAAAGCTTCTTTCCAGTTTTGAACGGAAGATATTTCCTTTTTCACCATAGCCCTCTATGGGCTTCCAAATATCCCTTTGCCAATTCCACAAGAACAGCCTTAGCGAAAGACTTCCTGAAGGGAAAGATGTAACTCTGTGAGATGAATTAACAGAACACAGAGCAGTTTCTCAAAAAGCTTCTTTCCAGTTTTGAACGGAAGATATTTCCTTTTTCACCATAGCCCTCTATGGGCTTCCAAATATCCCTTTGCCAATTCCACAAGAACAGCCTTAGCGAAAGGCTTCTTGAAGGGAAAGATGTAACTCTGTGAGATGAATTAACAGAACACAGAGCAGTTTCTCAGAAAGCTTCTTTCCAGTTTTGAACGGAAGATATTTCCTTTTTCACCATAGCCCTCTATGGGCTTCCAAATATCCCTTTGCCAATTCCACAAAAACAGCCTTAGCGAAAGGATTCTTGAAGGGAAAGATGTAACTCTGTGAGATGAATTAATAGAACACAGAGCAGTTTCTCAGAAAGCTACTTTCCAGTTTTGAACGGAAGATATTTCCTTTTTCACCATAGCCCTCTATGGGCTTCCAAATATCCCTTTGCCAATTCCACAAGAACAGCCTTAGCGAAAGGCTCCTTGAAGGGAAAGATGTAACTCTGTGAGATGAATTAACAGAACACAAAGCAGTTTCTCAGAAAGCTTCTTTCCAGTTTTGAACGGAAGATATTTCCTTTTTCACCATAGCCCTCTATGGGCTTCCAAATATCCCTTTGCCAATTCCACAAGAACAGCCTTAGCGAAAGGCTTCTTGAAGGGAAACATGTAACTCTGTGAGATGAAGTAACAGAACACAGAGCAGTTTCTCAGAAAGCTTCTTTCCAGTTTTGAACGGAAGATATTTCCTTTTTCACCATAGCCCTCTATGGGCTTCCAAATATCCCTTTGCCAATTCCACAAGAACAGCCTTAGGGAAAGGCTTCTTGAAGGGAAAGATGTAACTCTGTGAGATGAATTAACAGAACACAGAGCAGTTTCTCAGAAAGCTTCTTTCCAGTTTTGAACGGAAGATGTTTCCTTTTTCACCATAGCCCTCTATGGGCTTCCAAATATCTCTTTGCCAATTCCACAAGAACAGCCTTAGCGAAAGGATTCTTGAAGGGAAAGATGTAACTCTGTGAGATGAATTAACAGAACACAGAGAAGTTTCTCAGAAAGTTTGTTTCTACTTTTAAACGGAAGATATTTCCTTTTTCACCATAGCCCTCTATGGGCTTCCAAATATCCCTTTGCCAATTCCACAAGAACAGCCTTAGCGAAAGGCTTCTTGAAGGGAAAGATGTAACTCTGTGAGATGAATTAACAGAACACATAGCAGTTTCTCAGAAAGCTTCTTTCCAGTTTTCAACGGAAGATATCTCCTTTTTCACCATAGCCCTCTATGGGCTTCCAAATATCCCTTTGCCAATTCCACAAGAACAGCCTTAGCGAAAGGCTTCTTGAAGGGAAAGATGTAACTCTGTGAGATGAATTAGCAGAACACAAAGCAGTTTCTCAGAAAGCTTCTTTACAGTTTTGAACGGAAGATATTTCCTTTTTCACCAAAGCCCTCTACGGGCTTCCAAATATCCCTTTGCCAATTCCACAAGAACAGCCTTAGTGAAAGGCTTCTTGAAGAGAAAGATGTAACTCTGTGAGATGAATTAACAGAACACAAAGCAGTTTCTCAGAAAGCTTCTTTCCAGTTTTGAACGGAAGATATTCCCTTTTTCACCATAGCCCTCTATCGGCTTCCAAATATGATTTTGCCAATTCCACAAGAACAGCCTTAGCGAAAGGCTTCTTGAAGGGAAAGATGTAACTCTGTGAGATGAATTAACGGAACACAGAGCAGTTTCTCAGAAAGCTTCTTTCCACTTTTGAACGGAAGTTATTTCCTTTTTCACCATAGCCCTCTATGGGCTTCCAAATATCCCTTTGCCAATTCCACAAGAACATCCTTAGCGAAAGGCTTCTTGAAGGGAAAGATGTAACTCTGTGCGATGAATTAACAGAACACAAAGTAGTTTCTCAGAAAGCTTCTTTCCACTTTTGAACGGAAGATAATTCCTTTTTCACCATAGCCCTCTATGGGCTTCCAAATATCCCTTTGCCAATTCCACAAGAACAGCCTTAGCGAAAGGCTTCTTGAAGGGAAAGATGTAACTCTGTGAGATGAATTAACAGAACACAGAGCAGTTTCTCAGAAAGCTTCTTTCCAGTTTTGAACGGTAGATATTTCCTTTTTCACCATAGCCCTCTATGGGCTTCCAAATATCCCTTTGCCAATTCCACAAGAACAGCCTTAGCGAAAGGCTTCTTGAAGGGAAAGATGTAACTCTGTCAGATGAAGTAACAGAACACAGAGGAGTTTCTCAGAAAGATTCTTTCCAGTTTTGAACGGAAGATATTTCCTTTTTCACCATAGCCCTCTATGGGCTTCCAAATATCCCTTTGCCAATTCCACAAGAACAGCCTTAGGGAAAGGCTTCTTGAAGGGAAAGGTGTAACTCTGTGAGATGAATTAACAGAACACAGAGCAGTTTCTCAGAAAGCTTCTTTCCAGTTTTTAACGGAAGATATTTCCTTTTTCACCATAGCCCTCTATGGGCTTCCAAATATCTCTTTGCCAATTCCACAAGAACAGGCTTAGCGAAAGGATTCTTGAAGGGAAAGATGTAACTCTGTGAGATGAATTAACAGAACACAGAGCAGTTTCTCAGAAAGTTTGTTTCTACTTTTGAACGGAAGATATTTCCTTTTTCACCATAGCCCTCTATGGGCTTCCAAATATCCCTTTGCCAATTCCACAAGAACAGCCTTAGCGAAAGGCTTCTTGAAGGGAAAGATGTAACTCTGTGAGATGAAGTAACAGAACACAGAGCAGTTTCTCAGAAAGCTTCTTTCCAGTTTTGAACGGAAGATATTTCCTTTTTCACCGTAGCCCTCTATGGGCTTCCAAATATCCCTTTGCCAATTCCACAAGAACAGCCTTAGGGAAAGGCTTCTTGAAGGGAAAGATGTAACTCTGTGAGATGAATTAACAGAACACAGAGCAGTTTCTCAGAAAGCTTCTTTCCAGTTTTGAACGGAAGATATTTCCTTTTTCACCATAGCCCTCTATGGGCTTCCAAATATCTCTTTGCCAATTCCACAAGAACAGCCTTAGCGAAAGGATTCTTGAAGGGAAAGATGTAACTCTGTGAGATGAATTAACAGAACACAGAGAAGTTTCTCAGAAAGTTTGTTTCTACTTTTAAACGGAAGATATTTCCTTTTTCACCATAGCCCTCTATGGGCTTCCAAATATCCCTTTGCCAATTCCACAAGAACAGCCTTAGCGAAAGGGTTCTTGAAGGGAAAGATGTAACTCTGTGAGATGAATGAACAGAACACAGAGCAGTATCACAAAAAGCTTCTTTCCAGTTTTGAACGGAAGATATTTCCTTTTTCACGATAGCCCTCTGTGGGCTTCCAAATATCCCTTTGCCAATTCCACAAGAACAGCCTTAGCGAAAGGCTTCTTGAAGGGAAAGATGTAACACTGTGAGATGAATTAAGAGAACACAGAGCAGTTTCTCAGAAAGCTTCTTTCCAGTTTTGAACGGAAGATATCTCCTTTTTCACCATAGCCCTCTATGGGCTTCCAAATATCCCTTTGCCAATTCCACAAGAACAGCCTTAGCGAAAGGCTTCTTGAAGGGAAAGATGTAACTCTGTGAGATGAATTAACAGAACACAGAGAAGTTTCTCAGAAAGCTTCTTTCCAGTTTTGAACGGAAGATATTTCCTTTTTTACCATAGCCCTCATTGGGCTTCCAAATATCCCTTTGCCAATTCCACAAGAACAGCCTTAGCGAAAGGGTTCTTGAAGGGAAAGATGTAACTTTGTGAGATGAATTAACAGAACACAGAGCAGTTTCTCAGAAAGCTTCTTTCCAGTTTTGAACGGAAGATATTTCCTTTTTCACGATAGCCCTCTATGGGCTTCCAAATATCCCTTTGCCAATTCCACAAGAACAGCCTTAGCTAAAGGCTTCTTGAAGGGAAAGATGTAACTCTGTGAGATGAATTAACGGAACACAGAGCAGTTTCTCAGAAAGCTTCTTTCCAGTTTTGAACGGAAGATATTTCCTTTTTCACCCTAGCCCTCTATGGGCTTCCAAATATCCCTTTGCCAATTCCACAAGAACAGCCTTAGCGAAAGACTTCCTGAAGGGAAAGATGTAACTCTGTGAGATGAATTAACAGAACACAGAGTAGTTTCTCAGAAAGCTTCTTTCCAGTTTTGAACGGAAGATATTTCCTTTTTCACCATAGCCATCTATGGGCTTCCAAATATCCCTTTGCCAATTCCACAAGAACAGCCTTAGCGAAAGGCTTCTTGAAGGGAAAGACGTAACTCTGTGAGATGAATTAACAGAACACAGAGCAGTTTCTCAGAAAGCTTCTTTCCAGTTTTGAACGGAAGATATTTCCTTTTTCACCGTAGCCCTCTATGGGCTTCCAAATATCCCTTTGCCAACTCCACAAGAACAGCCTTAGCGAAAGGCTTCTTGAAGGGAAAGACCTAACTCTGTGAGATGAATTAACAGAACACAGAGCAGTTTCTCAGAAAGCTTCTTTCCATTTTTGAACGGAAGATATTTCCTTTTCCCCATAGCCCTCTATGGGCTTCCAAATATCCCTTTGCCAATTCCACAAGAACAGCCTTAGCGAAAGGCTTCTTGAAGGGAAAGATGTAACTCTGTGAGATGAATTAACAGAACACAGAGCAGTTTCTCAGAAAGCTTCTTTCCAGTTTTGAACGGAAGATATTTCCTTTTTCACCATAGCCCTCTATGGGCTTCCAAATATCCCTTTGCCAATTCCACAAGAACAGCCTTAGCGAAAGGCTTCTTGAAGGGAAAGATGTAACTCTGTGAGATGAATTAACAGAACACAGAGCTGTTTCGCAGAAAGCTTCTTTCCAGTTTTGAACGGAAGATACTTCCTTTTTCACCATAGCCCTCTATGGGCTTCCAAATATCCCTTTGCCAATTCCACAAGAACAGCCTTAGCGAAAGGCTTCTTGAAGGGAAAGATGTAACTCTGTGAGATGAATTAACAGAACACAGAGCAGTTTCTAAGAAAGCTTCTTTCCAGTTTTGAACGGAAGATATCTCCTTTTTCACCATAGCCCTCTATGGGCTTCCAAATATCCCTTTGCCAATTCCACAAGAACAGCCTTAGCGAAAGGCTTCTTGAAGGGAAAGATGTAATTCTGTGAGATGAATTAACAGAACACAGAGCAGTTTCTCAGAAAGCTTCTTTCCAGTTTTGAACGGAAGATATCTCCTTTTTCACCAGAGCCCTCTATGGGCTTCCAAATATCCCTTTGCCAATTCCACAAGAACAGCCTTAGCGAAAGGCTTCTTGAAGGGAAAGATGTAACTCTGTGAGATGAATTAACAGAACACAAAGCAGTTTCTCAGAAAGCTTCTTTCCACTTTTGAACGGAAGATATTTCCTTTTTCACCATAGCCCTCTATGGGCTTCCAAATATCCCTTTGCCAATTCCACAAGAACAGCCTTAGCGAAAGGCTTCTTGAAGGGAAAGATGTAACTCTGTGAGATGAATTAACAGAACACAGAGCAGTTTCTCAGAAAGCTTCTTTCCAGTTTTGAACGGAAGATATTTCCTTTTTCACCATAGCCCTCTATGGGCTTCCAAATATCCCTTTGCCAATTCCACAAGAACAGCCTTAGCGAAAGGCTTCTTGAAGGGAAAGATGTAACTCTGTGAGATGAATTAACAGAACACAGAGCAGTTTCTCAGAAAGCTTCTTTCCAGTTTTGAACGGAAGATATTTCCTTTTTCACCATAGCCCTCTATGGGCTTCCAAATATCCCTTTGCCAATTCCACAAGAACAGCCTTAGCGAAAGGCTTCTTGAAGGGAAAGATGTAACTCTGTGAGATGAATTAATAGAACACAGAGCAGTTTCTCAGAAAGCTACTTTCCAGTTTTGAACGGAAGATATTTCCTTTTTCACCATAGCCCTCTATGGGCTTCCAAATATCCCTTTGCCAATTCCACAAGAACAGCCTTAGCGAAAGGCTCCTTGAAGGGAAAGATGTAACTCTGTGAGATGAATTAACAGAACACAAAGCAGTTTCTCAGAAAGCTTCTTTCCAGTTTTGAACGGAAGATATTTCCTTTTTCACCATAGCCCTCTATGGGCTTCCAAATATCCCTTTGCCAATTCCACAAGAACAGCCTTAGCGAAAGGCTTCTTGAAGGGAAAGATGTAACTCTGTGAGATGATGTAACAGAACACAGAGCAGTTTCTCAGAAAGCTTCTTTCCAGTTTTGAACGGAAGATATTTCCTTTTTCACCATAGCCCTCTATGGGCTTCCAAATATCCCTTTGCCAATTCCACAAGAACAGCCTTAGGGAAAGGCTTCTTGAAGGGAAAGATGTAACTCTGTGAGATGAATTAACAGAACACAGAGCAGTTTCTCAGAAAGCTTCTTTCCAGTTTTGAACGGAAGATATTTCCTTTTTCACCATAGCCCTCTATGGTCTTCCAAATATCTCTTTGCCAATTCCACAAGAACAGCCTTAGCGAAAGGATTCTTGAAGGGAAAGATGTAACTCTGTGAGATGAATTAACAGAACACAGAGAAGTTTCTCAGAAAGTTTGTTTCTACTTTTAAACGGAAGATATTTCCTTTTTCACCATAGCCCTCTATGGGCTTCCAAATATCCCTTTGCCAATTCCACAAGAACAGCCTTAGCGAAAGGCTTCTTGAAGGGAAAGATGTAACTCTGTGAGATGAATTAACAGAACACATAGCAGTTTCTCAGAAAGCTTCTTTCCAGTTTTGAACGGAAGATATTTCCTTTTTTACCATAGCCCTCATTGGGCTTCCAAATATCCCTTTGCCAATTCCACAAGAACAGCCTTACGAAAGGGTTCTTGAAGGGAAAGATGTAACTCTGTGAGATGAATGAACAGAACACAGAGCAGTATCACAAAAAGCTTCTTTCCAGTTTTGAACGGAAGATATTTCCTTTTTCACGATAGCCCTCTATGGGCTTCCAAATATCCCTTTGCCAATTCCACAAGAACAGCCTTAGCGAAAGGCTTCTTGAAGGGAAAGATGTGACTCTGTGAGATGAATTAACAGAACACAGAGCAGTTTCTCAGAAAGCTTCTTTCCAGTTTTGAACGGAAGATATCTCCTTTTTCACCATAGCCCTCTATGGGCTTCCAAATATCCCTTTGCCAATTCCACAAGAACAGCCTTAGCGAAAGGCTTCTTGAAGGGAAAGATGTAACTCTGTGAGATGAATTAGCAGAACACAAAGCAGTTTCTCAGAAAGCTTCTTTCCAGTTTTGAACGGAAGATATTTCCTTTTTCACCATAGCCCTCTATGGGCTTCCAAATATCCCTTTGCCAATTCCACAAGAAGAGCCTTAGTGAAAGGCTTCTTGAAGAGAAAGATGTAACTCTGTGAGATGAATTAACAGAACACAAAGCAGTTTCTCAGAAAGCTTCTTTCCAGTTTTGAACGGAAGATATTCCCTTTTTCACCATAGCCCTCTATCGGCTTCCAAATATGATTTTGCCAATTCCACAAGAAAAGCCTTAGCGAAAGGCTTCTTGAAGGGAAAGATGTAACTCTGTGAGATGAATTAACGGAACACAGAGCAGTTTCTCAGAAAGCTTCTTTCCACTTTTGAACGGAAGTTATTTCCTTTTTCACCATAGCCCTCTATGGGCTTCCAAATATCCCTTTGCCAATTCCACAAGAACAGCCTTAGCGAAAGGCTTCTTGAAGGGAAAGATGTAACTCTGTGCGATGAATTAACAGAACACAAAGTAGTTTCTCAGAAAGCTTCTTTCCACTTTTGAACGGAAGATAATTCCTTTTTCACCATAGCCCTCTATGGGCTTCCAAATATCCCTTTGCCAATTCCACAAGAACAGCCTTAGCGAAAGGCTTCTTGAAGGGAAAGATGTAACTCTGTGAGATGAATTAACAGAACACAGAGCAGTTTCTCAGAAAGCTTCTTTCCAGTTTTGAACGGAAGATATTTCCTTTTTCACCATAGCCCTCTATGGGCTTCCAAATATCCCTTTGCCAATTCCACAAGAACAGCCTTAGCGAAAGGCTTCTTGAAGGGAAAGATGTAACTCTGTCAGATGAAGTAACAGAACACAGAGCAGTTTCTCAGAAAGATTCTTTCCAGTTTTGAACGGAAGATATTTCCTTTTTCACCATAGCCCTCTATGGGCTTCCAAATATCCCTTTGCCAATTCCACAAGAACAGCCTTAGCGAAAGGCTCCTTGAAGGGAAAGATGTAACTCTGTGAGATGAATTAACAGAACACAAAGCAGTTTCTCAGAAAGCTTCTTTCCAGTTTTGAACGGAAGATATTTCCTTTTTCACCATAGCCCTCTATGGGCTTCCAAATATCCCTTTGCCAATTCCACAAGAACAGCCTTAGCGAAAGGCTTCTTGAAGGGAAACATGTAACTCTGTGAGATGAAGTAACAGAACACAGAGCAGTTTCTCAGAAAGCTTCTTTCCAGTTTTGAACGGAAGATATTTCCTTTTTCACCATAGCCCTCTATGGGCTTCCAAATATCCCTTTGCCAATTCCACAAGAACAGCCTTAGGGAAAGGCTTCTTGAAGGGAAAGATGTAACTCTGTGAGATGAATTAACAGAACACAGAGCAGTTTCTCAGAAAGCTTCTTTCCAGTTTTGAACGGAAGATGTTTCCTTTTTCACCATAGCCCTCTATGGGCTTCCAAATATCTCTTTGCCAATTCCACAAGAACAGCCTTAGCGAAAGGATTCTTGAAGGGAAAGATGTAACTCTGTGAGATGAATTAACAGAACACAGAGAAGTTTCTCAGAAAGTTTGTTTCTACTTTTAAACGGAAGATATTTCCTTTTTCACCATAGCCCTCTATGGGCTTCCAAATATCCCTTTGCCAATTCCACAAGAACAGCCTTAGCGAAAGGCTTCTTGAAGGGAAAGATGTAACTCTGTGAGATGAATTAACAGAACACATAGCAGTTTCTCAGAAAGCTTCTTTCCAGTTTTCAACGGAAGATATCTCCTTTTTCACCATAGCCCTCTATGGGCTTCCAAATATCCCTTTGCCAATTCCACAAGAACAGCCTTAGCGAAAGGCTTCTTGAAGGGAAAGATGTAACTCTGTGAGATGAATTAGCAGAACACAAAGCAGTTTCTCAGAAAGCTTCTTTCCAGTTTTGAACGGAAGATATTTCCTTTTTCACCAAAGCCCTCTATGGGCTTCCAAATATCCCTTTGCCAATTCCACAAGAACAGCCTTAGTGAAAGGCTTCTTGAAGAGAAAGATGTAACTCTGTGAGATGAATTAACAGAACACAAAGCAGTTTCTCAGAAAGCTTCTTTCCAGTTTTGAACGGAAGATATTCCCTTTTTCACCATAGCCCTCTATCGGCTTCCAAATATGATTTTGCCAATTCCACAAGAACAGCCTTAGCGAAAGGCTTCTTGAAGGGAAAGATGTAACTCTGTGAGATGAATTAACGGAACACAGAGCAGTTTCTCAGAAAGCTTCTTTCCACTTTTGAACGGAAGTTATTTCCTTTTTCACCATAGCCCTCTATGGGCTTCCAAATATCCCTTTGCCAATTCCACAAGAACATCCTTAGCGAAAGGCTTCTTGAAGGGAAAGATGTAACTCTGTGCGATGAATTAACAGAACACAAAGTAGTTTCTCAGAAAGCTTCTTTCCACTTTTGAACGGAAGATAATTCCTTTTTCACCATAGCCCTCTATGGGCTTCCAAATATCCCTTTGCCAATTCCACAAGAACAGCCTTAGCGAAAGGCTTCTTGAAGGGAAAGATGTAACTCTGTGAGATGAATTAACAGAACACAGAGCAGTTTCTCAGAAAGCTTCTTTCCAGTTTTGAACGGTAGATATTTCCTTTTTCACCATAGCCCTCTATGGGCTTCCAAATATCCCTTTGCCAATTCCACAAGAACAGCCTTAGCGAAAGTCTTCTTGAAGGGAAAGATGTAACTCTGTCAGATGAAGTAACAGAACACAGAGGAGTTTCTCAGAAAGATTCTTTCCAGTTTTGAACGGAAGATATTTCCTTTTTCACCATAGCCCTCTATGGGCTTCCAAATATCCCTTTGCCAATTCCACAAGAACAGCCTTAGGGAAAGGCTTCTTGAAGGGAAAGGTGTAACTCTGTGAGATGAATTAACAGAACACAGAGCAGTTTCTCAGAAAGCTTCTTTCCAGTTTTTAACGGAAGATATTTCCTTTTTCACCATAGCCCTCTATGGGCTTCCAAATATCTCTTTGCCAATTCCACAAGAACAGGCTTAGCGAAAGGATTCTTGAAGGGAAAGATGTAACTCTGTGAGATGAATTAACAGAACACAGAGCAGTTTCTCAGAAAGTTTGTTTCTACTTTTGAACGGAAGATATTTCCTTTTTCACCATAGCCCTCTATGGGCTTCCAAATATCTCTTTGCCAATTCCACAAGAACAGCCTTAGCGAAAGGATTCTTGAAGGGAAAGATGTAACTCTGTGAGATGAATTAACAGAACACAGAGAAGTTTCTCAGAAAGTTTGTTTCTACTTTTAAACGGAAGATATTTCCTTTTTCACCATAGCCCTCTATGGGCTTCCAAATATCCCTTTGCCAATTCCACAAGAACAGCCTTAGCGAAAGGGTTCTTGAAGGGAAAGATGTAACTCTGTGAGATGAATGAACAGAACACAGAGCAGTATCACAAAAAGCTTCTTTCCAGTTTTGAACGGAAGATATTTCCTTTTTCACGATAGCCCTCTGTGGGCTTCCAAATATCCCTTTGCCAATTCCACAAGAACAGCCTTAGCGAAAGGCTTCTTGAAGGGAAAGATGTAACACTGTGAGATGAATTAAGAGAACACAGAGCAGTTTCTCAGAAAGCTTCTTTCCAGTTTTGAACGGAAGATATCTCCTTTTTCACCATAGCCCTCTATGGGCTTCCAAATACCCCTTTGCCAATTCCACAAGAACAGCCTTAGCGAAAGGCTTCTTGAAGGGAAAGATGTAACTCTGTGAGATGAATTAACAGAACACAGAGAAGTTTCTCAGAAAGCTTCTTTCCAGTTTTGAACGGAAGATATTTCCTTTTTTACCATAGCCCTCATTGGGCTTCCAAATATCCCTTTGCCAATTCCACAAGAACAGCCTTAGCGAAAGGGTTCTTGAAGGGAAAGATGTAACTTTGTGAGATGAATTAACAGAACACAGAGCAGTTTCTCAGAAAGCTTCTTTCCAGTTTTGAACGGAAGATATTTCCTTTTTCACGATAGCCCTCTATGGGCTTCCAAATATCCCTTTGCCAATTCCACAAGAACAGCCTTAGCTAAAGGCTTCTTGAAGGGAAAGATGTAACTCTGTGAGATGAATTAACGGAACACAGAGCAGTTTCTCAGAAAGCTTCTTTCCAGTTTTGAACGGAAGATATTTCCTTTTTCACCCTAGCCCTCTATGGGCTTCCAAATATCCCTTTGCCAATTCCACAAGAACAGCCTTAGCGAAAGACTTCCTGAAGGGAAAGATGTAACTCTGTGAGATGAATTAACAGAACACAGAGTAGTTTCTCAGAAAGCTTCTTTCCAGTTTTGAACGGAAGATATTTCCTTTTTCACCATAGCCATCTATGGGCTTCCAAATATCCCTTTGCCAATTCCACAAGAACAGCCTTAGCGAAAGGCTTCTTGAAGGGAAAGACGTAACTCTGTGAGATGAATTAACAGAACACAGAGCAGTTTCTCAGAAAGCTTCTTTCCAGTTTTGAACGGAAGATATTTCCTTTTTCACCGTAGCCCTCTATGGGCTTCCAAATATCCCTTTGCCAACTCCACAAGAACAGCCTTAGCGAAAGGCTTCTTGAAGGGAAAGACCTAACTCTGTGAGATGAATTAACAGAACACAGAGCAGTTTCTCAGAAAGCTTCTTTCCATTTTTGAACGGAAGATATTTCCTTTTCCCCATAGCCCTCTATGGGCTTCCAAATATCCCTTTGCCAATTCCACAAGAACAGCCTTAGCGAAAGGCTTCTTGAAGGGAAAGATGTAACTCTGTGAGATGAATTAACAGAACACAGAGCAGTTTCTCAGAAAGCTTCTTTCCAGTTTTGAACGGAAGATATTTCCTTTTTCACCATAGCCCTCTATGGGCTTCCAAATATCCCTTTGCCAATTCCACAAGAACAGCCTTAGCGAAAGGCTTCTTGAAGGGAAAGATGTAACTCTGTGAGATGAATTAACAGAACACAGAGCTGTTTCGCAGAAAGCTTCTTTCCAGTTTTGAACGGAAGATACTTCCTTTTTCACCATAGCCCTCTATGGGCTTCCAAATATCCCTTTGCCAATTCCACAAGAACAGCCTTAGCGAAAGGCTTCTTGAAGGGAAAGATGTAACTCTGTGAGATGAATTAACAGAACACAGAGCAGTTTCTCAGAAAGCTTCTTTCCAGTTTTGAACGGAAGATATTTCCTTTTTCACCATAGCCCTCTATGGACTTCCAAATATCCCTTTGCCAATTCCACAAGAACAGCCTTCGGGAAAGGCTTCTTGAAGGGAAAGATGTAACTCTGTGAGATGAATTAACAGAACACAGAGCAGTTTCTCAGAAAGCTTCTTTCCAGTTTTGAACGGAAGATATTTCCTTTTTCACCGTAGCCCTCTATGGGCTTCCAAATATCCCTTTGCCAACTCCACAAGAACAGCCTTAGCGAAAGGCTTCTTGAAGGGAAAGACCTAACTCTGTGAGATGAATTAACAGAACACAGAGCAGTTTCTCAGAAAGCTTCTTTCCACTTTTGAACGGAAGATATTTCCTTTTCCCCATAGCCCTCTATTGGCTTCCAAATATCCCTTTGCCAATTCCACAAGAACAGCCTTAGCGAAAGGCTTCTTGAAGGGAAAGATGTAACTCTGTGAGATGAATTAACAGAACACAGAGCAGTTTCTCAGAAAGCTTCTTTCCAGTTTTGAACGGAAGATATTTCCTTTTTCACCATAGCCCTCTATGGGCTTCCAAATATCCCTTTGCCAATTCCACAAGAACAGCCTTAGCGAAAGGCTTCTTGAAGGGAAAGATGTAACTCTGTGAGATGAATTAACAGAACACAGAGCTGTTTCGCAGAAAGCTTCTTTCCAGTTTTGAACGGAAGATACTTCCTTTTTCACCATAGCCCTCTATGGGCTTCCAAATATCCCTTTGCCAATTCCACAAGAACAGCCTTAGCGAAAGGCTTCTTGAAGGGAAAGATGTAACTCTGTGAGATGAATTAATAGAACACAGAGCAGTTTCTAAGAAAGCTTCTTTCCAGTTTTGAACGGAAGATATCTCCTTTTTCACCATAGCCCTCTATGGGCTTCCA
Source organism: Chlorocebus sabaeus (assembly GCF_047675955.1). Classification (NCBI taxonomy): domain Eukaryota; kingdom Metazoa; phylum Chordata; class Mammalia; order Primates; family Cercopithecidae; genus Chlorocebus; species Chlorocebus sabaeus. The sequence goes on along the minus strand of NW_027327537.1, from coordinate 1,055,784 downwards.
AATATCTCTTTGCCAATTCCACAAGAACAGCCTTAGCGAAAGGATTCTTGAAGGGAAAGATGTAACTCTGTGAGATGAATTAACAGAACACAGAGAAGTTTCTCAGAAAGTTTGTTTCTACTTTTAAACGGAAGATATTTCCTTTTTCACCATAGCCCTCTATGGGCTTCCAAATATCCCTTTGCCAATTCCACAAGAACAGCCTTAGCGAAAGGCTTCTTGAAGGGAAAGATGAAACTCTGTGAGATGAATTAACAGAACACATAGCAGTTTCTCAGAAAGCTTCTTTCCAGTTTTGAACGGAAGATATTTCCTTTTTTACCATAGCCCTCATTGGGCTTCCAAATATCCATTTGCCAATTCCACAAGAACAGCCTTAGCGAAAGGGTTCTTGAAGGGAAAGATGTAACGCTGTGAGATGAATGAACAGAACACAGAGCAGTATCACAAAAAGCTTCTTTCCAGTTTTGAACGGAAGATATTTCCTTTTTCACGATAGCCCTCTATGGGCTTCCAAATATCCCTTTGCCAATTCCACAAGAACAGCCTTAGCGAAAGGCTTCTTGAAGGGAAAGATGTGACTCTGTGAGATGAATTAACAGAACACAGAGCAGTTTCTCAGAAAGCTTCTTTCCAGTTTTGAACGGAAGATATCTCCTTTTTCACCATAGCCCTCTATGGGCTTCCAAATATCCCTTTGCCAATTCCACAAGAACAGCCTTAGCGAAAGGCTTCTTGAAGGGAAAGATGTAACTCTGTGAGATGAATTAGCAGAACACAAAGCAGTTTCTCAGAAAGCTTCTTTCCAGTTTTGAACGGAAGATATTTCCTTTTTCACCATAGCCCTCTATGGGCTTCCAAATATCCGTTTGGCAATTCAACAAGAACAGCCTTAGCGAAAGACATCTTGAAGGGAAAGATGTAACTCTGTTAGATGAATTAACAGAACACAGAGCAGTTTCTCAGAAAGCTTCTTTCCAGTTTTGAACGGAAGATATTTCCTTTTTCACCATAGCCCTCTATGGACTTCCAAATATCCCTTTGCCAATTCCACAAGAACAGCCTTCGGGAAAGGCTTCTTGAAGGGAAAGATGTAACTCTGTGAGATGAATTAACAGAACACAGAGCAGTTTCTCAGAAAGCTTCTTTCCAGTTTTGAACGGAAGATATTTCCTTTTTCACCGTAGCCCTCTATGGGCTTCCAAATATCCCTTTGCCAACTCCACAAGAACAGCCTTAGCGAAAGGCTTCTTGAAGGGAAAGACCTAACTCTGTGAGATGAATTAACAGAACACAGAGCAGTTTCTCAGAAAGCTTCTTTCCACTTTTGAACGGAAGATATTTCCTTTTCCCCATAGCCCTCTATTGGCTTCCAAATATCCCTTTGCCAATTCCACAAGAACAGCCTTAGCGAAAGGCTTCTTGAAGGGAAAGATGTAACTCTGTGAGATGAATTAACAGAACACAGAGCAGTTTCTCAGAAAGCTTCTTTCCAGTTTTGAACGGAAGATATTTCCTTTTTCACCATAGCCCTCTATGGGCTTCCAAATATCCCTTTGCCAATTCCACAAGAACAGCCTTAGCGAAAGGCTTCTTGAAGGGAAAGATGTAACTCTGTGAGATGAATTAACAGAACACAGAGCTGTTTCGCAGAAAGCTTCTTTCCAGTTTTGAACGGAAGATACTTCCTTTTTCACCATAGCCCTCTATGGGCTTCCAAATATCCCTTTGCCAATTCCACAAGAACAGCCTTAGCGAAAGGCTTCTTGAAGGGAAAGATGTAACTCTGTGAGATGAATTAACAGAACACAGAGCAGTTTCTAAGAAAGCTTCTTTCCAGTTTTGAACGGAAGATATCTCCTTTTTCACCATAGCCCTCTATGGGCTTCCAAATATCCCTTTGCCAATTCCACAAGAACAGCCTTAGCGAAAGGCTTCTTGAAGGGAAAGATGTAACTCTGTGAGATGAATTAACAGAACACAAAGCAGTTTCTCAGAAAGCTTCTTTCCACTTTTGAACGGAAGATATTTCTTTTTCACCATAGCCCTCTATGGGCTTCCAAATATCCCTTTGCCAATTCCACAAGAACAGCCTTAGCGAAAGGCTTCTTGAAGGGAAAGATGTAACTCTGTGAGATGAATTAACAGAACACAGAGCAGTTTCTCAGAAAGCTTCTTTCCAGTTTTGAACGGAAGATATTTCCTTTTTCACCATAGCCCTCTATGGGCTTCCAAATATCCCTTTGCCAATTCCACAAGAACAGCCTTAGGGAAAGGCTTCTTGAAGGGAAAGATGTAACTCTGTGAGATGAATTAACAGAACACAGAGCAGTTTCTCAGAAAGCTTCTTTCCAGTTTTGAACGGAAGATATTTCCTTTTTCACCATAGCCCTCTATGGGCTTCCAAATATCTCTTTGCCAATTCCACAAGAACAGCCTTAGCGAAAGGATTCTTGAAGGGAAAGATGTAACTCTGTGAGATGAATTAACAGAACACAGAGAAGTTTCTCAGAAAGTTTGTTTCTACTTTTAAACGGAAGATATTTCCTTTTTCACCATAGCCCTCTATGGGCTTCCAAATATCCCTTTGCCAATTCCACAAGAACAGCCTTAGCGAAAGGCTTCTTGAAGGGAAAGATGTAACTCTGTGAGATGAATTAACAGAACACATAGCAGTTTCTCAGAAAGCTTCTTTCCAGTTTTGAACGGAAGATATTTCCTTTTTTACCATAGCCCTCATTGGGCTTCCAAATATCCCTTTGCCAATTCCACAAGAACAGCCTTAGTGAAAGGCTTCTTGAAGAGAAAGATGTAACTCTGTGAGATGAATTAACAGAACACAAAGCAGTTTCTCAGAAAGCTTCTTTCCAGTTTTGAACGGAAGATATTCCCTTTTTCACCATAGCCCTCTATCGGCTTCCAAATATGATTTTGCCAATTCCACAAGAACAGCCTTTGCGAAAGGCTTCTTGAAGGGAAAGATGTAACTCTGTGAGATGAATTAACGGAACACAGAGCAGTTTCTCAGAAAGCTTCTTTCCACTTTTGAACGGAAGTTATTTCCTTTTTCACCATAGCCCTCTATGGGCTTCCAAATATCCCTTTGCCAATTCCACAAGAACAGCCTTAACGAAAGGCTTCTTGAAGGGAAAGATGTAACTCTGTGCGATGAATTAACAGAACACAAAGTAGTTTCTCAGAAAGCTTCTTTCCACTTTTGAACGGAAGATAATTCCTTTTTCACCATAGCCCTCTATGGACTTCCAAATATCCCTTTGCCAATTCCACAAGAACAGCCTTCGGGAAAGGCTTCTTGAAGGGAAAGATGTAACTCTGTGAGATGAATTAACAGAACACAGAGCAGTTTCTCAGAAAGCTTCTTTCCAGTTTTGAACGGAAGATATTTCCTTTTTCACCATAGCCCTCTATGGGCTTCCAAATATCGCTTTGCCAATTCCACAAGAACAGCCTTAGCTAAAGGCTTCTTGAAGGGAAAGATGTAACTCTGTGAGATGAATTAACAGAACACAGAGCAGTTTCTCAGAAAGCTTCTTTCCAGTTTTGAACGGAAGATATTTCCTTTTACTCCATAGACCTCTATGGGCTTCCAAATATCCCTTTGCCAATTCCACAAGAACAGCCTTAGCGAAAGACTTCTTGAAGGGAAAGATGTAACTCTGTGAGATTAATTAACAGAACACAGAGCAGTTTCTCAGAAAGCTTCTTTCAGTTTTGAACGGAAGATATTTCCTTTTTCACCATAGCCCTCTATGGGCTTCCAAATATCCCTTTGCCAATTCGACAAGAACAGCCTTAGCGAAAGGTTTCTTAAAGGGAAAGATGTAACTCTGTGAGATGAATTAACGGAACACAGAGCAGTTTCTCAGAAAGCTTCTTTACAGTTTTGAACGGAAGATATTTCCTTTTTCACCATAGTCCTCTATGGGCTTCCAAATATCCATTTGCCAATTCCACAAGAACAGCCTTAGCGAAAGGCTTTCTGAAGGGAAAGATGTAACTCTGTGAGATGAATTAACAGAACACAGAGCAGTTTCTCAGAAAGCTTCTTTCCACTTTTGAACGGAAGATATTTCCTTTTTCACCGTAGCCCTCTATGGGCTTCCAAATATCCCTTTGCCAATTCCACAAGAACAGCCTTAGCGAACGGCTTCTGGAAGGGAAAGATGTAACTCTGTGAGATGAATTAACAGAACACAGAGTAGTTTCTCAGAAAGCTTCTTTCCAGTTTTGAACGGAAGATATTTCCTTTTTCACCATAGCCCTCTACGGGCTTCCAAATATCCCTTTGCCAATTCCACAAGAACAGCCTTAGCGAAAGGCTTCTTGAAGGGAAAGATGTAACTCTGTGAGATGAATTAACAGAACACAGAGCAGTTTCTCAGAAAGCTTCTTTCCAGTTTTGAACGGAAGATATTTCCTTTTTCACCATATCCCTCTATGGGCTTCCAAATATCCCTTTGCCAATTCCACAAGAACAGCCTTAGCGAAAGGCTTCTTGAAGGGAAAGATATAACTCTGTGAGATGAATTAACAGAACACAGAGCAGTTTCTCAGAAAGCTTCTTTCCAGTTTTGAACGGAAGATATTTCCTTTTTCACCATAGCCCTCTATGGCCTTCCAAATATCCCTTTGCCAATTCCACAAGAACAGCCTTAGCGAAAGGCTCCTTGAAGGGAAAGATGTAACTCTGTGAGATGAATTAACAGAACACAAAGTAGTTTCTCAGAAAGCTTCTTTCCAGTTTTGAACGGAAGATATTTCCTTTTTCACCATAGCCCTCTATGGGCTTCCAAATATCCCTTTGCCAATTCCACAAGAACAGCCTTAGCGAAAGGCTTCTTGAAGGGAAAGATGTAACTCTGTGAGATGAATTAACAGAACACAGAGCAGTTTCTCAGAAAGTTTGTTTCTACTTTTGAACGGAAGATATTTCCTTTTTCACCATAGCCCTCTATGGGCTTCCAAATATCCCTTTGCCAATTCCACAAGAACAGCCTTAGCGAAAGGCTTCTTGAAGGGAAAGATGTAACTCTGTGAGATGAATTAACAGAACACAGAGCAGTTTCTCAGAAAGCTTCTTTCCAGTTTTGAACGGAAGATATTTCCTTTTTCACCATAGCCCTCTATGGGCTTCCAAATATCCCTTTGCCAATTCCACAAGAACAGCCTTAGCGAAAGGCTTCTTGAAGGGAAAGATGTAACTCTGTGAGATGAATTAATAGAACACAGAGCAGTTTCTCAGAAAGCTACTTTCCAGTTTTGAACGGAAGATATTTCCTTTTTCACCATAGCCCTCTATGGGCTTCCAAATATCCCTTTGCCAATTCCACAAGAACAGCCTTAGCGAAAGGCTCCTTGAAGGGAAAGATGTAACTCTGTGAGATGAATTAACAGAACACAAAGCAGTTTCTCAGAAAGCTTCTTTCCAGTTTTGAACGGAAGATATTTCCTTTTTCACCATAGCCCTCTATGGGCTTCCAAATATCCCTTTGCCAATTCCACAAGAACAGCCTTAGCGAAAGGCTTCTTGAAGGGAAAGATGTAACTCTGTGAGATGAATTAACAGAACACAGAGCAGTTTCTCAGAAAGCTTCTTTCCAGTTTTGAACGGAAGATATTTCCTTTTTCACCATAGCCCTCTATGGGCTTCCAAATATCCCTTTGCCAATTCCACAAGAACAGCCTTAGCGAAAGGCTTCTTGAAGGGAAAGATGTAACTCTGTGAGATGAATTAACAGAACACAGAGCAGTTTCTCAGAAAGCTTCTTTCCAGTTTTGAACGGAAGATATTTCCTTTTTCACCATAGCCCTCTATGGGCTTCCAAATATCTCTTTGCCAATTCCACAAGAACAGCCTTAGCGAAAGGATTCTTGAAGGGAAAGATGTAACTCTGTGAGATGAATTAACAGAACACAGAGAAGTTTCTCAGAAAGTTTGTTTCTACTTTTAAACGGAAGATATTTCCTTTTTCACCATAGCCCTCTATGGGCTTCCAAATATCCCTTTGCCAATTCCACAAGAACAGCCTTAGCGAAAGGCTTCTTGAAGGGAAAGATGTAACTCTGTGAGATGAATTAACAGAACACATAGCAGTTTCTCAGAAAGCTTCTTTCCAGTTTTGAACGGAAGATATTTCCTTTTTTACCATAGCCCTCATTGGGCTTCCAAATATCCATTTGCCAATTCCACAAGAACAGCCTTAGCGAAAGGGTTCTTGAAGGGAAAGATGTAACTCTGTGAGATGAATGAACAGAACACAGAGCAGTATCACAAAAAGCTTCTTTCCAGTTTTGAACGGAAGATATTTCCTTTTTCACGATAGCCCTCTATGGGCTTCCAAATATCCCTTTGCCAATTCCACAAGAACAGCCTTAGCGAAAGGCTTCTTGAAGGGAAAGATGTGACTCTGTGAGATGAATTAACAGAACACAGAGCAGTTTCTCAGAAAGCTTCTTTCCAGTTTTGAACGGAAGATATTTCCTTTTTCACCATAGCCCTCTATGGGCTTCCAAATATCGCTTTGCCAATTCCACAAGAACAGCCTTAGCTAAAGGCTTCTTGAAGGGAAAGATGTAACTCTGTGAGATGAATTAACAGAACACAGAGCAGTTTCTCAGAAAGCTTCTTTCAAGTTTTGAACGGAAGATATTTCCTTTTACTCCATAGCCCTCTATGGGCTTCCAAATATCCCTTTGCCAATTCCACAAGAACAGCCTTAGCGAAAGACTTCTTGAAGGGAAAGATGTAACTCTGTGAGATTAATTAACAGAACACAGAGCAGTTTCTCAGAAAGCTTCTTTCAGTTTTGAACGGAAGATATTTCCTTTTTCACCATAGCCCTCTATGGGCTTCCAAATATCCCTTTGCCAATTCGACAAGAACAGCCTTAGCGAAAGGTTTCTTAAAGGGAAAGATGTAACTCTGTGAGATGAATTAACGGAACACAGAGCAGTTTCTCAGAAAGCTTCTTTACAGTTTTGAACGGAAGATATTTCCTTTTTCACCATAGTCCTCTATGGGCTTCCAAATATCCATTTGCCAATTCCACAAGAACAGCCTTAGCGAAATGCTTTCTTAAGGGAAAGATGTAACTCTGTGAGATGAATTAACAGAACACAGAGCAGTTTCTCAGAAAGCTTCTTTCCACTTTTGAACGGAAGATATTTCCTTTTTCACCATAGCCCTCTATGGGCTTCCAAATATCCCTTTGCCAATTCCACAAGAACAGCCTTAGCGAAAGGCTTCTTGAAGGGAAAGATGTAACTCTGTGAGATGAATTAACAGAACACAGAGCAGTTTCTCAGAAAGCTTCTTTCCAGTTTTGAACGGAAGATATTTCCTTTTCACCATAGCCCTCTATGGGCTTCCAAATATCCCTTTGCCAATTCCACAAGAACAGCCTTAGCGAAAGGCTTCTTGAAGGGAAAGATGTAACTCTGTGAGATGAATTAACAGAACACAGAGCAGTTTCTCAGAAAGCTTCTTTCCAGTTTTGAACGGAAGATATTTCCTTTTTCACCATATCCCTCTATGGGCTTCCAAATATCCCTTTGCCAATTCCACAAGAACAGCCTTAGCGAAAGGCTTCTTGAAGGGAAAGATATAACTCTGTGAGATGAATTAACAGAACACAGAGCAGTTTCTCAGAAAGCTTCTTTCCAGTTTTGAACGGAAGATATTTCCTTTTTCACCATAGCCCTCTATGGCCTTCCAAATATCCCTTTGCCAATTCCACAAGAACAGCCTTAGCGAAAGGCTCCTTGAAGGGAAAGATGTAACTCTGTGAGATGAATTAACAGAACACAAAGTAGTTTCTCAGAAAGCTTCTTTCCAGTTTTGAACGGAAGATATTTCCTTTTTCACCATAGCCCTCTATGGGCTTCCAAATATCCCTTTGCCAATTCCACAAGAACAGACTTAGCGAAAGGCTTCTTGAAGGGAAAGATGTAACTCTGTGAGATGAATTAACAGAACACAGAGCAGTTTTTCAGAAAGTTTGTTTCTACTTTTGAACGGAAGATATTTCCTTTTTCACCATAGCCCTCTATGGGCTTCCAAATATCCCTTTGCCAATTCCACAAGAACAGCCTTAGCGAAAGGCTTCCTCAAGGGAAAGATGTAACTCTGTGAGATGCATTAACAGAACACAGAGCAGTTTCTCAGAAAGCTTCTTTCCAGTTTTGAACGGAAGATATTTCCTTTTCACCATAGCCCTCTATGGGCTTCCAAATATCCGTTTGCCAATTACACAAGAACAGCCTTAGCGAAAGACTTCTTGAAGGGAAAGATGTAACTCTGTGAGATGAATTAACAGAACACAGAGCAGTTTCTCAGAAAGCTTCTTTCCAGTTTTGAACGGAAGATATTTCCTTTTTCACCATAGCCCTCTATGGGCTTCCAAATATCCCTTTGCCAATTCCACAAGAACAGCCTTAGCGAAAGACTTCTTGAAGGGAAAGATGTAACTCTGTGAGATGAATTAACAGAACACAGAGCAGTTTCTCAGAAAGTTTCTTTCAGTTTTGAACGGAAGATATTTCCTTTTTCACCATAGCGCTCTATGGGCTTCCAAATATCCCTTTGCCAATTCCACAAGAACAGCCTTAGCGAAAGGTTTCTTGAAGGGAAAGATGTAACTCTGTGAGATGAATTAACGGAACACAGAGCAGTTTCTCAGAAAGCCTCTTTCCAGTTTTGAACGGAAGATATTTCCTTTTTCACCATAGCCCTCTATGGGCTTCCAAATATCCCTTTGCCAATTCCACAAGAACAGCCTTAGCGAAAGGCTTCTTGAAGGGAAAGATGTAACTCTGTGAGATGAATTAACAGAACACAGAGCAGTTTCTCAGAAAGCTTCTTTCCAGTTTTGAACGGAAGATATTTCCTTTTTCACCATAGCCCTCTATGGGCTTCCAAATATCCCTTTGCCATGTCCACAAGAAAGGCCTTAGCGAAAGGCTCCTTGAAGGGAAAGATGTAACTCTGTGAGATGAATTAACAGAACATAGAGCAGTTTCTCAGAAAGCTTCCTTCCAGTTTTGAACGGAAGATATTTCCTTTTTCACCATAGCCCCCTATGGGCTTCCAAATATCCCTTTGCCAATTCCACAAGGACAGCCTTAGCGAAAGACTTCTTGAAGGGAAAGATGTAACTCTGTGAGATGAATTAACAGAACACAGAGCAGTTTCTCAGAAAGTTTCTTTCAGTTTTGAACGGAAGATATTTCCTTTTTCACCATAGCCCTCTATGGGCTTCCAAATATCCCTTTGCCAATTCCACAAGAACAGCCTTAGCGAAAGGTTTCTTGAAGGGAAAGATGTAACTCTGTGAGATGAATTAACGGAACACAGAGCAGTTTCTCAGAAAGCTTCTTTCCAGTTTTGAACGGAAGATATTTCCTTTTTCACCATAGCCCTCTATGGGCTTCCAAATATCCCTTTGCCAATTCCACAAGAACAGCCTTAGCGAAAGGCTTCTTGAAGGGAAAGATGTAACTCTGTGAGATGAATTAACAGAACACAGAGCAGTTTCTCAGAAAGCTTCTTTCCAGTTTTGAACGGAAGATATTTCCTTTTTCACCATAGCCCTCTATGGGCCTCCAAATATCCCTTTGCATATTCCACAAGAACAGCCTTAGCGAAAGGCTCCTTGAAGGGAAAGATGTAACTCTGTGAGATGAATTAGCAGAACCAAAGCAGTTTCTCAGAAAGCTTCTTTCCAGTTTTGAACGGAAGATATTTCCTTTTTCACCATAGCCCTCTATGGGCTTCCAAATATCCCTTTGCCAATTCCACAAGAACAGCCTTAGCGAAAGGCTTCTTGAAGGGAAAGATGTAACTCTGTGCGATGAATTAACAGAACACAAAGCAGTTTCTCAGAAAGCTTCTTTCCACTTTTGAACGGAAGATAATTCCCTTTTCACCATAGCCCTCTATGGGCTTCCAAATATCCCTTTGCCAATTCCACAAGAACAGCCTTAGCGAAAGGCTTCTTGAAGGGAAAGATGTAACTCTGTGAGATGAATTAACAGAACACAGAGCAGTTTCTCAGAAAGCTTATTTCCAGTTTTGAACGGAAGATATTTCCTTTTTCACCATAGCCCTCTATGGGCTTCCAAATATCCCTTTGCCAATTCCACAAGAACAGCCTTAGCGAAAGGCTTCTTGAAGGGAAAGATGTAACTCTGTGAGATGAATTAACAGAACACAGAGCAGTTTCTCAGAAAGCTTCTTTCCAGTTTTGAACGGAAGATATTTCCTTTTTCACCATAGCCCTCTATGGGCTTCCAAATATCCCTTTGCCAATTCCACAAGAACAACCTTAGCGAAAGGCTTCTTGAAGGGAAAGATGTAACTCTGTGAGATGAATTAACAGAACACAGAGCAGTTTCTCAGAAAGTTTGTTTCTACTTTTGAACGGAAGATATTTCCTTTTTCACCATAGCCCTCTATGGGCTTCCAAATATCCCTTTGCCAATTCCACAAGAACAGCCTTAGCGAAAGGCTTCTTGAAGGGAAAGATGTAACTCTGTGAGATGAATTAACAGAACACAGAGCAGTTTCTCAGAAAGCTTCTTTCCAGTTTTGAACGGAAGATATTTCCTTTTTCACCATAGCCCTCTATGGGCTTCCAAATATCCGTTTGCCAATTCCACAAGAACAGCCTTAGCGAAAGACTTCTTGAAGGGAAAGATGTAACTCTGTGAGATGAATTAACAGAACACAGAGCAGTTTCTCAGAAAGCTTATTTCCAGTTTTGAACGGAAGATATTTCCTTTTTCACCATAGCTCTCATTGGGCTTCCAAATATCCCTTTGCCAATTCCACAAGAACAGCCTTAGCGAAAGGGTTCTTGAAGGGAAAGATGTAACTCTGTGAGATGAATTAACAGAACACAGAGCAGTTTCTCAGAAAGCTTCTTTCCAGTTTTGAACGGAAGATATTTCCTTTTTCACCATAGCCCTCTATGGGCTTCCAAATATCCCTTTGCCAATTCCACAAGAACAGCCTTAGCGAAAGGCTTCTTGAAGGGAAAGATGAAACTCTCTGAGCTGAATTAACAGAACATAGAGCAGTTTCTCAGAAAGCTTCTTTCCAGTTTTGAACGGAAGATATTTCCTTTTTCACCATAGCCCTCTATGGGCTTCCAAATATCCCTTTGCCAATTCCACAAGAACAGCCTTAGCGAAAGACTTCTTGAAGGGAAAGATGTAACTCTGTGAGATGAATTAACAGAACACAGAGCAGTTTCTCAGAAAGCTTCTTTCCAGTTTTGAACGGAAGATATTTCCTTTTTCACCATAGCCCTCTATGGGCTTCCAAATATCCCTTTGCCAATTCCACAAGAACAGCCTTAGCGAAAGGCTTCTTGAAGGGAAAGATGTAACTCTGTGAGATGAATTAACAGAACACAGAGCAGTTTCTCAGAAAGCTTCTTTCCAGTTTTGAACGGAAGATATTTGCTTTTTCACCATAGCCCTCTATGGGCTTCCAAATATCACTTTGCCAACACCACAAGAACAGCCTTAGCGAAAGGCTTCTTGAAGGGAAAGACGTAACTCTGTGAGATGAATTAACAGAACACAGAGCAGTTTCTCAGAAAGCTTCTTTCCACTTTTGAACGGAAGATATTTCCTTTTTCACCATAGCCCTCTATGGGCTTCCAAATATCCCTCTGCCAATTCCACAAGAACAGCCTTAGCGAAAGGCTCCTTGAAGGGAAAGATGTAACTCCGTGAGATGAATTAACAGAACACAGAGCAGTTTCTCGGAAAGCTTCTTTCCACTTTTGAACGGAAGATATTTCCTTTTTCACCATAGCCCTCTATGGGCTTCCAAATATCCCTTTGCCAATTCCACAAGAACAGCCTTAGCGAAAGGCTTCTTGAAGGGAAAGATGTAACTCTGTGAGATGAATTAACAGAACACAGAGCAGTTTCTCAGAAAGCTTCTTTCCAGTTTTGAACGGAAGATATTTCCTTTTTCACCATAGCCCTCTATGGGCTTCCAAATATAACATTGCCAATTCCACAAGAACATCCTTAGCGAAAGGCTCCTTGAAGGGAAAGATGTAACACTGTGAGATGAATTAACAGAACACAAAGCAGTTTCTCAGAAAGCTTCTTTCCAGTTTTGAACGGAAGATATTTCCTTTTTCACCATAGCCCTCTATGGGCTTCCAAATATCCCTTTGCCAATTCCACAAGAACAGCCTTAGCGAAAGGCTTCTTGAAGGGAAAGATGTAACTCTGTGAGATGAATTAACAGAACACAGAGCAGTTTCTCAGAAAGCTTCTTTCCAGTTTTGAACGGAAGATATTTCCTTTTTCACCATAGCCCTCTATGGGCTTCCAAATATCCCTTTGCCAATTCCACAAGAACAGCCTTAGCGAAAGGCTCCTTGAAGGGAAAGATGTAACTCTGTGAGATGAATTAACAGAACATAGAGCAGTTTCTCAGAAAGCTTCCTTCCAGTTTTGAACGGAAGATATTTCCTTTTTCACCATAGCCCCCTATGGGCTTCCAAATATCCCTTTGCCAATTCCAAAAGGACAGCCTTAGCGAAAGACTTCTTGAAGGGAAAGATGTAACTCTGTGAGATGAATTAACAGAACACAGAGCAGTTTCTCAGAAAGTTTCTTTCAGTTTTGAACGGAAGATATTTCCTTTTTCACCATAGCCCTCTATGGCCTTCCAAATATCCCTTTGCCAATTCCACAAGAACAGCCTTAGCGAAAGGTTTCTTTAAGGGAAAGATGTAACTCTGTGAGATGAATTAACGGAACACAGAGCAGTTTCTCAGAAAGCTTCTTTCCAGTTTTGAACGGAAGATATTTCCTTTTTCACCATAGCCCTCTATGGGCTTCCAAATATCCCTTTGCATATTCCACAAGAACAGCCTTAGCGAAAGGCTCCTTGAAGGGAAAGATGTAACTCTGTGAGATGAATTAACAGAACCCAGAGCAGTTTCTCAGAAAGCTTCTTTCCAGTTTTGAACGGAAGATATTTAGTTTTTCACCATAGCCCTCTATGGGCTTCCAAATATCCCTTTGCCAATTCCACAAGAACAGCCTTAGCGAAAGGCTTCTTGAAGGGAACGATGTAACTCTGTGAGATGAATTAACAGAACACAGAGTAGTTTCTCAGAAAGCTTCTTTCCAGTTTTGAACGGAAGATATTTCCTTTTTCACCATAGCCCTCTATGGGCTTCCAAATATCCCTTTGCCAATTCCACAAGAACAGCCTTAGCGAAAGGCTTCTTGAAGGGAAAGATGTAACTCTGTGAGATGAATTAACAGAACACAGAGCAGTTTCTCAGAAAGCTTCTTTCCAGTTTTGAACGGAAGATATTTGCTTTTTCACCATAGCCCTCTATGGGCTTCCAAATATCCCTTTGCCAACACCACAAGAACAGCCTTAGCGAAAGGCTTCTTGAAGGGAAAGACGTAACTCTGTGAGATGAATTAACAGAACACAGAGCAGTTTCTCAGAAAGCTTCTTTCCAGTTTTGAACGGAAGATATTTCCTTTTTCTCCATAGCCCTCTATGGGCGTCCAAATATCCCTTTGCCAATTCCACAAGAACAGCCTTAGCGAAAGACTTCTTGAAGGGAAAGATGTAACTCTGTGAGATTAATTAACAGAACACAGAGCAGTTTCTCAGAAAGCTTCTTTCAGTTTTGAACGGAAGATATTTCCTTTTTCACCATAGCCTTCTATGGGCTTCCAAATATCCCTTTGCCAATTCGACAAGAACAGCCTTAGCGAAAAGTTTCTTGAAGGGAAAGATGTAACTCTGTGAGATGAATTAACGGAACACAGAGCAGTTTCTCAGAAAGCTTCTTTCCAGTTTTGAACGGAAGATATTTCCTTTTTCACCATAGTCCTCTATGGGCTTCCAAATATCCATTGGCCAATTCCACAAGAACAGCCTTAGCGAAAGGCTTCTTGAAGGGAAAGATGTAACTCTGTGAGATGAATTAACAGAACACAGAGCAGTTTCTCAGAAAGCTTCTTTCCAGTTTTGAACGGAAGATATTTCCTTTTTCACCATAGCCCTCTATGGGCTTCCAAATATCCCTTTGCCAATTCCACAACAACAGCCTTAGCGAAAGGCTTCTTGAAGGGAAAGATGTAACTCTGTGAGATGAATTAACAGAACACAGAGCAGTTTCTCAGAAAATTTCTTTCCAGTTTTGAACGGAAGATATTTCCTTTTTCACCATAGCCCTCTATGGGCTTCCAAATATCCCTTTGCCAATTCCACAAGAACAGCCTTAGCGAAAGGCTTCTTGAAGGGAAAGATGTAACTCTGTGAGATGAATTAACAGAACACAGAGCAGTTTCTCAGAAAGCTTCTTTCCAGTTTTGAACGGAAGATATTTCCTTTTTCACCATAGCCCTCTATGGGCTTCCAAATATCCCTTTGCCAATTCTACAAGAACAGCCTTAGCGAAAGGATGCTTGAAGGGAAAGATGTAACTCTGTGAGATGAATTAACAGAACACAGAGCAGTTTCTCAGAAAGCTTCTTTCCAGTTTTGAACAGAAGATATTTCCTTTTTCACCATAGCCCTCTCTGGGCTTCCAAATATCCCTTTGCCAATTCCACAAGAACAGCCTTAGCGAAAGGCTCCTTGAAGGGAAAGATGTAACTCTGTGAGATGAATTAACAGAACACAAAGCAGTTTCTCAGAAAGATTCTTTCCAGTTTTGAACGGAAGATATTTCCTTTTTCACCATAGCCCTCTATGGGCTTCCAAATATCCCTTTGCCAATTCCACAAGAACAGCCTTAGCGAAAGGCTTCTTGTAGGGAAAGATGTAACTCTGTGAGATGAATTAACAGAACACAGAGCAGTTTCTCAGAAAGCTTCTTTCCAGTTTTGAACGGAAGATATTTCCTTTTTCACCATAGCCCTCTATGGGCTTCCAAATATCCCTTTGCCAATTCCACAAGAACAGCCTTAGCGAAAGGCTTCTTGAAGGGAAAGATGTAACTCTGTGAGATGAATTAACAGAACACAGAGCAGTTTCTCAGAAAGTTTGTTTCTACTTTTGAACGGAAGATATTTCCTTTTTCACCATAGCCCTCTATGGGCTTCCAAATATCCCTTTGCCAATTCCACAAGAACGGCCTTAGCGAAAGGCTTCTTGAAGGGAAAGATGTAACTCTGTGAGATGAATTAACAGAACACAGAGCAGTTTCTCAGAAAGCTTCTTTCCAGTTTTGAACGGAAGATATTTCCTTTTTCACCATAGCCCTCTATGGGCTTCCAAATATCCGTTTGCCAATTCCACAAGAACAGCCTTAGCGAAAGACTTCTTGAAGGGAAAGATGTAACTCTGTGAGATGAATTAACAGAACACAGAGCAGTTTCTCAGAAAGCTTATTTCCAGTTTTGAACGGAAGATATTTCCTTTTTCACCATAGCCCTCTATGGGCTTCCAAATATCCCTTTGCCAATTCCACAAGAACAGCCTTAGCGAAAGGATTCTTGAAGGGAAAGATGTAACTCTGTGAGATGAATTAACAGAACACAGAGCAGTTTCTCAGAAAGTTTGTTTCTACTTTTGAACGGAAGATATTTCCTTTTTCACCATAGCCCCCTATGGGCTTCCAAATATCCCTTTGCCAATTCCACAAGAACAGCCTTAGCGAAAGGCTTCTTCAAGGGAAAGATGTAACTCTGTGAGATGAATTAACAGAACACAGAGCAGTATCTCAGAAAGCTTCTTTCCAGTTTTGAACGGAAGATATTTCCTTTTTCACCATAGCCCTCTATGGGCTTCCAAATATCCCTTTGCCAATTCCACAAGAACAGCCTTAGCGAAAGACTTCTTGAAGGGAAAGATGTAACTCTGTGAGATGAATTAACAGAACACAGAGCAGTTTCTCAGAAAGCTTCTTTCCAGTTTTGAACGGAAGATATTTCCTTTTTCACCATAGCCCTCTATGGGCTTCCAAATATCCCTTTGCCAATTCCACAAGAACAGCCTTAGCGAAAGGCTTCTTGAAGGGAAAGATGTAACTCTGTGAGATGAATTAACAGAACACAGAGCAGTTTCTCAGAAAGCTTCTTTCCAGTTTTGAACGGAAGATATTTGCTTTTTCACCATAGCCCTCTATGGGCTTCCAAATATCACTTTGCCAACACCACAAGAACAGCCTTAGCGAAAGGCTTCTTGAAGGGAAAGACGTAACTTTGTGAGATGAATTAACAGAACACAGAGCAGTTTCTCAGAAAGCTTCTTTCCACTTTTGAACGGAAGATATTTCCTTTTTCAACATAGCCCTCTATGGGCTTCCAAATATCCCTTTGCCAATTCCACAAGAACAGCCTTAGCGAAAGTCTCCTTGAAGGGAAAGATGTAACTCCGTGAGATGAATTAACAGAACACAGAGCAGTTTCTCGGAAAGCTTCTTTCCACTTTTGAACGGAAGATATTTCCTTTTTCACCATAGCCCTCTATGGGCTTCCAAATATCCCTTTGCCAATTCCACAAGAACAGGCTTAGCGAAAGGCTTCTTGAAGGGAAAGATGTAACTCTGTGAGATGAATTAACAGAACACAGAGCAGTTTCTCAGAAAGCTTCTTTCCAGTTTTGAACGGAAGATATTTCCTTTTTCACCATAGCCCTCTATGGGCTTCCAAATATAACATTGCCAATTCCACAAGAACAGCCGTAGCGAAAGGCTCCTTGAAGGGAAAGATGTAACACTGTGAGATGAATTAACAGAACACAAAGCAGTTTCTCAGAAAGCTTCTTTCCAGTTTTGAACGGAAGATATTTCCTTTTTCACCATAGCCCTCTATGGGCTTCCAAATATCCCTTTGCCATTTCCACAAGAACAGCCTTAGTGAAAGGCTTCTTGAAGGGAAAGATGTAACTCTGTGAGATGAATTAACAGAACACAAAGCAGTTTCTCAGAAAGCTTCTTTCCAGTTTTGAACGGAAGATATCCCTTTTTCACCATAGCCCTCTATCGGCTTCCAAATATGATTTTGCCAATTCCACAAGAACAGCCTTAGCGAAAGGCTTCTTGAAGGGAAAGATGTAACTCTGTGAGATGAATTAACAGAACACAGAGCAGTTTCTCAGAAAGCTTCTTTCCACTTTTGAACGGAAGATATTTCCTTTTTCACCATAGCCCTCTATGGGCTTCCAAATATCCCTTTGCCAATTCCACAAGAACAGCCTTAGCGAAAGGCTTCTTGAAGGGAAAGATGTAACTCTGTGAGATGAATTAACAGAACACAGAGTAGTTTCTCAGAAAGCTTCTTTCAAGTTTTGAACGGAAGATATTTCCTTTTTCACCATAGCCCTCTATGGGCTTCCAAATATCCCTTTGCCAATTCCACAAGAACAGCCTTAGCGAAAGGCTTCTTGAAGGGAAAGATGTAACTCTGTGAGATGAATTAACAGAACACAGAGCAGTTTCTCAGAAAGCTTCTTTCCAGTTTTGAAGGGAAGATATTTGCTTTTTCACCATAGCCCTCTAAGGGCTTCCAAATATCCCTTTGCCAACACCACAAGAACAGCCTTAGCGAAAGGCTTCTTGAAGGGAAAGACGTAACTCTGTGAGATGAATTAACAGAACACAGAGCAGTTTCTCAGAAAGCTTCTTTCCACTTTTGAACGGAAGATATTTCCTTTTTCACCATAGCCCTCTATGGGCTTCCAAATATCCCTTTGCCAATTCCACAAGAACAGCCTTAGCTAAAGGCTTCTTGAAGGGAAAGATGTAACTCTGTGAGATGAATTAACAGAACACAAAGCAGTTTCTCAGAAAGCTTCTTTCCAGTTTTGAACGGAAGATATTTCCTTTTTCACCGTAGCCCTCTATGGGCTTCCAAATATCCCTTTGCCAATTCCACAAGAACAGCCATAGCGAAAGGCTTCTTGAAGGGAAAGATGTAACTCTGTGAGATGAATTAACAGAACACAGAGCAGTTTCTCAGAAAGCTTCTTTCCAGTTTTGAACGGAAGATATTTCCTTTTTCACCATAGCCCTCTATGGGCTTCCAAATATAACATTGCCAATTCCACAAGAACAGCCTTAGCGAAAGGCTCCTTGAAGGGAAAGATGTAACTCTGTGAGATGAATTAACAGAACACAAAGCAGTTTCTCAGAAAGCTTCTTTCCAGTTTTGAACGGAAGATATTTCCTTTTTCACCATAGCCCTCTATGGGCTTCCAAATATCCCTTTGCCAATTCCACAAAAACAGCCTTAGCGAAAGGATTCTTGAAGGGAAAGATGTAACTCTGTGAGATGAATTAACAGAACACAGAGCAGTTTCTCAGAAAGCTTGTTTCTACTTTTGAACGGAAGATATTTCCTTTTTCACCATAGCCCTCTATGGGCTTCCAAATATCCCTTTGCCAATTCCACAAGAACAGCCTTAGCGAATGGCTTCTTGAAGGGAAAGATGTAACTCTGTGAGATGAATTAACAGAACACAGAGCAGTTTCTCAGAAAGCTTCTTTCCAGTTTTGAACGGAAGATATTTCCTTTTTCACCATAGCCCTCTATGGGCCTCCAAATATCCGTTTGCCAATTCCACAAGAACAGCCTTAGCGAAAGGCTTCTTGAAGGGAAAGATGTAACTCTGTGAGATGAATTAACAGAACACAGAGCAGTTTCTCAGAAAGCTTCTTTCCAGTTTTGAACGGAAGATATTTCCTTTTTCACCACAGCCCTCTATGGGCTTCCAAATATCCCTTTGCCAATTTCACAAGAACAGCCTTAGCGAAAGACTTCTTGAAGGGAAAGATGTAACTCTGTGAGATGAATTAACAGAACACAGAGCAGTTTCTCAGAAAGCTTCTTTCAGTTTTGAACGGAAGATATTTCCTTTTTCACCATAGCCCTCTATGGGCTTCCAAATATCCCTTTGCCAATTCCACCAGAACAGCCTTAGCGAAAGGTTTCTTGAAGGGAAAGATGTAACTCTGTGAGATGAATTAACGGAACACAGAGCAGTTTCTCAGAAAGCTTCTTTCCAGTTTTGAACGGAAGATATTTCCTTTTTCACCATAGCCCTCTATGGGCTTCCAAATATCCCTTTGCCAATTCCACAACAACAGCCTTAGCGAAAGGCTTCTTGAAGGGAAAGATGTAACTCTGTGAGATGAATTAACAGAACACAGAGCAGTTTCTCAGAAAGCTTCTTTTCAGTTTTGAACGGAAGATATTTCCTTTTTCACCATAGCCCTCTATGGGCTTCCAAATATCCCTTTGCCAATTCCACAAGAACAGCCTTAGCGAAAGGCTTCTTGAAGGGAAAGATGTAACTCTGTGAGATGAATTAACAGAACACAGAGCAGTTTCTCAGAAAGCTTCTTTCCAGTTTTTAACGGAAGATATTTCCTTTTTCACCATAGCCCTCTATGGGCTTCCAAATATCCCTTTGCCAATTCCACAAGAACAGCCTTAGCGAAAGGCTTCTTGAAGGGAAAGATGTAACTCTGTGAGATGAATTAACAGAACACAGAGCAGTTTCTCAGAAAGCTTCTTTCCAGTTTTGAACGGAAGATATTTCCTTTTTCACCATAGCCCTCTATGGGCTTCCAAATATCCCTTTGCCAATTCCACAAGAACAGCCTTAGCGAAAGGCTCCTTGAAGGGAAAGATGTAACTCTGTGAGATGAATTAACAGAACACAGAGCAGTTTCTCAGAAAGCTTGTTTCTACTTTTGAACGGAAGATATTTCCTTTTTCACCATAGCCCTCTATGGGCTTCCAAATATCCCTTTGCCAATTCCACAAGAACAGCCTTAGCGAAAGGCTTCTTGAAGGGAAAGATGTAACTCTGTGAGATGAATTAACAGAACACAGAGCAGTTTCTCAGAAAGCTTCTTTCCAGTTTTGAACGGAAGATATTTCCTTTTTCACCATAGCCCTCTATGGGCCTCCAAATATCCGTTTGCCAATTCCACAAGAACAGCCTTAGCGAAAGGCTTCTTGAAGGGAAAGATGTAACTCTGTGAGATGAATTAACAGAACACAGAGCAGTTTCTCAGAAAGCTTCTTTCCAGTTTTGAACGGAAGATATTTCCTTTTTCACCACAGCCCTCTATGGGCTTCCAAATATCCCTTTGCCAATTTCACAAGAACAGCCTTAGCGAAAGACTTCTTGAAGGGAAAGATGTAACTCTGTGAGATGAATTAACAGAACACAGAGCAGTTTCTCAGAAAGCTTCTTTCAGTTTTGAACGGAAGATATTTCCTTTTTCACCATAGCCCTCTATGGGCTTCCAAATATCCCTTTGCCAATTCCACCAGAACAGCCTTAGCGAAAGGTTTCTTGAAGGGAAAGATGTAACTCTGTGAGATGAATTAACGGAACACAGAGCAGTTTCTCAGAAAGCTTCTTTCCAGTTTTGAACGGAAGATATTTCCTTTTTCACCATAGCCCTCTATGGGCTTCCAAATATCCCTTTGCCAATTCCACAACAACAGCCTTAGCGAAAGGCTTCTTGAAGGGAAAGATGTAACTCTGTGAGATGAATTAACAGAACACAGAGCAGTTTCTCAGAAAGCTTCTTTCCAGTTTTGAACGGAAGATATTTCCTTTTTCACCATAGCCCTCTATGGGCTTCCAAATATCCCTTTGCCAATTCCACAAGAACAGCCTTAGCGAAAGGCTTCTTGAAGGGAAAGATGTAACTCTGTGAGATGAATTAACAGAACACAGAGCAGTTTCTCAGAAAGCTTCTTTCCAGTTTTTAACGGAAGATATTTCCTTTTTCACCATAGCCCTCTATGGGCTTCCAAATATCCCTTTGCCAATTCCACAAGAACAGCCTTAGCGAAAGGCTTCTTGAAGGGAAAGATGTAACTCTGTGAGATGAATTAACAGAACACAGAGCAGTTTCTCAGAAAGCTTCTTTCCAGTTTTGAACGGAAGATATTTCCTTTTTCACCATAGCCCTCTATGGGCTTCCAAATATCCCTTTGCCAATTCCACAAGAACAGCCTTAGCGAAAGGCTCCTTGAAGGGAAAGATGTAACTCTGTGAGATGAATTAACAGAACACAGAGCAGTTTCTCAGAAAGTTTGTTTCTACTTTTGAACGGAAGATATTTCCTTTTTCACCATAGCCCTCTATGGGCCTCCAAATATCCGTTTGCCAGTTCCACAAGAACAGCCTTAGCGAAAGGCTTCTTGAAGGGAAAGATGTAACTCTGTGAGATGAATTAACAGAACACAGAGCAGTTTCTCAGAAAGCTTCTTTCCAGTTTTTAACGGAAGATATTTCCTTTTTCACCACAGCCCTCTATGGGCTTCCAAATATCCCTTTGCCAATTTCACAAGAACAGCCTTAGTGAAAGACTTCTTGAAGGGAAAGATGTAACTCTGTGAGATGAATTAACAGAACACAGAGCAGTTTCTCAGAAAGCTTCTTTCAGTTTTGAACGGAAGATATTTCCTTTTTCACCATAGCCCTCTATGGGCTTCCAAATATCCCTTTGCCAATTCCACCAGAACAGCCTTAGCGAAAGGTTTCTTGAAGGGAAAGATGTAACTCTGTGAGATGAATTAACAGAACACAAAGCAGTTTCTCAGAAAGCTTCTTTCCAGTTTTGAACGGAAGATATTTCCTTTTTCACCATAGCCCTCTATGGGCTTCCAAATATCCCTTTGCCAATTCCACAAGAACAGCCTTAGCGAAAGGCTTCTTGAAGGGAAAGATGTAACTCTGTGAGATGAAGTAACAGAACACAGAGCAGTTTCTCAGAAAGCTTCTTTCCAGTTTTGAACGGAAGATATTTCCTTTTTCACCATAGCCCTCTATGGGCTTCCAAATATCCCTTTGCCAATTCCACAAGAACAGCCTTAGCGAAAGGCTTCTTGAAGGGAAAGATGTAACTCTGTGAGATGAATTAACAGAACACAGAGCAGTTTCTCAGAAAGCTTCTTTCCAGTTTTGAACGGAAGATATTTCCTTTTTCACCATAGCCCTCTATGGGCTTCCAAATATCCCTTTGCCAATTCCACAAGAACAGCCTTAGCGAAAGGCTTCTTGAAGGGAAAGATGTAATTCTGTGAGATGAATTAACAGAACACAGAGCAGTTTCTCAGAAAGCTTCTTTCCACTTTTGAACGGAAGATATTTCCTTTTTCACCATAGCCCTCTATGGGCTTCCAAATATCCCTTTGCCAATTCCACAAGAACAGCCTTAGCGAAAGGCTTCTTGAAGGGAAAGATGTAACTCTGTGAGATGAATTAACAGAACACAGAGCAGTTTCTCAGAAAGCTTCTTTCCACTTTTGAACGGAAGATATTTCCTTTTTCACCATAGCCCTCTATGGGCTTCCAAATATCCCTTTGCCAATTCCACAAGAACAGCCTTAGCGAAAGGCTTCTTGAAGGGAAAGATGTAACTCTGTGAGATGAATTAACAGAACACAGAGCAGTTTCTCAGAAAGTTTGTTTCTACTTTTGAACGGAAGATATTTCCTTTTTCACCATAGCCCTCTATGGGCTTCCAAATATCCCTTTGCCAATTCCACAAGAACAGCCTTAGCGAAAGGCTCCTTGAAGGGAAAGATGTAACTCTGTGAGATGAATTAACAGAACACAGAGCAGTTTCTCAGAAAGCTTCTTTCCAGTTTTGAACGGAAGATATTTCCTTTTTCACCATAGCCCTCTATGGGCTTCCAAATATCCCTTTGCATATTCCACAAGAACAGCCTTAGCGAAAGGCTTCTTGAAGGGAAAGATGTAACTCTGTGAGATGAATTAACAGAACACAGAGCAGTTTCTCAGAAAGCTTCTTTCCACTTTTGAACGGAAGATATTTCCTTTTTCACCATAGCCCTCTATGGGCTTCCAAATATCCCTTTGCCAATTCCACAAGAACAGCCTTAGCGAAAGGCTCCTTGAAGGGAAAGATGTAACTCTGTGAGATGAATTAACAGAACACAGAGCAGTTTCTCAGAAAGCTTCTTTCCAGTTTTGAACGGAAGATATTTCCTTTTTCACCATAGCCCTCTATGGGCTTCCAAATATCCCTTTGCCAATTCCACAAGAACAGCCTTAGCGAAAGGCTTCTTGAAGGGAAAGATGTAACTCTGTGAGATGAATTAACAGAACACAGAGCAGTTTCTCAGAAAGCTTCTTTCCAGTTTTGATCGGAAGATATTTCCTTTTTCACCATAGCCCTCTATGGGCTTCCAAATATCCCTTTGCCAATTCCACAAGAACAGCCTTAGCTAAAGGCTTCTTGAAGGGAAAGATGTAACTCTGTGAGATGAAGTAACAGAACACAGAGCAGTTTCTCAGAAAGCTTCTTTCCAGTTTTGAACGGAAGATATTTCCTTTTTCACCATAGCCCTCTATGGGCTTCCAAATATCCCTTTGCCAATTCCACAAGAGCAGCCTTAGGGAAAGGCATCTTGAAGGGAAAGATGTAACTCTGTGAGATGAATTAACAGAACACAGAGCAGTTTCTCAGATTGCTTCTTTCCAGTTTTGAACGGAAGATATTTCCTTTTTCACCATAGCCCTCTATGGGCTTCCAAATATCCCTTTGCCAATTCCACAAGAACAGCCTTAGCGAAAGGATTCTTGAAGGGAAAGATGTAACTCTGTGAGATGAATTAACAGAACACAGAGCAGTTTCTCAGAAAGTTTGTTTCTACTTTTGAACGGAAGATATTTCCTTTATCACCATAGCCCTCTATGGGCTTCCAAATATCCCTTTGCCAATTCCACAAGAACAGCCTTAGCAAAAGGCTTCTTGAAGGGAAAGATGTAACTCTGTGAGATGAATTAACAGAACACAGAGCAGTTTCTCAGAAAGCTTCTTTCCAGTTTTGAACGGAAGATATTTCCTTTTTCACCATAGCCCTCTATGGGCTTCCAAATATCCGTTTGCCAATTCCACAAGAACAGCCTTAGCGAAAGACTTCTTGAAGGGAAAGATGTAACTCGGTGAGATGAATTAACAGAACACAGAGCAGTTTCTCAGAAAGCTTCTTTCCAGTTTTGAACGGAAGATATTTCCTTTTTCTCCATAGCCCTGTATGGGCTTCCAAATATCCCTTTGCCAATTCCACAAGAACAGCCTTAGGGAAAGGCTTCTTGAAGGGAAAGATGTAACTCTGTGAGATGAATTAACAGAACACAGAGCAGTTTCTCAGAAAGCTTCTTTGCAGTTTTGAACGGAAGATATTTCCTTTTTCACCATAGCCCTCTATGGGCTTCCAAATATCCCTTTGCCAATTCCACAAGAACAGCCGTAGCGAAAGGGTTCTTGAAGGGAAAGATGTAACTCTGTGAGATGAATTAACAGAACACAGAGCAGTTTCTCAGAGAGCTTCTTTCCAGTTTTGAACGGAAGATATTTCCTTTTTCACCATAGCCCTCTATGGGCTTCCAAATATCCCTTTGCCAATTCCACAAGAACAGCCTTAGCGAAAGGCTTCTTGAAGGGAAAGATGTAACTCTGTGAGATGAATTAACAGAACACAGAGCAGTTTCTCAGAAAGCTTCTTTCCAGTTTTGAACGGAAGATATTTCCTTTTTCACCATAGCCCTCTATGGGCTTCCAAATATCCCTTTGCCAATTCCACAAGAACAGCCTTAGCGAAAGGCTCCTTGAAGGGAAAGATGTAACTCTGTGAGATGAATTAACAGAACACAGAGCAGTTTCTCAGAAAGTTTGTTTCTACTTTTGAACGGAAGATATTTCCTTTTTCACCATAGCCCTCTATGGGCCTCCAAATATCCGTTTGCCAGTTCCACAAGAACAGCCTTAGCGAAAGGCTTCTTGAAGGGAAAGATGTAACTCTGTGAGATGAATTAACAGAACACAGAGCAGTTTCTCAGAAAGCTTCTTTCCAGTTTTTAACGGAAGATATTTCCTTTTTCACCACAGCCCTCTATGGGCTTCCAAATATCCCTTTGCCAATTTCACAAGAACAGCCTTAGCGAAAGACTTCTTGAAGGGAAAGATGTAACTCTGTGAGATGAATTAACAGAACACAGAGCAGTTTCTCAGAAAGCTTCTTTCAGTTTTGAACGGAAGATATTTCCTTTTTCACCATAGCCCTCTATGGGCTTCCAAATATCCCTTTGCCAATTCCACCAGAACAGCCTTAGCGAAAGGTTTCTTGAAGGGAAAGATGTAACTCTGTGAGATGAATTAACAGAACACAAAGCAGTTTCTCAGAAAGCTTCTTTCCAGTTTTGAACGGAAGATATTTCCTTTTTCACCATAGCCCTCTATGGGCTTCCAAATATCCCTTTGCCAATTCCACAAGAACAGCCTTAGCGAAAGGCTTCTTGAAGGGAAAGATGTAACTCTGTGAGATGAAGTAACAGAACACAGAGCAGTTTCTCAGAAAGCTTCTTTCCACTTTTGAACGGAAGATATTTCCTTTTTCACCATAGCCCTCTATGGGCTTCCAAATATCCCTTTGCCAATTCCACAAGAACAGCCTTAGCGAAAGGCTTCTTGAAGGGAAAGATGTAACTCTGTGAGATGAATTAACAGAACACAGAGCAGTTTCTCAGAAAGCTTCTTTCCACTTTTGAACGGAAGATATTTCCTTTTTCACCATAGCCCTCTATGGGCTTCCAAATATCCCTTTGCCAATTCCACCAGAACAGCCTTAGCGAAAGGCTTCTTGAAGGGAAAGATGTAACTCTGTGAGATGAATTAACAGAACACAGAGCAGTTTCTCAGAAAGCTTCTTTCCAGTTTTGAACGGAAGATATTTCCTTTTTCACCATAGCCCTCTATGGGCTTCCAAATATCCCTTTGCCAATTCCACAAGAACAGCCTTAGCGAAAGGCTCCTTGAAGGGAAAGATGTAACTCTGTGAGATGAATTAACAGAACACAGAGCAGTTTCTCAGAAAGCTTCTTTCCAGTTTTGAACGGAAGATATTTCCTTTTTCACCATAGCCCTCTATGGGCTTCCAAATATCCCTTTGCCAATTCCACAAGAACAGCCTTAGCGAAAGGCTTCTTGAAGGGAAAGATGTAACTCTGTGAGATGAATTAACAGAACACAGAGCAGTTTCTCAGAAAGCTTCTTTCCAGTTTTGAACGGAAGATATTTCCTTTTTCAACATAGCCCTCTATGGGCTTCCAAATATCCCTTTGCCAATTCCACAAGAACAGCCTTAGCGAAAGGCTTCTTGAAGGGAAAGATGTAACTCTGTGAGATGAATTAACAGAACACAGAGCAGTTTCTCAGAAAGCTTCTTTCCAGTTTTGGACGGAAGATATTTCCTTTTTCACCATAGCCCTCTATGGGCTTCCAAATATCCCTTTGCCAATTCCACAAGAACAACCTTAGCGAAAGGCTCCTTGAAGGGAAAGATGTAACTCTGTGAGATGAATTAACAGAACACAGAGCAGTTTCTCAGAAAGCTTCTTTCAGTTTTGAACTGAAGATATTTCCTTTTTCACCATAGCCCTCTATGGGCTTCCAAATATCCCTTTGCCAATTCCACAAGAACAGCCTTAGCGAAAGGCTTCTTGAAGGGAAAGATGTAACTCTGTGAGATGAATTAACAGAACACAAAGCAGTTTCTCAGAAAGATTCTTTCCAGTTTTGAACGGAATATATTTCCTTTTTCACCATAGCCCTCTATGGGCTTCCAAATATCCCTTTGCCAATTCCACAAGAACAGCCTTAGCGAAAGGCTTCTTGAAGGGAAAGATGTAACTCTGTGAGATGAATTAACAGAACACAGAGCAGTTTCTCAGAAAGTTTGTTTCTACTTTTGAACGGAAGATATTTCCTTTTTCACCATAGCCCTCTATGGGCTTCCAAATATCCCTTTGCCAATTCCACAAGAACAGCCTTAGCGAAAGGCTCCTTGAAGGGAAAGATGTAACTCTGTGAGATGAATTAACAGAACACAGAGCAGTTTCTCAGAAAGCTTCTTTCCAGTTTTGAACGGAAGATATTTCCTTTTTCACCATAGCCCTCTATGGGCTTCCAAATATCCCTTTGCATATTCCACAAGAACAGCCTTAGCGAAAGGCTTCTTGAAGGGAAAGATGTAACTCTGTGAGATGAATTAACAGAACACAGAGCAGTTTCTCAGAAAGCTTCTTTCCAGTTTTGAACGGAAGATATTTCCTTTTTCACCATAGCCCTCTATGGGCTTCCAAATATCCCTTTGCCAATTCCACAAGAACAGCCTTAGCGAAAGGCTCCTTGAAGGGAAAGATGTAACTCTGTGAGATGAATTAACAGAACACAGAGCAGTTTCTCAGAAAGCTTCTTTCCAGTTTTGAACGGAAGATATTTCCTTTTTCACCATAGCCCTCTATGGGCTTCCAAATATCCCTTTGCCAATTCCACAAGAACAGCCTTAGCGAAAGGCTTCTTGAAGGGAAAGATGTAACTCTGTGAGATGAATTAACAGAACACAGAGCAGTTTCTCAGAAAGCTTCTTTCCAGTTTTGATCGGAAGATATTTCCTTTTTCACCATAGCCCTCTATGGGCTTCCAAATATCCCTTTGCCAATTCCACAAGAACAGCCTTAGCTAAAGGCTTCTTGAAGGGAAAGATGTAACTCTGTGAGATGAAGTAACAGAACACAGAGCAGTTTCTCAGAAAGCTTCTTTCCAGTTTTGAACGGAAGATATTTCCTTTTTCACCATAGCCCTCTATGGGCTTCCAAATATCCCTTTGCCAATTCCACAAGAGCAGCCTTAGGGAAAGGCTTCTTGAAGGGAAAGATGTAACTCTGTGAGATGAATTAACAGAACACAGAGCAGTTTCTCAGATAGCTTCTTTCCAGTTTTGAACGGAAGATATTTCCTTTTTCACCATAGCCCTCTATGGGCTTCCAAATATCCCTTTGCCAATTCCACAAGAACAGCCTTAGCGAAAGGATTCTTGAAGGGAAAGATGTAACTCTGTGAGATGAATTAACAGAACACAGAGCAGTTTCTCAGAAAGTTTGTTTCTACTTTTGAACGGAAGATATTTCCTTTATCACCATAGCCCTCTATGGGCTTCCAAATATCCCTTTCCCAATTCCACAAGAACAGCCTTAGCAAAAGGCTTCTTGAAGGGAAAGATGTAACTCTGTGAGATGAATTAACAGAACACAGAGCAGTTTCTCAGAAAGCTTCTTTCCAGTTTTGAACGGAAGATATTTCCTTTTTCACCATAGCCCTCTATGGGCTTCCAAATATCCGTTTGCCAATTCCACAAGAACAGCCTTAGCGAAAGACTTCTTGAAGGGAAAGATGTAACTCGGTGAGATGAATTAACAGAACACAGAGCAGTTTCTCAGAAAGCTTCTTTCCAGTTTTGAACGGAAGACATTTCCTTTTTCTCCATAGCCCTGTATGGGCTTCCAAATATCCCTTTGCCAATTCCAAAAGAACAGCCTTAGGGAAAGGCTTCTTGAAGGGAAAGATGTAACTCTGTGAGATGAATTAACAGAACACAGAGCAGTTTCTCAGAAAGCTTCTTTGCAGTTTTGAACGGAAGATATTTCCTTTTTCACCATAGCCCTCTATGGGCTTCCAAATATCCCTTTGCCAATTCCACAAGAACAGCCGTAGCGAAAGGGTTCTTGAAGGGAAAGATGTAACTCTGTGAGATGAATTAACAGAACACAGAGCAGTTTCTCAGAAAGCTTCTTTCCAGTTTTGAACGGAAGATATTTCCTTTTTCACCATAGCCCTCTATGGGCTTCCAAATATCCCTTTGCCAATTCCACAAGAACAGCCTTAGCTAAAGGCTTCTTGAAGGGAAAGATGTAACTCTGTGAGATGAATTAACAGAACACAGAGCAGTTTCTCAGAAAGCTTCTTTCCAGTTTTGAACGGAAGATATTTCCTTTTTCACCATAGCCCTCTATGGGCTTCCAAATACCCCTTTGCCAATTACACAAGAACAGCCTTAGCGAAAGACTTCTTGAAGGGAAAGATGTAACTCTGCGAGATGAATTAACAGAACACAGAGCAGTTTCTCAGAAAGCTTCTTTCAGTTTTGAACGGAAGATATTTCCTTTTTCACCATAGCCCTCTATGGGCTTCCAAATATCCCTTTGCCAATTACACAAGAACAGCCTTAGCGAAAGTTTTCTTGAAGGGAAAGATGTAACTCTGTGAGATGAATTAAAGGAACACAGAGCAGTTTCTCAGAAAGCTTCTTTCCAGTTTTGAACGGAAGATATTTCCTTTTTCACCATAGCCCTCTATGGGCTTCCAAATATCCCTTTGCCAATTCCACAAGAACAGCCTTAGCGAAAGGCTCCTTGAAGGGAAAGATGTAACTCTGTGAGATGAATTAGCAGAACACAAAGCAGTTTCTCAGAAAGCTTCTTTCCAGTTTTGAACGGAAGATATTTCCTTTTTCACCATAGCCCTCTATGGGCTTCCAAATATCCCTTTGCAAATTCCACAAGAACAGCCTTAGCGAAAGGCTTCTTGAAGGGAAAGATGTAACTCTGTGAGATGAATTAACAGAACACAGCGCAGTTTCTCAGAAAGCTTCTTTCCAGTTTTGAACGGAAGATATTTCCTTTTTCACCATAGCCCTCTATGGGCTTCCAAATATCCCTTTGCCAATTCCACAAGAACAGCCTTAGCGAAAGGCTTCTTGAAGGGAAAGATGTAACTCTGTGAGATGAATTAACAGAACACAGAGCAGTTTCTCAGAAAGCTTCTTTCCAGTTTTGAACGGAAGATATTTCCTTTTTCACGATAGCCCTCTATGGGCTTCCAAATATCCCTTTTCCAATTCCACAAGAACAGCCTTAGCGAAAGGCTCCTTGAAGGGAAAGATGTAACTCTGTGAGATGAATTAACAGAACACAGAGCAGTTTCTCAGAAAGCTTCTTTCAGTTTTGAACGGAAGATATTGCCTTTTTCACCATAGCCCTCTATGGGCTTCCAAATATCCCTTTGCCAATTCCACAAGAACAGCCTTAGCGAAAGGCTTCTTGAAGGGAAAGATGTAACTCTGTGAGATGAATTAACAGAACACAGAGCAGTTTCTCAGAAAGCTTCTTTCCAGTTTTGAACGGAAGATATTTCCTTTTTCACCATAGCCCTCTATGGGCTTCCAAATATCCCTTTGCCAATTCCACAAGAACAGCCTTAGCGAAAGGCTTCTTGAAGGGAAAGATGTAACTCTGTGAGATGAATTAACAGAACACAGAGCAGTTTCTCAGAAAGCTTCTTTCCAGTTTTGAACGGAAGATATTTCCTTTTTCACCATAGCCCTCTATGGGCTTCCAAATATCCCTTTGCCAATTCCACAAGAACAGCCTTAGCGAAAGGCTTCTTGAAGGGAAAGATGTAACTCTGTGAGATGAATTAACAGAACACAGAGCAGTTTCTCAGATAGCTTCTTTCCAGTTTTGAACGGAAGATATTTCCTTTTTCACCATAGCCCTCTATGGGCTTCCAAATATCCCTTTGCCAATTCCACAAGAACAGCCTTAGCGAAAGGATTCTTGAAGGGAAAGATGTAACTCTGTGAGATGAATTAAAGGAACACAGAGCAGTTTCTCAGAAAGCTTCTTTCCAGTTTTGAACGGAAGATATTTCCTTTTTCACCATAGCCCTCTATGGGCTTCCAAATATCCCTTTGCCAATTCCACAAGAACAGCCTTAGCGAAAGGCTCTTTGAAGGGAAAGATGTAACTCTGTGAGATGAATTAGCAGAACACAAAGCAGTTTCTCAGAAAGCTTCTTTCCAGTTTTGAACGGAAGATATTTCCTTTTTCACCATAGCCCTCTATGGGCTTCCAAATATCCCTTTGCAAATTCCACAAGAACAGCCTTAGCGAAAGGCTTCTTGAAGGGAAAGATGTAACTCTGTGAGATGAATTAACAGAACACAGCGCAGTTTCTCAGAAAGCTTCTTTCCAGTTTTGAACGGAAGATATTTCCTTTTTCACCATAGCCCTCTATGGGCTTCCAAATATCCCTTTGCCAATTCCACAAGAACAGCCTTAGTGAAAGGCTTCTCGAAGGGAAAGATGTAACTCTGTGAGATGAATTAACAGAACACAAAGCAGTTTCTCAGAAAGCTTCTTTCCAGTTTTGAACGGAAGATATTTCCTTTTTCACCATAGCCCTCTATGGGCTTCCAAATATCCCTTTGCCAATTCCACAAGAACAGCCTTAGCGAAAGGCTCCTTGAAGGGAAAGATGTAACTCTGTGAGATGAATTAACAGAACACAGAGCAGTTTCTCAGAAAGCTTCTTTCAGTTTTGAACGGAAGATATTTCCGTTTTCACCATAGCCCTCTATGGGCTTCCAAATATCCCTTTGACAATTCCACAAGAACAGCCTTAGCGAAAGACTTCTTGAAGGGAAAGATGTAACTCTGTGAGATGAATTAACAGAACACAGAGCAGTTTCTCAGAAAGCTTCTTTCCAGTTTTGAACGGAAGATATTTCCTTTTTCACCATAGCCCTCTATGGGCTTCCAAATATCCCTTTGCCAATTCCACAAGAACAGCCTTAGCGAAAGGCTTCTTGAAGGGAAAGATGTAACTCTGTGAGATGAATTAACAGAACACAGAGCAGTTTCTCAGAAAGCTTCTTTCCAGTTTTGAACGGAAGATATTTCCTTTTTCACCATAGCCCTCTATGGGCTTCCAAATATCCCTTTGCCAATTCCACAAGAACAGCCTTAGCTAAAGGCTTCTTGAAGGGAAAGATGTAACTCTGTGAGATGAATTAACAGAACACAGAGCAGTTTCTCAGAAAGTTTGTTTCTACTTTTGAACGGAAGATATTTGTTTTTCACCATAGCCCTCTATGGGCTTCCAAATATCCCTTTGCCAATTCCACAAGAACAGCCTTAGCGAAAGGCTTCTTGAAGGGAAAGATGTAACTCTGTGAGATGAATTAACAGAACACAGAGCAGTTTCTCAGAAAGTTTGTTTCTACTTTTGAACGGAAGATATTTCCTTTTTCACCATAGCCCTCTATGGGCTTCCAAATATCCCTTTGCCAATTCCACAAGAACAGCCTTAGCGAAAGGCTCCTTGAAGGGAAAGATGTAACTCTGTGAGATGAATTAACAGAACACAGAGCAGTTTCTCAGAAAGCTTCTTTCCAGTTTTGAACGGAAGATATTTCCTTTTTCACCATAGCCCTCTATGGGCTTCCAAATATCCCTTTGCATATTCCACAAGAACAGCCTTAGCGAAAGGCTTCTTGAAGGGAAAGATGTAACTCTGTGAGATGAATTAACAGAACACAGAGAAGTTTCTCAGAAAGTTTGTTTCTACTTTTAAACGGAAGATATTTCCTTTTTCACCATAGCCCTCTATGGGCTTCCAAATATCCCTTTGCCAATTCCACAAGAACAGCCTTAGCGAAAGGCTTCTTGAAGGGAAAGATGTAACTCTGTGAGATGAATTAACAGAACACATAGCAGTTTCTCAGAAAGCTTCTTTCCAGTTTTGAACGGAAGATATTTCCTTTTTTACCATAGCCCTCATTGGGCTTCCAAATATCCCTTTGCCAATTCCACAAGAACAGCCTTAGCGAAAGGGTTCTTGAAGGGAAAGATGTAACTCTGTGAGATGAATTAACAGAACACAGAGCAGTTTCTCAGAAAGCTTCTTTCCAGTTTTGAACGGAAGATATTTCCTTTTTCACGATAGCCCTCTATGGGCTTCCAAATATCCCTTTGCCAATTCCACAAGAACAGCCTTAGCTAAAGGCTTCTTGAAGGGAAAGATGTAACTCTGTGAGATGAATTAACAGAACACAGAGCAGTTTCTCAGAAAGCTTCTTTCCAGTTTTGAACGGAAGATATTTCCTTTTTCACCATAGCCCTCTATGGGCTTCCAAATATCCCTTTGCCAATTCCACAAGAACAGCCTTAGCGAAAGCCTTCCTGAAGGGAAAGATGTAACTCTGTGAGATGAATTAACAGAACACAGAGTAGTTTCTCAGAAAGCTTCTTTCCAGTTTTGAACGTAAGATATTTCCTTTTTCACCATAGCCATCTATGGGCTTCCAAATATCCCTTTGCCAATTCCACAAGAACAGCCTTAGCGAAAGGCTTCTTGAAGGGAAAGACGTAACTCTGTGAGATGAATTAACAGAACACAGAGCAGTTTCTCAGAAAGCTTCTTTCCACTTTTGAACGGAAGATATTTCCTTTTTCACCATAGCCCTCTATGGGCTTCCAAATATCCCTTTGCCAACTCCACAAGAACAGCCTTAGCGAAAGGCTTCTTGAAGGGAAAGACGTAACTCTGTGAGATGAATTAACAGAACACAGAGCAGTTTCTCAGAAAGCTTCTTTCCACTTTTGAACGGAAGATATTTCCTTTTTCACCATAGCCCTCTATGGGCTTCCAAATATCCCTTTGCCAATTCCACAAGAACAGCCTTAGCGAAAGGCTTCTTGAAGGGAAAGATGTAACTCTGTGAGATGAATTAACAGAACACAGAGCAGTTTCTCAGAAAGCTTCTTTCCAGTTTTGAACGGAAGATATTTCCTTTTTCACCATAGCCCTCTATGGGCTTCCAAATATCCCTTTGCCAATTCCACAAGAACAGCCTTAGCGAAAGGCTTCTTGAAGGGAAAGATGTAACTCTGTGAGATGAATTAACAGAACACAGAGCAGTTTCGCAGAAAGCTTCTTTCCAGTTTTGAACGGAAGATACTTGCTTTTTCACCATATCCCTCTATGGGCTTCCAAATATCCCTTTGCCAATTCCACAAGAACAGCCTTAGCGAAAGGCTTCTTGAAGGGAAAGATGTAACTCTGTGAGATGAATTAACAGAACACAGAGCAGTTTCTAAGAAAGCTTCTTTCCAGTTTTGAACGGAATATATCTCCTTTTTCACCATAGCCCTCTATGGGCTTCCAAATATCCCTTTGCCAATTCCACAAGAACAGCCTTAGCGAAAGGATGCTTGAAGGGAAAGATGTAACTCTGTGAGATGAATTAATAGAACACAGAGCAGTTTCTCAGAAAGCTTCTTTCCAGTTTTGACGGAAGATATTTCCTTTTTCACCATAGCCCTCTATGGGCTTCCAAATATCCCTTTGCC
This sequence comes from Chlorocebus sabaeus, assembly GCF_047675955.1. Classification (NCBI taxonomy): domain Eukaryota; kingdom Metazoa; phylum Chordata; class Mammalia; order Primates; family Cercopithecidae; genus Chlorocebus; species Chlorocebus sabaeus. The sequence continues at coordinate 1,021,736 of NW_027327537.1, read as the reverse complement.
AATTCCACAAGAACAGCCTTAGCGAAAGGCTCCTTGAAGGGAAAGATGTAACTCTGTGAGATGAATTAACAGAACACAAAGCAGTTTCTCAGAAAGCTTCTATCCAGTTTTGAACGGAAGATATTTCCTTTTTCACCATAGCCCTCTATGGGCTTCCAAATATCCCTTTGCCAATTCCACAAGAACAGCCTTAGCGAAAGGCTTCTTGAAGGGAAAGATGTAACTCTGTGAGATGAAGTAACAGAACACAGAGCAGTTTCTCAGAAAGCTTCCTTCCAGTTTTGAACGGAAGATATTTCCTTTTTCACCATAGCCCTCTTTGGGCTTCCAAATATCCCTTTGCCAATTCCACAAGAACAGCCTTAGGGAAAGGCTTCTTGAAGGGAAAGATGTAACTCTGTGAGATGAATTAACAGAACACAGAGCAGTTTCTCAGAAAGCTTCTTTCCAGTTTTGAACGGAAGATATTTCCTTTTTCACCATAGCCCTCTATGGGCTTCCAAATATCTCTTTGCCAATTCCAAAGGAACAGCCTTAGCGAAAGGCTTCTTGAAGGAAAAGATGTAACTCTGTGAGATGAATTAACAGAACACAGAGCAGTTTCTCAGAACGTTTGTTTCTACTTTTGAACGGAAGATATTTCCTTTTTCACCATAGCCCTCTATGGGCTTCCAAATATCCCTTTGCCAATTCCACAAGAACAGCCTTAGCGAAAGGGTTCTTGAAGGGAAAGATGTAACTCTGTGAGATGAATTAACAGAACACAAAGCAGTTTCTCAGAAAGCTTCTTTCCACTTTTGAACGGAAGATATTTCCTTTTTCACCATAGCCCTCTATGGGCTTCCAAATATCCCTTTGCCAATTCCACAAGAACAGCCTTAGCGAAAGGATGCTTGAAGGGAAAGATGTAACTCTGTGAGATGAATTAACAGAACACAGAGCAGTTTCTCAGAAAGCTTCTTTCCAGTTTTGAACGGAAGATATTTCCTTTTTCACCATAGCCCTCTATGGGCTTCCAAATATCCCTTTGCCAATTCCACAAGAACAGCCTTAGCGAAAGGATGCTTGAAGGGAAAGATGTAACCCTGTGAGATGAATTAACAGAACACAGAGCAGTTTCTCAGAAAGCTTCTTTCCAGTTTTGAATGGAAGATATTTCCTTTTTCACCATAGCGCTCTATGGGCTTCCAAATATCCCTTTGCCAATTCCACAAGAACAGCCTTAGCGAAAGGCTTCTTGAAGGGAAAGATGTAACTCTGTGAGATGAAGTAACAGAACACAGAGCAGTTTCTCAGAATGCTTCTTTCCAGTTTTGAACGGAAGATATTTCCTTTTTCACCATAGCCCTCTATGGGCTTCCAAATATCCCTTTGCCAATTCCACAAGAACAGCCTTAGGGAAAGGCTTCTTGAAGGGAAAGATGTAACTCAGTGAGATGAATTAACAGAACACAGAGCAGTTTCTCAGAATGCTTCTTTCCAGTTTTGAACGGAAGATGTTTCCTTTTTCACCATAGCCCTCTATGGGCTTCCAAATATCCCTTTGCCAATTCCACAAGAACAGCCTTAGCGAAAGGCTTCTTGAAGGGAAAGATGTAACTCTGTGAGATGAATTAACAGAACACAGAGCAGTTTCTCAGAAAGTTTGTTTCTACTTTTGAACGGAAGATATTTCCTTTTTCACCATAGCCCTCTATGGGCTTCCAAATATCCCTTTGCCAATTCCAAAAGAACAGCCTTAGCGAAAGGCTTCTTGAAGGGAAAGATGTAACTCTGTGAGATGAATTAACAGAACACAGAGCTGTTTCTCAGAAAGCTTCTTTCCAGTTTTGAACGGAAGATATTTCCTTTTTCACCATAGCCCTCTATGGGCTTCCAAATATCCCTTTGCCAATTCCACAAGAACAGCCTTAGCGAAAGACTTCTTGAAGGGAAAGATGTAACTCTGTGAGATGAATTAACAGAACACAGAGCAGTTTCTCAGAAAGCTTCTTTCCAGTTTTGAACGGAAGATATTTCCTTTTTCACCATAGCCCTCTATGGGCTTCCAAATATCCCTTTGCCAATTCCACAAGAACAGCCTTTGGGAAAGGCTTCTTGAAGGGAAAGATGTAACTCTGTGAGATGAATTAACAGAACAGAGAGCAGTTTCTCAGAAAGCTTCTTTCCAGTTTTGAACGGAAGATATTTCCTTTTTCACCATAGCCCTCTATGGGCTTCCAAATATCCCTTTGCCAATTCCACAAGAACAGCCTTAGCGAAAGGATTCTTGAAGGGAAAGATGTAACTCTGTGAGATGAATTCACAGAACACAGAGCAGTTTCTCAGAAAGTTTGTTTCTACTTTTGAACGGAAGATATTTCCTTTTTCACCATAGCCCTCTATGGGCTTCCAAATATCCCTTTGCCAATTCCACAAGAACAGCCTTAGCGAAAGGCTTCTTGAAGGGAAAGATGTAACTCTGTGAGATGAATTAACAGAACACATAGCAGTTTCTCAGAAAGCTTCTTTCCAGTTTTGAACGGAAGATATTTCCTTTTTTACCATAGCCCTCAGTGGGCTTCCAAATATCCCTTTGCCAATTCCACAAGAACAGCCTTAGCGAAAGGGTTCTTGAAGGGAAAGATGTAACTCTGTGAGATGAATTAACAGAACACAGAGCAGTTTCTCAGAAAGCTTCTTTCCAGTTTTGAACGGAAGATATTTCCTTTTTCACGATAGCCCTCTATGGGCTTCCAAATATCCCTTTGCCAATTCCACAAGAACAGCCTTAGCTAAAGGCTTCTTGAAGGGAAAGATGTAACTCTGTGAGATGAATTAACAGAACACAGAGCAGTTTCTCAGAAAGCTTCTTTCCAGTTTTGAACGGAAGATGTTTCCTTTTTCACCATAGCCCTCTATGGGCTTCCAAATATCCCTTTGCCAATTCCACAAGAACAGCCTTAGCGAAAGACTTCTTGAAGGGAAAGATGTAACTCTGTGAGACGAATTAACAGAACACAGAGTAGTTTCTCAGAAAGCTTCTTTCCAGTTTTGAACGGAAGATATTTCCTTTTTCACCATAGCCCTCTATGGGCTTCCAAATATCCCTTTGCCAATTCCACAAGAACAGCCTTAGCGAAAGGATTCTTGAAGGGAAAGATGTAACTCTGTGAGATGAATTAACAGAACACAGAGAAGTTTCTCAGAAAGTTTGTTTCTACTTTTAAACGGAAGATATTTCCTTTTTCACCATAGCCCTCTATGGGCTTCCAAATATCCCTTTGCCAATTCCACAAGAACAGCCTTAGCGAAAGGCTTCTTGAAGGGAAAGACGTAACTCTGTGAGATGAATTAACAGAACACAGAGCAGTTTCTCCGAAAGCTTCTTTCCACTTTTGAACGGAAGATATTTCCTTTTTCACCAAAGCCCTCTATGGGCTTCCAAATATCCCTTTGCCAATTCCACAAGAACAGCCTTAGCGAAAGGATGCTTGAAGGGAAAGATGTAACTCTGTGAGATGAATTAATAGAACACAGAGCAGTTTCTCAGAAAGCTTCTTTCCAGTTTTGACGGAAGATATTTCCTTTTTCACCATAGCCCTCTATGGGCTTCCAAATATCCCTTTGCCAATTCCACAAGAACAGCCTTAGCGAAAGGCTCCTTGAAGGGAAAGATGTAACTCTGTGAGATGAATTAACAGAACACAAAGCAGTTTCTCAGAAAGCTTCTATCCAGTTTTGAACGGAAGATATTTCCTTTTTCACCATAGCCCTCTATGGGCTTCCAAATATCCCTTTGCCAATTCCACAAGAACAGCCTTAGCGAAAGGCTTCTTGAAGGGAAAGATGTAACTCTGTGAGATGAAGTAACAGAACACAGAGCAGTTTCTCAGAAAGCTTCCTTCCAGTTTTGAACGGAAGATATTTCCTTTTTCACCATAGCCCTCTTTGGGCTTCCAAATATCCCTTTGCCAATTCCACAAGAACAGCCTTAGGGAAAGGCTTCTTGAAGGGAAAGATGTAACTCTGTGAGATGAATTAACAGAACACAGAGCAGTTTCTCAGAAAGCTTCTTTCCAGTTTTGAACGGAAGATATTTCCTTTTTCACCATAGCCCTCTATGGGCTTCCAAATATCTCTTTGCCAATTCCAAAGGAACAGCCTTAGCGAAAGGCTTCTTGAAGGAAAAGATGTAACTCTGTGAGATGAATTAACAGAACACAGAGCAGTTTCTCAGAACGTTTGTTTCTACTTTTGAACGGAAGATATTTCCTTTTTCACCATAGCCCTCTATGGGCTTCCAAATATCCCTTTGCCAATTCCACAAGAACAGCCTTAGCGAAAGGGTTCTTGAAGGGAAAGATGTAACTCTGTGAGATGAATTAACAGAACACAAAGCAGTTTCTCAGAAAGCTTCTTTCCACTTTTGAACGGAAGATATTTCCTTTTTCACCATAGCCCTCTATGGGCTTCCAAATATCCCTTTGCCAATTCCACAAGAACAGCCTTAGCGAAAGGATGCTTGAAGGGAAAGATGTAACTCTGTGAGATGAATTAACAGAACACAGAGCAGTTTCTCAGAAAGCTTCTTTCCAGTTTTGAACGGAAGATATTTCCTTTTTCACCATAGCCCTCTATGGGCTTCCAAATATCCCTTTGCCAATTCCACAAGAACAGCCTTAGCGAAAGGATGCTTGAAGGGAAAGATGTAACCCTGTGAGATGAATTAACAGAACACAGAGCAGTTTCTCAGAAAGCTTCTTTCCAGTTTTGAATGGAAGATATTTCCTTTTTCACCATAGCCCTCTAAGGGCTTCCAAATATCCCTTTGCCAATTCCACAAGAACAGCCTTAGCGAAAGGCTTCTTGAAGGGAAAGATGTAACTCTGTGAGATGAATTAACAGAACACAGAGCAGTTTCTCAGAAAGCTTCTTTCCACTTTTGAACGGAAGATATTTCCTTTTTCACCATAGCCCTCTATGGGCTTCCAAATATCCCTTTGCGAATTCCACAAGAACAGCCTTAGCGAAAGGCTCCTTGAAGGGAAAGATGTAACTCTGTGAGATGAATTAACAGAACACAAAGCAGTTTCTCAGAAAGCTTCTTTCCAGTTTTGAACGGAAGATATTTCCTTTTTCACCATAGCGCTCTATGGGCTTCCAAATATCCCTTTGCCAATTCCACAAGAACAGCCTTAGCGAAAGGCTTCTTGAAGGGAAAGATGTAACTCTGTGAGATGAAGTAACAGAACACAGAGCAGTTTCTCAGAATGCTTCTTTCCAGTTTTGAACGGAAGATATTTCCTTTTTCACCATAGCCCTCTATGGGCTTCCAAATATCCCTTTGCCAATTCCACAAGAACAGCCTTAGGGAAAGGCTTCTTGAAGGGAAAGATGTAACTCAGTGAGATGAATTAACAGAACACAGAGCAGTTTCTCAGAATGCTTCTTTCCAGTTTTGAACGGAAGATGTTTCCTTTTTCACCATAGCCCTCTATGGGCTTCCAAATATCCCTTTGCCAATTCCACAAGAACAGCCTTAGCGAAAGGCTTCTTGAAGGGAAAGATGTAACTCTGTGAGATGAATTAACAGAACACAGAGCAGTTTCTCAGAAAGTTTGTTTCTACTTTTGAACGGAAGATATTTCCTTTTTCACCATAGCCCTCTATGGGCTTCCAAATATCCCTTTGCCAATTCCAAAAGAACAGCCTTAGCGAAAGGCTTCTTGAAGGGAAAGATGTAACTCTGTGAGATGAATTAACAGAACACAGAGCTGTTTCTCAGAAAGCTTCTTTCCAGTTTTGAACGGAAGATATTTCCTTTTTCACCATAGCCCTCTATGGGCTTCCAAATATCCCTTTGCCAATTCCACAAGAACAGCCTTAGCGAAAGACTTCTTGAAGGGAAAGATGTAACTCTGTGAGATGAATTAACAGAACACAGAGCAGTTTCTCAGAAAGCTTCTTTCCAGTTTTGAACGGAAGATATTTCCTTTTTCACCATAGCCCTCTATGGGCTTCCAAATATCCCTTTGCCAATTCCACAAGAACAGCCTTTGGGAAAGGCTTCTTGAAGGGAAAGATGTAACTGTGTGAGATGAATTAACAGAACAGAGAGCAGTTTCTCAGAAAGCTTCTTTCCAGTTTTGAACGGAAGATATTTCCTTTTTCACCATAGCCCTCTATGGGCTTCCAAATATCCCTTTGCCAATTCCACAAGAACAGCCTTAGCGAAAGGATTCTTGAAGGGAAAGATGTAACTCTGTGAGATGAATTCACAGAACACAGAGCAGTTTCTCAGAAAGTTTGTTTCTACTTTTGAACGGAAGATATTTCCTTTTTCACCATAGCCCTCTATGGGCTTCCAAATATCCCTTTGCCAATTCCACAAGAACAGCCTTAGCGAAAGGCTTCTTGAAGGGAAAGATGTAACTCTGTGAGATGAATTAACAGAACACATAGCAGTTTCTCAGAAAGCTTCTTTCCAGTTTTGAACGGAAGATATTTCCTTTTTTACCATAGCCCTCAGTGGGCTTCCAAATATCCCTTTGCCAATTCCACAAGAACAGCCTTAGCGAAAGGGTTCTTGAAGGGAAAGATGTAACTCTGTGAGATGAATTAACAGAACACAGAGCAGTTTCTCAGAAAGCTTCTTTCCAGTTTTGAACGGAAGATATTTCCTTTTTCACGATAGCCCTCTATGGGCTTCCAAATATCCCTTTGCCAATTCCACAAGAACAGCCTTAGCTAAAGGCTTCTTGAAGGGAAAGATGTAACTCTGTGAGATGAATTAACAGAACACAGAGCAGTTTCTCAGAAAGCTTCTTTCCAGTTTTGAACGGAAGATGTTTCCTTTTTCACCATAGCCCTCTATGGGCTTCCAAATATCCCTTTGCCAATTCCACAAGAACAGCCTTAGCGAAAGACTTCTTGAAGGGAAAGATGTAACTCTGTGAGACGAATTAACAGAACACAGAGTAGTTTCTCAGAAAGCTTCTTTCCAGTTTTGAACGGAAGATATTTCCTTTTTCACCATAGCCCTCTATGGGCTTCCAAATATCCCTTTGCCAATTCCACAAGAACAGCCTTAGCGAAAGGATTCTTGAAGGGAAAGATGTAACTCTGTGAGATGAATTAACAGAACACAGAGAAGTTTCTCAGAAAGTTTGTTTCTACTTTTAAACGGAAGATATTTCCTTTTTCACCATAGCCCTCTATGGGCTTCCAAATATCCCTTTGCCAATTCCACAAGAACAGCCTTAGCGAAAGGCTTCTTGAAGGGAAAGACGTAACTCTGTGAGATGAATTAACAGAACACAGAGCAGTTTCTCAGAAAGCTTCTTTCCACTTTTGAACGGAAGATATTTCCTTTTTCACCAAAGCCCTCTATGGGCTTCCAAATATCCCTTTGCCAATTCCACAAGAACAGCCTTAGCGAAAGGATTCTTGAAGGGAAAGATGTAACTCTGTGAGATGAATTAACAGAACACAGAGCAGTTTCTCAGAAAGCTTCTTTCCAGTTTTGAACGGAAGATATTTCCTTTTTCACCATAGCCCTCTATGGGCTTCCAAATATCCCTTTGCCAATTCCACAAGAACAGCCTTAGCGAAAGGCTTCTTGAAGGGAAAGATGTAACTCTGTGAGATGAATTAACAGAACACAGAGCAGTTTCTCAGAAAGCTTCTTTCCAGTTTTGATCGGAAGATATTTCCTTTTTCACCATAGCCCTCTATGGGCTTCCAAATATCCCTTTGCCAATTCCACAAGAACAGCCTTAGCTAAAGGCTTCTTGAAGGGAAAGATGTAACTCTGTGAGATGAAGTAACAGAACACAGAGCAGTTTCTCAGAAAGGTTCTTTCCAGTTTTGAACGGAAGATATTTCCTTTTTCACCATAGCCCTCTATGGGCTTCCAAATATCCCTTTGCCCATTCCACAAGAGCAGCCTTAGGGAAAGGCTTCTTGAAGGGAAAGATGTAACTCTGTGAGATGAATTAACAGAACACAGAGCAGTTTCTCAGATAGCTTCTTTCCAGTTTTGAACGGAAGATATTTCCTTTTTCACCATAGCCCTCTAAGGGCTTCCAAATATCCCTTTGCCAATTCCACAAGAACAGCCTTAGCGAAAGGATTCTTGAAGGGAAAGATGTAACTCTGTGAGATGAATTAACAGAACACAGAGCAGTTTCTCAGAAAGTTTGTTTCTACTTTTGAACGGAAGATATTTCCTTTATCACCATAGCCCTCTATGGGCTTCCAAATATCCCTTTGCCAATTCCACAAGAACAGCCTTAGCAAAAGGCTTCTTGAAGGGAAAGATGTAACTCTGTGAGATGAATTAACAGAACACAGAGCAGTTTCTCAGAAAGCTTCTTTCCAGTTTTGAACGGAAGATATTTCCTTTTTCACCATAGCCCTCTATGGGCTTCCAAATATCCCTTTGCCAATTCCACAAGAACAGCCGTAGCGAAAGGGTTCTTGAAGGGAAAGATGTAACTCTGTGAGATGAATTAACAGAACACAGAGCAGTTTCTCAGAAAGCTTCTTTCCAGTTTTGAACGGAAGATATTTCCTTTTTCACCATAGCCCTCTATGGGCTTCCAAATATCCCTTTGCCAATTCCACAAGAACAGCCTTAGCTAAAGGCTTCTTGAAGGGAAAGATGTAACTCTGTGAGATGAATTAACAGAACACAGAGTAGTTTCTCAGAAAGCTTCTTTCCAGTTTTGAACGGAAGATATTTCCTTTTTCACCATAGCCCTCTATGGGCTTCCAAATATCCCTTTGCCAATTACACAAGAACAGCCTTAGCGAAAGACTTCTTGAAGGGAAAGATGTAACTCTGTGAGATGAATTAACAGAACACAGAGCAGTTTCTCAGAAAGCTTCTTTCCAGTTTTGAACGGAAGATATTTCCTTTTTCACCAAAGCCCTCTATGGGCTTCCAAATATCCCTTTGCCAATTACACAAGAACAGCCTTAGCGAAAGTTTTCTTGAAGGGAAAGATGTAACTCTGTGAGATGAATTAAAGGAACACAGAGCAGTTTCTCAGAAAGCTTCTTTACAGTTTTGAACGGAAGATATTTCCTTTTTCACCATAGCCCTCTATGGGCTTCCAAATATCCCTTTGCCAATTCCACAAGAACAGCCTTAGCGAAAGGCTCCTTGAAGGGAAAGATGTAACTCTGTGAGATGAATTAGCAGAACACAAAGCAGTTTCTCAGAAAGCTTCTTTCCAGTTTTGAACGGAAGATATTTCCTTTTTCACCATAGCCCTCTATGGGCTTCCAAATATCCCTTTGCAAATTCCACAAGAACAGCCTTAGCGAAAGGCTTCTTGAAGGGAAAGATGTAACTCTGTGAGATGAATTAACAGAACACAGCGCAGTTTCTCAGAAAGCTTCTTTCCAGTTTTCAACGGAAGATATTTCCTTTTTCACCATAGCCCTCTATGGGCTTCCAAATATCCCTTTGCCAATTCCACAAGAACAGCCTTAGTGAAAGGCTTCTCGAAGGGAAAGATGTAACTCTGTGAGATGAATTAACAGAACACAAAGCAGTTTCTCAGAAAGCTACTTTCCAGTTTTGAACGGAAGATATTTCCTTTTTCACCATAGCCCTCTATGGGCTTCCAAATATCCCTTTGCCAATTCCACAAGAACAGCCTTAGCGAAAGGCTCCTTGAAGGGAAAGATGTAACTCTGTGAGATGAATTAACAGAACACAGAGCAGTTTCTCAGAAAGCTTCTTTCAGTTTTGAACGGAAGATATTTCCTTTTTCACCATAGCCCTCTATGGGCTTCCAAATATCCCTTTGCCAATTCCACAAGAACAGCCTTAGCGAAAGGCTTCTTGAAGGGAAAGATGTAACTCTGTGAGATGAATTAACAGAACACAGAGCAGTTTCTCAGAAAGCTTCTTTCCAGTTTTGAACGGAAGATATTTCCTTTTTCACCATAGCCCTCTATGGGCTTCCAAATATCCCTTTGCCAATTCCACAAGAACAGCCTTAGCGAAAGGCTTTTGAAGGGAAAGATGTAACTCTGTGAGATGAATTAACAGAACACAGAGCAGTTTCTCAGAAAGCTTCTTTCCAGTTTTGAACGGAAGATACTTCCTTTTTCACCATAGCCCTCTATGGGCTTCCAAATATCCCTTTGCCAATTCCACAAGAACAGCCTTAGCTAAAGGCTTCTTGAAGGGAAAGATGTAACTCTGTGAGATGAATTAACAGAACACAGAGCAGTTTCTCAGAAAGTTTGTTTCTACTTTTGAACGGAAGATATTTCCTTTTTCACCATAGCCCTCTATGGGCTTCCAAATATCCCTTTGCCAATTCCACAAGAACAGCCTTAGCGAAAGGCTTCTTGAAGGGAAAGATGTAACTCTGTGAGATGAATTAACAGAACACAGAGCAGTTTCTCAGAAAGTTTGTTTCTACTTTTGAACGGAAGATATTTCCTTTTTCACCATAGCCCTCTATGGGCTTCCAAATATCCCTTTGCCAATTCCACAAGAACAGCCTTAGCGAAAGGCTCCTTGAAGGGAAAGATGTAACTCTGTGAGATGAATTAACAGAACACAGAGCAGTTTCTCAGAAAGCTTCTTTCCAGTTTTGAACGGAAGATATTTCCTTTTTCACCATAGCCCTCTATGGGCTTCCAAATATCCCTTTGCATATTCCACAAGAACAGCCTTAGCGAAAGGCTTCTTGAAGGGAAAGATGTAACTCTGTGAGATGAATTAACAGAACACAGAGAAGTTTCTCAGAAAGTTTGTTTCTACTTTTAAACGGAAGATATTTCCTTTTTCACCATAGCCCTCTATGGGCTTCCAAATATCCCTTTGCCAATTCCACAAGAACAGCCTTAGCGAAAGGCTTCTTGAAGGGAAAGATGTAACTCTGTGAGATGAATTAACAGAACACATAGCAGTTTCTCAGAAAGCTTCTTTCCAGTTTTGAACGGAAGATATTTCCTTTTTTACCATAGCCCTCATTGGGCTTCCAAATATCCCTTTGCCAATTCCACAAGAACAGCCTTAGCGAAAGGGTTCTTGAAGGGAAAGATGTAACTCTGTGAGATGAATTAACAGAACACAGAGCGGTTTCTCAGAAAGCTTCTTTCCAGTTTTGAACGGAAGATATTTCCTTTTTCACGATAGCCCTCTATGGGCTTCCAAATATCCCTTTGCCAATTCCACAAGAACAGCCTTAGCTAAAGGCTTCTTGAAGGGAATGATGTAACTCTGTGAGATGAATTAACAGAACACAGAGCAGTTTCTCAGAAAGCTTCTTTCCAGTTTTGAACGGAAGATATTTCCTTTTTCACCATAGCCCTCTATGGGCTTCCAAATATCCCTTTGCCAATTCCACAAGAACAGCCTTAGCGAAAGACTTCCTGAAGGGAAAGATGTAACTCTGTGAGATGAATTAACAGAACACAGAGTAGTTTCTCAGAAAGCTTCTTTCCAGTTTTGAAAGGAAGATATTTCCTTTTTCACCATAGCCATCTATGGGCTTCCAAATATCCCTTTGCCAATTCCACAAGAACAGCCTTAGCGAAAGGCTTCTTGAAGGGAAAGACGTAACTCTGTGAGATGAATTAACAGAACACAGAGCAGTTTCTCAGAAAGCTTCTTTCCACTTTTGAACGGAAGATATTTCCTTTTTCACCATAGCCCTCTATGGGCTTCCAAATATCCCTTTGCCAACTCCACAAGAACAGCCTTAGCGAAAGGCTTCTTGAAGGGAAAGACGTAACTCTGTGAGATGAATTAACAGAACACAGAGCAGTTTCTCAGAAAGCTTCTTTCCACTTTTGAACGGAAGATATTTCCTTTTTCACCATAGCCCTCTATGGGCTTCCAAATATCCCTTTGCCAATTCCACAAGAACAGCCTTAGCGAAAGGCTTCTTGAAGGGAAAGATGTAACTCTGTGAGATGAATTAACAGAACACAGAGCAGTTTCGCAGAAAGCTTCTTTCCAGTTTTGAACGGAAGATACTTCCTTTTTCACCATAGCCCTCTATGGGCTTCCAAATATCCCTTTGCCAATTCCACAAGAACAGCCTTAGCGAAAGGCTTCTTGAAGGGAAAGATGTAACTCTGTGAGATGAATTAACAGAACACAGAGCAGTTTCTCAGAAAGCTTCTTTCCAGTTTTGAACGGAAGATATTTCCTTTTTCACCATAGCCCTCTATGGGCTTCCAAATATCCCTTTGCCAATTCCACAAGAACAGCCTTAGCGAAAGGCTCCTTGAAGGGAAAGATGTAACTCTGTGAGATGAATTAGCAGAACACAAAGCAGTTTCTCAGAAAGCTTCTTTCCAGTTTTGAACGGAAGATATTTCCTTTTTCACCATAGCCCTCTATGGGCTTCCAAATATCCCTTTGCCAATTCCACAAGAACAGCCTTAGTGAAAGGCTTCTTGAAGGGAAAGATGTAACTCTGTGAGATGAATTAACAGAACACAAAGCAGTTTCTCAGAAAGCTTCTTTCCAGTTTTGAACGGAAGATATTCCCTTTTTCACCATAGCCCTCTATCGGCTTCCAAATATGATTTTGCCAATTCCACAAGAACAGCCTTAGCGAAAGGCTTCTTGAAGGGAAAGATGTAACTCTGTGAGATGAATTAACAGAACACAGAGCAGTTTCTCAGAAAGCTTCTTTCCGCTTTTGAACGGAAGATATTTCCTTTTTCACCATAGCAATCTATGGTCTTCTAAATATCCCTTTGCCAATTCCACAAGAACAGCCTTAGCGAAAGGCTCCTTGAAGGGAAAGATGTAACTCTGTGAGATGAATTAACAGAACACAGAGCAGTTTCTCAGAAAGCTTCTTTCCAGTTTTGAACGGAAGATATTTCCTTTTTCACCATAGCCCTCTATGGGCTTCCAAATATCCCTTTGCCAATTCCACAAGAACAGCCTTAGCGAAAGGCTTCTTGAAGGGAAAGATGTAACTCTGTGAGATGAATTAACAGAACACAAAGCAGTTTCTCAGAAAGCTTCTTTCCACTTTTGAACGGAAGATATTTCCTTTTTCACCATAGCCCTCTGTGGGCTTCCAAATATCCCTTTGCCAATTCCACAAGAACAGCCTTAGCGAAAGGCTTCTTGAAGGGAATGATGTAACTCTGTGAGATGAATTAACAGAACACAGAGCAGTTTCTCAGAAAGCTTCTTTCCAGTTTTGAACGAAAGATATTTCCTTTTTCACCATAGCCCTCTATGGGCTTCCAAATATCCCTTTGCCAATTCCACAAGAACAGCCTTAGCGAAAGGCTTCTTGAAGGGAAAGATGTAACTCTGTGAGATGAATTAACAGAACACAGAGCAGTTTCTCAGAAAGCTTCTTTCCAGTTTTGAACGGAAGATATTTCCTTTTTCACCATAGCCCTCTATGGGCTTCCAAATATCCCTTTGCCAATTCCACAAGAACAGCCTTAGCGAAAGGCTCCTTGAAGGGAAAGATGTAACTCTGTGAGATGAATTAACAGAACACAAAACAGTTTCTCAGAAAGCTTCTTTCCAGTTTTGAACGGAAGATATTTCCTTTTTCACCATAGCCCTCTATGGGCTTCCAAATATCCCTTTGCCAATTCCACAAGAACAGCCTTAGCGAAAGGCTCCTTGAAGGGAAAGATGTAACTCTGTGAGATGAATTAACAGAACACAAAACAGTTTCTCAGAAAGCTTCTTTCCAGTTTTGAACGGAAGATATTTCCTTTTTCACCATAGCCCTCTATGGGCTTCCAAATATCCCTTTGCCAATTCCACAAGAACAGCCTTAGCGAAAGGCTTCTTGTAGGGAAAGATGTAACTCTGTGAGATGAATTAACAGAACACAGAGCAGTTTCTCAGAAAGCTTCTTTCCAGTTTTTAACGGAAGATATTTCCTTTTTCACCATAGCCCTCTATGTTCTTCCAAATATCCCTTTGCCAATTCCACAAGAACAGCCTTAGCGAAAGGCTTCTTGAAGGGAAAGATGTAACTCTGTGAGATGAATTAACAGAACACAGAGCAGTTTCTCAGAAAGCTTCTTTCCAGTTTTGAACGGAAGATGTTTCCTTTTTCACCATAGCCCTCTATGGGCTTCCAAATATCCCTTTGCCAATTCCACAAGAACAGCCTTAGCGAAAGGATTCTTGAAGGGAGAGATGTAACTCTGTGAGATGAATTAACAGAACACAGAGCAGTTTCTCAGAAAGTTTGTTTCTACTTTTGAACGGAAGATATTTCCTTTTTCACCATAGCCCTCTATGGGCTTCCAAATATCCCTTTGCCAATTCCACAAGAAGAGCCTTAGCGAAAGGCTTCTTCAAGGGAAAGATGTAACTCTGTGAGATGAATTAACAGAACACAGAGCAGTTTCTCAGAAAGCTTCTTTCAGTTTTGAACGGAAGATATTTCCTTTTTCACCATAGCCCTCTATGGGCTTCCAAATATCCCTTTGCCAATTCCACAAGAACAGCCTTAGCGAAAGGTTTCTTGAAGGGAAAGATGTAACTCTGTGAGATGAATTAACGGAACTCAGAGCAGTTTCTCAGAAAGCTTCTTTCCAGTTTTGAACGGAAGATATTTCCTTTTTCACCATAGCCCTCTATGGGCTTCCAAATATCCCTTTGCCAATTCCACAAGAACAGCCTTAGCGAAAGGCTTCTTGAAGGGAAAGATGTAACTCTGTGAGATGAATTAACAGAACACAGAGCAGTTTCTCAGAAAGCTTCTTTCCAGTTTTGAACGGAAGATATTTCCTTTCTCACCATAGCCCTCTATGGGCTTCCAAATATCCCTTTGCGAATTCCACAAGAACAGCCTTAGCGAAAGGCTTCTTGAAGGGAAAGATGTAACTCTGTGCGATGAATTAACAGAACACAGAGCACTTTCTCAGAAAGCTTCTTTCCAGTTTTGAACGGAAGATATTTCCTTTCTCACCATAGCCCTCTATGGGCTTCCAAATATCCCTTTGCCAATTCCACAAGAACAGCCTTAGCGAAAGGCTTCTTGAAGGGAAAGATGTAACTCTGTGCGATGAATTAACAGAACCCAAAGCAGTTTCTCAGAAAGCTTCTTTCCACTTTTGAACGGAAGATAATTCCTTTTTCACCATAGCCCTCTATGGGCTTCCAAATATCCCTTTGCCAATTCCACAAGAACAGCCTTAGCGAAAGGCTTCTTGAAGGGAAAGATGTAACTCTGTGAGATGAATTAACAGAACACAGAGCAGTTTCTCAGAAAGCTTCTTTCCAGTTTTGAACGGAAGATATTTCCTTTTTCACCATAGCCCTCTATGGGCTTCCAAATATCCCTTTGCCAATTCCACAAGAACAGCCTTAGCGAAAGGGTTCTTGAAGGGAAAGATGTAACTCTGTGAGATGAATTAACAGAACACAGAGCAGTTTCTCAGAAGGCTTCTTTCCAGTTTTGAACGGAAGATATTTAGTTTTTCACCATAGCCCTCTATGGGCTTCCAAATATCCCTTTGCCAATTCCACAAGAACAGCCTTAGCGAAAGGCTTCTTGAAGGGAAAGATGTAACTCTGTGAGATGAATTAACAGAACACAGAGTAGTTTCTCAGAAAGCTTCTTTCAAGTTTTGAACGGAAGATATTTCCTTTTTCACCATAGCCCTCTATGGGCTTCCAAATATCCCTTTGCCAATTCCACAAGAACAGCCTTAGCGAAAGGCTCCTTGAAGGGAAAGATGTAACTCTGTGAGATGAATTAACAGAACACAGAGCAGTTTCTCAGAAAGCTTCTTTCCAGTTTTGAAGGGAAGATATTTCCTTTTTCACCATAGCCCTCTATGGGCTTCCAAATATCCCTTTGCCAATTCCACAACAACAGCCTTAGCGAAAGGCTTCTTGAAGGGAAAGATGTAACTCTGTGAGATGAATTAACAGAACACAGAGCA